>NW_006430464.1:1768553-1774822 GCF_000325575.1 Pteropus alecto
GCGGCTTCTCTCCCTGCGCTCCCGCTCCCGGTCCCGGTCCCGGTCCCTGTGGGGAAGCGGGGAGGGGCCCGGCCTGGATGAGGTGGGCAGAGGTGTGTGGCAGGGCTCCCCCAGGTGACCGCCCCCTTCCCAGGAAGCTGGGTGCCCGACCTCACCTCTCATCGTAGCGGGAGGTGTCATCCCGACCAGAATGTCGGATGTTCACGTCCGCCCCACCTCTTCTGGTGCCGCCCAGGCCACCTCCTGGGGGAGGGGCAGACAGACAGAGGGTCAGCCGGGCCTGGACCGCAGGAGGGGAAACCAGAAACATCCAAGAGCAAAGGGCAAGACGCCATCTCTGCTGGTGACTATGGGGCCAAGTACTGTGAGGACACTTTGCCTGCACTCTCTTAACGTGACCACCGTGCTTTTGAGATCAGATGACTCCCAAAGTGCTAGCCAGGAAACACGTGTCACTAGGCCCCAAAGCTCATGTCCTTAACCACTGTGCACTGCACAGTCTCCGCGCAAATCATCCCTCCAAGTCACCCTCGTCCTTACCCGAGGCCACAGCCATCTCGCTAACTGAAACCGTGCTCCGCCGCAAAGCCTGACGGCCTCCCCCTGCCCGGAGCCCCAGCTCGTCAAGCAGCGACCAGAGCCTGCAAGGGCGGGCCTCTGCCGGCTCGCAGACCACGGGCTCCTGCTCTCCACGTTCCAGGCACTTCTCAAACTCCTCACACTCTCCATCTCCGTCCTGCTCGTTTTGGGGACTGATCGCCTTTCCCCGGAATCCACCTTCCTCGTCTTGCACACGCCTGTGCACCCCTCACACGGTAACCCAAACACCGCCTCCTCAGGAAGCCGTCCCTGACCAAGTCAAAAGCCATTCTCCACTGTGTCCTCACAGGCCGCACACATTCCCCCCAGAACGTCGGCCGCAGTCTCGACTTCCACACGCGCACGCTGCTTCGCAGCCGCGTCTCCCAGCAGCCTGCGATGCGCCGTGGCGGGCGGGACGTCTGCTTTGCTCACTGTAACCAGCGCGGGGTACAGCAGCACGCAGGACACGAAGGTCTGTGTGCAGCAGTCAAATGACAGGCTAAACAACCCCACGGAGCAGCGGACAGGCCACTTTTTCACATGGGGAAGCAAACTCAGATAAGGCCACTTGCCCCTGGTGACCTGGCAAAGAAAGTGCAGAGTTGGGACAAGACTCCCAGCTGACTCCACACACTCTCCTGCAGCTCAGTGCCTGGAAGAAAACTGCAGAGTGGCAGGCTGGGGCTCCGGGTGACGTGAGGGCGGCAAAGGAAGAGGCTGCCTGGGTAGCAGAGACACTCAAACAGAGGCGGGCGCTTGACCAGGCGTCTGCAATGTCACAGGCACGGAGTGGAACAGCAGAACAGAGGAGGGTTTTCCATTTTCAAGTGATGACCCAGCAGTGGATCTTGTCAATATGGATTGCGACCAGTGTATTAAAAACAAAACGACAGAATGCGGTATGAAGTACTAGTATATGCTGCCCTTGAGAAAGATAATTACTGCTTAGTAAAACTTTTGTATGCATTTTTGCATACAAAAGCTGGGTCAAGATCACCATCAAAAAGTTTGAATGCCAACCAAACTAGAAGATTCCGGGATTCTAGGACTCTGCCACGACAGGAAATAGATTCTGAAGAACCCACTCCACTCAGAGAAACCAGAGAGCAAGAACGAACCTGTCTATCAAGTTCAGAGCCTCGGCAGATGAGTGTGTGACCTTCCCAGCACAGGATTTTAAGAATGAGAAAAGCGGGCTGGGAGGCAGGATTAAGAGCAGAGGGTATTGGAACCACCTGGGGTGTCTGCCCGGGGTCTGAGAGCTGTCTCTCACTCTCACAGGAGTCAGTCCTCAAGAGGCATGTTTGGATGGCAGGACCTCAGCACCAGGTCCAGGCCCAATGCTGTGCCAATCAGATCCACCGACCCCGAATCGCACAAAGACTCATTCAGGACTAGGTATAGAGCAGGGGGCTGTGGAACACCACAGTGGGCCTGTGCAAGGAGACGCAGAAGAGACCCGTCTGCATGGGCAGCAAACAAGACAGAAAGAAGCGGCAGAGATGCTAGAGGTGGCTCTTGACAGCTTTAAGGTCTGGCTACTAGGTCCTCCTGAGGCCCACTGGCATCGCATGTCTCTGGGCTCCAAAGACACCCAGAAGTCTATACTGAGAAGACTCTTATACTTTAAGAAACTCAAATGAATTTCTGATACTTGTAACCAAATAGACCTTGACTAAGAGGGTCAATGACAATTAGAGATGGGGGAACCGAATGTAGGCAGCTCTGAGGGTAGAGGCTGCCTATTATATGTTGCTCTTAACTAGAAACCTGGTACACAGCTAGTGATCAAAGGCATTTGCTGAATCAATGAATGAATAAATGTACAAAAGCAAAGTGTAAGCACATGAGAATGACGTTTACAAGACCCACCAAGTGCTACTGGCCAAGCTGAGAAATTGATGTTGACCTCGGTAAACTCTGAGGTCATTCCCAGTTTCCAGGGTGAAGAAAATGAGGCAGGAAGAGGGAAAAGCCACCAGCTAGTAAGTAGCAAGCTGGCATTTGGTCCCAGTATCAGGCCAGGGCTCCCGCTTGTACTGGGTAACCCAGAATCAGAAGACAGATGCAAACGACATGTGAGGAAGAAAAGTGATGAGCTGGAGAGGGCGGGAGGGAAGACGTGAGCAGCTGTGGGGGAGTGAGGAACGGAAGACAGAAAGCAGCAGAGAATACAGAAGGAGGTGAGGATGAAGCCACTAAGCGCGCGACCCTCGGAGCCCAGCGTGGGCAGGATGTGCTCACCCAGCCGCCGGGGCCTCCAGCCCTTCACAGTCCGGCCCCTCTCCACGTCCACAAGGACTCTCCTGCCATCGATCTTCTTGCCATCTGCGTGCTTGTAAGCGGCTGCAACAGATGTGGGGAGGGGGAGGGGAGGAGTCCCCAGAGGGTGCGCTAGTCAGGACAGGGGCCAGCTCCGCAGCACCCAAACCCCACACATCCCCATCAAGGCACTGGCACTCACGCACACACGCCCACCAGACAGCCAGGCAACTGATGGCCAGACCAACCCTCTACCAGCCAGGGAGGGGCCTGCTCCATCTCAGCACCTGCTTTTTTGTCACCCCCAATCACTATTGGGGGGTCAAGACCACCCCAAACTGACAACCCCTGGCTCCCAGGCCCTTCCTACTCCCAATCGACAGAGCAGCCCCCTCCCGCGAAGGTGGCCAAAGTCGCTGCAAAGAAACCGGAGGTTAACTTAAGTCTGGACTCTGCTGCAGGGGAGGGCTCCTCCACAACCCCAGGCATGCACCCTAAAACATAACGCTGGGGGAGGAGGCCCAGCTGGGCCACTCCGCACCCCAGTTCACACCGGTTTTTTCTGTTATTTTCTTTGGGGGGGGGGGGTGAGGGTGAGCATAGGGTAAACAGACATCAGAACAGAAAATGAACCAGAACGGGTGGGAGAAATCTTTAGGAGATGGCAGGGAGCGGAAGGGCAGGTTATGGTGCTCCCAGGAGGCCTGGAGGGGCCCCCTACAGCAGGCGGGGGAGAAGGGAAGTGGAAGGAGGCATGGGAGACGTGCGGTGCTGCTAAAAATTCCTGCCTTACCTGAGACGACCGACTCTGCCACCCAACCCCGGGCCCCGTCCCCTCTCTCCCTCCACAACCCCAGCTCAACACGCGCTGGGGCAGCCAGCCCCAGCCTGAGCCTCTCAGGAAGGGTGAGTGGAGGGGGAGATGCAGGGAGAAGTATGTTCCCGCTCTTGAGCGGGGCACAGAGGATGGCAGGCCTAGTGCCCTGGCCTGTCTCACGTGGGGGCTGTTGGGAAGGCCAAAAAAGTCCGTTTCCCTCCCCCAGCCCTAGCCTAGGGGATTGTCCTCGACCAACCACAATACCCTGCCCCGCCCCAGCCCGCTCCCCCCCAAATAACAACCAGAGGAAGAGAAAAAGGTGCCATTTACCGATGCCGGCCTTGCGGGTGTCCAAACCGAGCGGGATGGGGGGGGCTCGGCAACTCCTGGGGGCCTGGCGAGGAGGCGGGCTTCCCGGGGGGGGGACACGGGACCGCTTACCTGGAGCCCCCAAGCTTACCTGAGCACGCGCACAGACCCCACACCCACCACCACAGGGTCAGCTAAAGCTACAGGGCAGGGCAATGGGGGTTCTAGGGAACCACGGAAAGGGAGAACCACCACATCTCCTGCACCACCTGGAGACAGGCAGAGGAAGTGGTGGACCCCAAAGAAACCTCATGGAGGCTTTGAAGGAGGGGGAGACAAGGATTAACGTCAAGTCTGGAAGTTGGAAAACTCTGGACCTATCTTGTTTGAATTTAAAAAGAAGGCTGAGGAGGCCTTGGCAACCCTGTCCGCCCTCGCCTTTCCCCGAGTCCACGCCACACTAGGCACACGCCCCGCCCCCCTCAGCACATGGAATGACTTCTCCAGCTCAAACTCCATACTCCCTCCCACCGCCTGCTTCAGCCCAGAGGCTGGCACACAAGCGGACAGCCTCGGGGGTCCAGGAGATGGAGTGCTGTCCACGATCTGAGAAGGGGCCGCTTGGCCCCTGAACCCAGAGGATTGTCAGGGAAGAAATTTTAAGGACCGGGAACAGTCAAGCAAAGGAACCCTGCTCTGGTTCAGTGTCCCAAACCCCGGCAGAGGCCCAACCCCGGAGTAACAGCAAAGAAAACGTGTACCGTGTGTACTGCTAGGCCTCTCTCTCTTTCTTTCTCTCTCTCTCTCTCCCTCTCTTAGGTCTCCAGACAGTGGAAGAATCTTAAGTGAACCCTCCAGCACCTTCAGCTGTTTGCAGCCTGCTGCTTACCCCGCCCACACCCCGATCCTTGATCCCATGCACTCTGGAGAGCGGCCAGGCACCACAGCCCCTCAGGGGCCTCAACCACAAGGCAGAAGGAGCGGGGCAGCGCACCCCAAATCTAGCAACCAAAACGATTCTCCAGGGCCACCAGTGACGGCCCCATGGAAGATGTGGGGGAAGGGTGCAAAGGGCTCCACATGGAGCCCTGGCCCTAATGCACCCGCTCTGCAGTATGCCCACCACCTGGCCGCTGACACCACGAAGCCAGGTAGGTCGGGTTAGGTGGGGCCCAAGTGGAGAGGCCCGGTGCATTTCCCGTCAGGGTTTGTCCTTCCCCTCGTGGGATCAGCAGGGACAAAGGACACCCAAAAAAGGAAAGGGTTCTGGGTGCGGGGAGGCTGAGGGGTGACTAGGGATGGGAGAAGGGACACCTCGCTGCTCCTGAGCTGCCTGGCTAAGCTGGGCTGGTGTGCGGTGCTGAGTGATCTTACCCATGATACAAACCCTTATACCAACCATACACTGAGGTGTTGTAAGGGGAGCGTAAGCATCAGCTGCAAGCCAGCTGCGTGGTGGCTGCAGTGACAATAAGAACAGTCAATTAATACGGCGGCCCCTGGACACGCCGCAGCCATGCCCGCCCCCACCCACCCATCCCTGCCCATGTGGATGCCGCCGCAGCCTCAAAGGGGGCTTTGGAGTTGTGGGGACAGGCGCTGAACACGCCTACCAGCCCACTGCCCACTGAGGAACAGGGTGGGGGGCCAGGGGTGGGGAGGCGGAGGGTCGGGTGGCCCAGCACTGCTGGGGGAAGAGAAAACTGGTTCAAAGGCCAGTCTTGATTCCAACTTGGCTGCCCCCAACTCCGGTGGGGTGATGGGGAGAGGCTCCCCCAAAATCCGACCCCTCCCCCCACCTCTAGCTGGCCCCACCCAGTTCCCTCCTTGCCCGAGGTTCAACGTGTGACACTTACCTCCCCAGGTTCACACACACACACACACGTTGTGGGGGATTTTGGTTTTTGTTTTTAAAAAACACGTATACAAAAAAAAAAAAAGATATATCAGAAACAGAGGGAGAAGAGACATCGCTAATGTCAGGATTGGCAGGGTGGGAGGTGGGGACAGACGACGGGAAGGGGCTGGGGCAGCAGAGAAGAGAGAGGGTCAGAGGGCAGGGCTCAGGCGGGAGGTACTCACAGTGCATGTCCCGCTCGTGTTCGTACTCGATGAAGGCGTAGCCCCGGGGCTTCCCTGACCGCTTGCTGTAGACCATGTGTATCTGGGGTGCAGCGGGCAGAGGTTAGTCTGACACAAGGAACCCTCATCCCATCAACCGCACAGCCTGCGTGCCAGGCCTGGGCGATGCCAACGACAGATGCCTCAGACCCACCGTCCTTCAAGAGCCCAGAGTGAC
>NW_006430464.1:1774876-1785383 GCF_000325575.1 Pteropus alecto
ATTCGAGTGACTTTTAAATGAAAATACATCATTTAAACGTAAAGCCTTGTGCTGACACAGGAGCCAGCACATGTTTCCTGCTCTGAAGACCAGTCTCTGTCGCAGCTACCCAACTCAGCCTCACAAATAGCGGCCAAGCAACAGTAAACAAATGGGTCTGGCTGAACACCTATGACACTTATGTACCAAGAGCTAAGCGTGCAGTTTGCCAACCCCTGCTCTAAGTCAACAACAAGCAATCATCAATTCCTTATTTCTTTTCTCCTTCTTTAATCCGTTCCCCCAACTTCTACCCCTGACCTATGGATGTTACTGTTTCCCCCTAAGAACCCGATCTCTGAAGGCAGGGTGTCTAATCCCACACACTCGGGGCCTGGCACCCCCGGCGTACTAGGGGGGCCTGGCGCAACTGGGGTACGGTCCATGGCTCCACCTGGGGCATGAACCCAGGACCTTGTGCATGTAAAGCAGATGTACTAACCACTACACTATGGACCCACCCCGCAGTCATCACTTCTTAACTGTACTTCTGCCACCCAAAGCTGGCGGCGGGGAAGTGCAGTCAGGATGTGAGTTGGGCCACGGACTCCAAGGCCCTGGAATGATGCGCTGCGTCCTCCGGGCAGGGACGGCCTTCTCCCTCCCTCCATGCGCCTCCAATTCAGAGACTCCCGCCCCAATCCACTCACTCTTTTAATGGGTCCATACACCTCAAACTCTCTTCGGAGCTTGGATTCTGTCGTGTCATAGTTCTACGAGAGAGAGATACAGAGTTAAGGAGGAAAAGTGAGTTGTCCCAAAGCCCTCAGAACATTCCAGGGGCCTAGCCTATTTTCCTCCATCCCACACCCAGGCTCTCAGCAGCCTGGGCTCCAGACTCCTTTCCTCTGGGGTTCCAAGGCTTGGGACTCACCACTCTAGCCACAAAGAGAGTCTTGAAAGCATCGCCCTGAGCATTGGGATCATTGTGAGGGTCCCCTGTATAGAAAGAGAATTAGTAAGTAGAAAGTATCAACAGTCCCATGTAACCAGACACAGACAAATGAGCAGAGGCCTATTAGAAGAAAACTGTCAGTGACCTGGAGACCTCAGCACACCTGAGCCCCGGGTTCCCTGAAGCTCAGCAGCCTTAATCCAAGTGGCCAACTGGTGGTGGGGGTGGTAGTGGGGGGTGGCGGGTGAGGAATAAGGCTGACTTGTTCAAGAGAACAAGATGGGGGAGAGCAAACTGCCACCTGAGACCCACATACCCTACGGCCCCATCCCTCCCAGCACTGAGTAACAGCCCAACTGGGCATCTCTGGACAGGAAGCCGATCCTCTCAGATGCTGAGATCCCTCTCACCAGAAGGGCCACACTGCCACCCACTGGCAGAGCCAGCAACTGCAGCCGGTGGGGAAACCTGGTACCAAGCAACCCTCCAGGGAGGAGCAGGAGCCTAGGAGAGTCCTAGCCCAGCTTTCTTCCCCTCGCCCTGCGGCCTCAGGGGGCGGACCCAGGGCTGGTGCTGGAGCTCACCAAAGGCCTATCAGATTCGTCCTCTCAGCCTTACTGCCACAAGGCCGCTGAGGAATAACCATCTCCACAAACAGGAGCCAGAGTCTACTACAAAACCAACTGCATGGGTGATTCTGATGGGTCAGGCTTGGGAAGAAGTCCTTTTCACCAAGTATGGTGGCCCAAAGACACACAATGGCCCTTGATGCCTGCCAAGGCCCCAACTCTGCCCAGCACAGAGATGGTGCTTATTCTATGATAAAGGCTACTCTCAGGGGAACTTGGAATCTGAGGAAAAGAATAACAGTAATACTGAACATACATACGGTCCAGACATTGTGCCGAGACTGAAAATTATGCACCATCATTTCGCAAATGGAAACAACACAAACCATGAGGCATGGAAGAGGGGGGAGCGTGGGAGCAGCAGAGACCAAGCCCAACTTTATATCCCAGCTTCGCCTCACAGCCCAGGCGTTCTTCCAACTTGCAGGCCCCAAAGCTGAACCCATGGGCACTAGCTTCTCGGGAAGTTTTGGGAGTTGCAGAAGCTAGAGAAATTAAGTCACAGATATTTCCTGTGACGGGGTTTGCCTGCAAATACAAACTAAATTCCAAGTGACTTTAGGGAATTTCTTAAAAAGCTGAAGACTGAGCCCAAATTTAAGGGACTAACTACCTAGGAACTGATGGCAGTCTCTGAAGACAACTCCATTTCTATGCCTGGCCCCCTCAGTTCCTCACCACACCTCACCCGCTAGGTTGTAATTTTCTGTGCCCAGGTCTCAGTCTGCACTGGGTCACTCTCATCTATCCATCCAGCAGGTATTTGTTAAGCACCTGTATGTGCCTGGAACTGTCCTACATGTTGGGGATTCAACAGCGAACGAGATGAGAAAGACCCCGAACCTCCTGGAGCTCGTACGCTGACGGAGGGGGCTGACAGCAAACGGAGGACAAGGAAACCATCTACTTCTATCAAGTGATGTCAGAGACAGAGAAAGGAGTTTCGACAGGACGGTGGGGAAAGGCCTGAGATGGTAACATCTGACCAAAGACCCGATTTGTGACAGCGGCAAAGAGAATACAACTTGCCAACACCAGGCAATAGGTGGCCTAACAGGTGCGGCAGGAACAGGAGAGTGAGACCACCCATCACTGCCTGGGGAGGCAGATGAAGGCCAAACAGCCGAGAGCTGAGCTTCTTGACAGATGGCCTAACGGTGCCCAGCAGCCAAAAGGGCCACAGGCGCACGGTGAGTCCCTGCAGCTCCAGCCTACCCAAGGGGTCCAGGAATCTGACTAAAGGTAAAAGCTAGTACAGGCGAGCTAACGGTACCTACGTTAGTGAACACATCAGATAAAAGGTGTCAAAGAAGTTGGGGGTCAGTGCGCCAGTCGGCATGCACACGTGACCACCCACACACCACTGCACTCCATTCTGCTGGCAACGCTCCCCTTGGGAAATCCTTGGCTGTAGGAATTCTCTTTGAGCAGGGGCTCAAAGGACTGGACTGAGGAGTTGGAAAACCTCATCAAGCTCTTAGATGGCAGAAAAAGTAGCTCAGAACCCCTCACTCTTGGCAAGCATACTCGGCCTCAGTAAGTCTCTGCTTCCTTCATCAAGTGCTTAGCAAGGGTCCAGGCCCTTCGAATGGTAGCTCTTAATTGTGACGAGGCACAGTAAGCTTCTGCAGTTGGGGATGGAGGCTCTCAGGGGCAGAAGAACCCTACTGTACTGGACCCATTCTTCGTTTCTTTTCTATTACAGAAATCAAACACTTGAAGTGAAGAACAGTATAATGAACTCCTACGAACCAGCTTCGGTTATCAACACGTGGCCATGCTGGTTTCCGCTCTACCCGCCACTCTGCCAGAGTGTTTTAAACCAAACCCCAGATACACCACTTTCATCTCTAACACAGACTTGTTAAAAAAACATAACACAGTACTGTCACGACACCTTAAAAAGTTAACGTTAATTCCTTGACCCAAGACTCAGTGTCGAGACGTCAACTGTTTCAAAACTGGATTGTTATAGTTAAATCAGGATCCAAACAAGCTCCGCACTTATCATTTGGTTGATAGGTCTTTTGACTCTTGAATCCATGTGGCCCATTCCTTGTCCCTTTTTTGTCATTTGTTAAAAAAACTGAGTCGCAAGTTTGTCCTATACAATTTCCCCCATTCCGAACGTGGCTGACTGCATCCTCATCGTGTCCTTTACCATGCCAGGATCCCGTTCTTAAAGTATGGAAAACAACGTCCAAGGGGAGAAGTGACTTACCCAAGGTCATGCAGCTCTAAGTGGCAGAGGCAGGATTCAAGCTCACGTGGCTCAGAATACGAGGCCTAGGCCCTAAGAGCTGACCTGAAAGACTCCCCAAGGCAACTGCTGCCAACAATTCTGTGTGCCACGTCGTGCAGGAGCTGGGTCAACAATGGTGAGCAAATCCCATCCAAACTCTGCCCTCTTGAAGTACTTGTGAACCAATGGTGCAGACAGGTTACTTATCAGTGAATCCCCCTGCAGACTGCAGGGGCCAACTTGCAAACCTCGGGGCTTTCAGAGTATAAGGGGACTCGACCTGAGCAAGGCAGTCAGAAAAGGCTTCTTTAGGAGTGACAGCTGAACTGAGATAAGGGCTGTTACACATAAACCAAGGTATCCCTGACACCCCAGGCGGGAACAGCCTGGGCAAAGACCCAATGACCGGAGACCATGTGGCAAGGATGAGGCATGAGAAGAGGCCGGTGTGGCTAAAGCAGGAGAGGCGGGGAGCATGATGTATGACAGGTCTGGAACAGTGGGCAGGGAACTATGGTCTTTGAGCTAAGCAAAAGGAAGCTGTTAGCAGAGAAAGGGACATTCAGAGTTGCACTTAAAAAAGACCCACAGGACTTGGCGGGGACAAAGATAGAAGCAAAGCAGTTAGATTGTCACTGCGCATCCAAACGAGAGACCTGAGTGGTGGTGGACACAGAAAAAAAGTCAGTCTGTGACATTTAAAGAGTAATAGACATGGGTCTTGGTGACAACCTGGGAAAAGGGGGAAAAGGTGTTAAAAACAAACTGGGTGGCAAAAACAGGTCTTGCAAAGCCGGAAGGCCATGTCCCAGGGAAGAAATCCAAAGACCAGGTTAATGGGAGAGGAAATCCTGCTTGTGCTGTGGACACTGATTCTGAAATGCCTTTGAGGCCTCGGAGGAAGGCAGCTTCAGTGAGAGCAGGTCTCAGAGAGCTCTCAGCTACATGCTCAGGTATTTAGATGTCAGAGGTTTACATTAGCACCCCAAGAAAATGTGCCATTCCAGGGAATAAGGTTCAGAGTGAAGTGATTCACCATGGCCTCAGGGCTGTAGGAGGAAACCCCCCGTTTTCTAACTGGGAGGCCCTTGCTCTAACAACAAAGGGCCGTGTGAGGTGGTGAAATCCAGTGCATGGCTACTATGTACCAATTCCCCCTGTACCTGGAAGAGATGAAACATCTCCAACCCAAGCATCGGGGTGTTCAGGGGTAGCCGGGACTGCCTTACTTGCCGGGACTTCACTGCTTTAGCTTGTGATACCCAGCTGGGCAGTGGCAGCCCCTGCAAGACCGCCCCCTGCAGTATGCAGCCCGAGGTACCAGGGCTCTCCCTTCCTGCCAACTCTTACTCCACACTCGCCCGCTGAACTGCCTAAAGCGAACATTGTGTTTGGCAAACAGTGGGGGCCAAAACGTGAACCACCCATTTTCCCAAAACAGGGTCCCGGGGTTGACCTGGGGGAGAGAAACACGAGAGTTTAAAAAAGAAGATACGAAAGAAGGAAAAAGAGACTTACACATTTTTAGCTCTGTCTCCACTTCCTGCTGTCGCCGCTCAATCTTTTCCCGTCTCTGTCAGGAGAAAGACAGACAAGTGAATGCAGATCTAGATGCCCTGACATCAAAGAACATTCTAAAGAAAGTGGCAAAAAAAAGACAGGCCCAGGAGGCAAAAATTACATACCTTTCTCTCCATGCGTTCCTCCCGAGTTTCTGCTCGTGTTGGAGGAGGGGCATCTCGAGGATCCTGGGAACAAGAAGAGAGGTGACAGGGTGGGAAGGACTAGGGGAAATGGCAAACGACGCCCATCCAAGACATAATGAGCATCTCAGCCATTCACTCCCGCCACGCACAAACGCAAGCAAGCAAATAACAAGGACACTTCCCAGGCCAGTGGAGGCACAGGAGTGGTGAAGATCAAAGCACGGTCCATGGACCAATGCCGTCAGCAAACTGCGACAAGAGAAGTACAGAGATCAGGAGTAAGCAGTATCCAGAAGCTTCTACAGCAATGTGACAAAGGAGTCTTTATACTCATAAAACTTAATAAAAACATGTTTTCTATCATCCAGTCTTTCTTTAAAAATGCCAGAAAAATAAAAGTAATTCTTTCGTGTTTACTAAAAGCTTCAATCTACGATGGACTTGTCTCTTATCCCGGATCGGAATCAGAACTAGGCCTGACGCAAAAGGAGTTGAAAGTGCAGTGCTCAGGAGCAGACACCTGGACACCCTGTGAGGGCCAGGGCAGTCGCTGGTCGCGGCGAGCACTCATCGAAGAGTAACTGACACATGACCCGCACCACTAAAGGTGCCCCTGGCCTGCAGCCATTGCATTATTTTAATTGGCTAGTAACATTTCTCAACTACAGTTCACTGAAGGCGGCAGATCCTAGCAAAGGGTCCATCTTCTGTTACCCAACTTCTGCTCTGCGACTTTCTCCATCTCCAGATGCCATTCCCCTAGGATGCCAGAACTTTCCTTTTTCGACTTCTGGCCATATACCAGCCATTTCTCAGGTGTGCTTTGAAACACCGTAAGAGGTGGACGTTGTTATCCCAATTTTAGGAATGAAAACACTGCGGCCCAGGAGCCTGAGTCGTGTATCCGCGTTTACCCAGACGGTGCAGAGCTGAGATTCTCAAGCTCGTGGTTTTAAGCACCCTTTTGCACAGGGCTAATGTAAATACAATAACACTGATAGTTGCTGACCACCAAACCCCAAAACGTACATTTTTAAATATGATAAAATAATAATTTCCCTTGCTAAAGATGAAGAAATCAATGCACTAAGAGGACGTACCATTTGTCCAAGGTCACGCAACTGATATATGGTGTGTGTACCACCAGACTTGTGCGTGAATCTTCGACTGCTACAAATTGAATTTATACAGTCCCATAAGGGATATATCGTCAACCTCATTGAAGAGAGAGAAACTGAGGATCATAAACAATCAACCACCTGCCCTGCCTAAATCATACAGCGAGAAAATGGTCAGAGACTGGACTCCCAAATCCAGAAACACTCCCAGACACCCGGAACCCAAACCCCTCTAAATTTGCTCAGCAAGCTCACCTCAAATTCTCGGATGTAGGGCGCAATGCCACAGTAAGGTTGATTGTGGTGTTTCTCATGGGGCAGTTTCTCCAAGGGTGGCAGGTACGGGATGGGGTCACGGGGAGCAAAGAGGGCCAGAAGGTTGGGCGGCAGGAACTGAGTCATCTTGCCAAGTCTGAGAGCAGAAGCAAGCCAGCCTTAAGTTGGGGTGGGCGGTAGAAGTGAAACCCGTATGATCCCTTACTCCCAAGAAAAAAAGAGAAATAGGGACAAGGTCTTGGTAAGGACACAAAACGATCCTATGTCACAGGGGAAAGTAGTAAGACCAGACTGAGAAAGCACGTTCTCGGGAGAGGGTTATTGTGTGTGGGTGGGGCAAGGCCCGTCAAGGAAACAATGACGGAACAAGGATTTCTAAGCAGAGCCTCGGAGTCCTGAGCAATGAACTGGGGGGGCCTGAGAAGTTCCCTGGGGGCTGCCGAGGAAATCGAGCGCCCTGATGAGGGCGGTCCAGCGCGGCGGCTGGTGGTCCGGCACTTGGAGAACTGGATGAGGGTAGCGGGTCTCGATCAGTAGGAGAGAGTCATAATTAGCAAAGCCGTCCAGCCAGGCGCTTGCAGGTACTAGAACTGGACCGCGAAAGGAATTCTGGGTAAGGGTCCGGGACGCCGCGGAGACGGGAAGAAAAAGAGGCAACACACCGCAAGGGCCTGTGGGTAAAGGAACGCGGGGGCGCCGTGGGAAGAGGGCCTAAGTGCCCAGGGGACTCTGGGTAAGGGGTGCACAAAGGTGCCGTGGCGGTGGCGTGGGAAGTGGGCCCGGCCGCGGGGAAGAGACCGGGGCCCACCGCAAGGGCTTGTGGGTAGCAGCCCCGCACCCGGGGAGGCCCCTCAGTCACACTCACCGGCCGCGCGGCGCCCTCCTCGACCTGGCGACGGTCCGGGGGCTCGCGGCGGCTGCGGCGGCCCCTCAGCAGCAGGGACTCCTGCTCTGGCTTTGACTTCAGCGGCGTCCGCGCCCGTCTGCGTCCGTCGCCCGCCCAGCGCGCGCACCAGGCCGCTTCTCAGGAGCCCGCGCGGCCTCGGCTCCCGACAGGGGCAAAAGGTGAACCGGCCTCGAATCCCTCCGCCGTCCGTACCGCGCACGCGCCGCGCGATGCCAGCACCAGGCACACATTGGGATTCGGCGCTGCTGCAGGCACTGCGCACGCGCGCGGGCACTGCCCCGCCTTTGGGCCCCTTAAACTCCTTTGCCGCGGCAGGCTAGAGCACGCAGTGCGCACGCGCGCTTCGCAGCCAGCGGTCCCCTTCCATCTCGCGCACTGGACTCCAACCGCCTCTGTCCGCGCGACTTTTCTCAATGCTCCGCCCCTTTTCCTAACACTTCCCGGATTTGCGCGCATGCGTGAGGCGGTGTGTATTCTGTGTGCCCCTCCGCCGCCTGGCAAAAAGTCCCTATGTTAATAGCGTGATTGCTTAGGTGTCTAACCATTAAATCAATAACTGTTCACGGATCGCCTGATGTATGCTAGGCACTGTTTGGACTCTGGGACCATAACACGCGACTAAAGCAAAGTCTTTTGCTCTGGGAGCTTACATCGTACTTGAGACAAAGGCATTTAAAAGAATAAACAATTTCAAATAGTGGCCTGCACGATTAAAAAAAAAAAACAGGGCAGAGCAGGTGAATGAGCAGTGAGAGGGAGGCTATTTTAGAAAGAATGTTAATGGAAGGCTCTTCGGAAGACCTGACATCTGAACAAAGGCCCTGGAAGGGACATTTGGGTGGGGTTAATGGCAAGTGCAAAGGCCCTGATTTAGGACAATTGGCAGGAATCCCACTATGCTGCTGGTGACATCGGAGAGCTGGCAGCCATGTTGTTCAGGGCCCTGAAGACCTGTGAAGAGTTAAATATTGCATTTTAAGTTTTTTCGGATAGATTCAATCGCCGTTTAATAATAATTACAGAAATTATTTCAAAATTTAAATGGCCAATTGTGTTTCAAGAAACATTCATGTAAGAACACATACTTTAAGAAATATTTTGACATGTTTGCTTTATGTGTGTGCAAACTCTCTGCACTATTTTCTGAAGCTTTTCCGTAATTCTAAAATTATTTCAAAATAAAAAGTTTAAAGAATATAAACAGAGCTAAACCTGCCTTAATGATGTATTTTTTCCTGTACCATTTGAAAAGAAATTGCTGAGGCGCTTAACCTCTAAATACTTCAGCATATATTTTCTAAGAATAAGGCCATTCTTTTACATAACCACAAAATTATTTTCACCCCTACAAAAGTTTATACAGTTCCTGTTTATTCAGGTTTTCCCGACCGACCCAAGAATATTTTAATCTAAACCAGGAGCCAATCAAGGTTCACACATTGCATTTGGGTGTCATGTCTCCTTAGTCTGGTTTCATATAGAATACACACACACACACACACACACACACACACACACACACACACTTTTCTTTCCTCCATTATGTTGTTTTTTTCCCAGAGTTCAAACCAGCTTCCAGTAGAATGTCCCACATTCTGGATGTGTGCGACTGTTTCTTCCTGTTGTTCAGTTTGTTCAATGATCCGTTTTGCCTGTAAAATGGACATTAAACCTGCAGGTTTAAATAGACTGAAGTGAAGCATTTTTTTTGCAAGAACATTTTCCTGGTGACACTTCAGAAATCGTAGTGCATCGAATCTGGAGGTGTGTAATGTCAGGCAGTCTCGCTATTACGATGCTGAGTTTGGTCACCTGGTCGAGGATCTAACTGCCTGATCTCTCCTCCTAAAGATCCATTTGCCTCTTGGTAATCTGAGCAGTGAGGCTTTGCCACCGCGCAGATATTCCGTTACCCACCATCTCTTACCTCATGATTGTAGCAGCCATTGCTGACCCGTGCCTGAGTCGAGCATTCCATGGGAGAGCGGGCAGATTTTCTTTGAAATGAAATAGGAAGTAACTAAAATGTTTTGATCAGGAGAAGGACGCAACGTCATTTATATTTTTAAAAGATCATGTCAATGACTGTGGACAAAAAAATAAATAAATGCAGTGAAGGGGCTCAAGCAGAAACAGGGAGATGGTTAGGGGGTGACAATTTCCAGGGAAGAGATGGTGGCTTGGACCGAGACGGTACCCAGTGGGATGGAAAGACGCGGTGGGTTCGGGATACATGGCGAGAGTGGAGCTCACGTATTCGGTTGCCACAGGAGTGAGAGAAGAGAGGGAAGTTAAAAATAACTCCTAGAAGAAATTAAGAAAACTAAATGCAACGTGGGGTCTGTATTCGATTCTGAACCAGAAAAAGAATATTCACAGGGAAGTGGCGAAACTCGAGTAAGGTCTATAGTATTATGGGTTAGTATTATACCGATGTTAATTTCCTGACAAATCAAGGTACTATGGTTATGTAAAAAATTGACTTTGGCCAAAGCTGGGTGAAGGATATATGGGAGCTCTGTACTATGTTTGCAATTTTTCTATAAGTCTGAAATGATTTCAGAATAACAAATTTCAAGAACATTTTAAATGAAGCTAATCTTTCCTTAACAATAATCCTCATTCCAAGATTTGTAGACTGAGCAAGTGGGCAGTTGATCGCGCCATTGATGCAGAGTGGGGAGAAGTAGGGAAG
>NW_006430464.1:1785422-1791086 GCF_000325575.1 Pteropus alecto
GGGATGGGGGGTTGTGGGGGGTGGGGGGGGTGGAGTTGTGGGTTCGGACATGTCAGAGAGAGGGCTATTTGACACTCACATGGAGCTGCGGAGTCGAAGGTTGGGACATCCGGTAATCACAGAACAGTTCGGGGCTGGAACCTAGACTTGGGAGTCACTGGAGTAGAGATGGTATTTGAAGCCATGCGATTGATGAAGTCATCTAGGAGACGAGAGGAGACGGACAAGGGAAAAAGTCTGAGGATTAAGACGCGAGGCCCTCCCTCCACCATGGAGAGTTCAGATACAGAAGGAAGGAGCAGCAAAGGAGACTGAGTGGGAATGATGACGAATTTGGGAGGAAAACGAAAGGCGTGGGGTGTCCAGAAAGTCAAGAAGAAAAATGCTTCCAGAAGGAGGTGGCGTTCAGTGCAAAAAGATAAAGACAGGTTTGGCAACCGTAGGTGACCTTGACAAGACAATGAGATGAAGCGGAGACCTCAGGTAGAGAAGTCTTTAGAGAAGTTTTGCAACAGAGGGATCAGAGGAAGGTGACAATAGGAGAAAGAAGTAGCATCGAGGTGTTTTTTTGTTTGTTTGTTTTTTTAAGATAGAAAAGATACTAAGAAAGAAAGTCTTATGACACAATTGTCTGCTGATGGCAAAAAAAATCTTAAGTATGCACCTATTACACACCCAGCGAGCCCACTCTTAGCTACGTATCCAAGAGACCTGAAAACTTACGTTCACACGGAAACACGTACAAGGCTTTTTACCTCAGCTTTGTTCAATCTCCCAAAACAAAATGTAACTTAAACGTCCTTTGTACAGTGAATGGACAAATGGACAAACAAATGGACGTACAGCTATGCCTTGGAATCCTCCTGAGAATTAAGGAAGAACCGTGGATGTACACGACAGGAATAGATCTTCAGGGCATCATGGTACATGGAACAAGCCAGAGTCGAAGCCTACATACTGTATGGTTTCATTTACTCGACATTCTGGAAAAGGCAAAACTACAGGGACAGAGGGAGAGAAAACAGACCAGTAGTTTCCAAGAGCTGTGGCGGGGCGGTGGGACGAGGGACAGACTACAAGGGAAGGAGGGAACTTTGGGGAAGGGATGGAAATGTTCTTTATTTTGATTATAGTGGCTGTTGCATGTCTGTATACACTTGCCAAGACACTATAAAGGGTAAATTTTATTGCATGTAAATTAAACCTCAATAAACTCGACTGAAAAGATGGCTCCCCCAAATATTCATTAATTGCAAGGAGAAAAAGTAATTAACTTTACAGCGGAGAAACCCAGCAGACACTACCCCGACCAGGTGATCAAAGCGAATGTCGCCCGTGATAAGATGTGTCAGCATCGTGCCCCCCATATGATGCGAGGAGAAGGGCCTCTGTGGCACTTCGTCTCTGTGGCATTCTTACCTCTCCCCAAAAAACCATCACCTCAATTTAATCACAATAACATACCCGATAAACACAAGTTGTCTACAAAGATAGTCTACAAAATAACTGACCGGTATTCCTCAAAAGTGTTGAGATACTTAAAGAGAAAGAAAAAGTAAGAAACAACCAGATTGCAGGAGACTAAGCAGACATGACGACTAAATGCAGTGTGGTATCCTGGATTGGATCCTGGAATAAATAAAGGACATTAGAGGCCATCTGAACGTCGTTTAGTCAATAGTATTGTACCAATGTCAATTTCTGAGTTTTAAGAAATGCACCAAGGCAATGTAAGATGCTAGAATTCGGGGATGCTGGGTGAAGGATATTCACAAACCGCTGTCTTTGCAACTTTTGTGTCAGTCTAAAAATATTTCAAAGTTCAAAGTAAAGATGTTATTATAACACAGGAATGATGGGAGAGACAGACTGGTTGTTAGTGTCCTGTCGCTGCTGGAACAAATCACCACAAACTTAGTGGCGTAAAACAACACACATTTACCATCATGCAGTTCTGAGGTCAGACTTCTGAACCGGATCCCCAGGGCTGCTTCCTTCCAGAGGCTCTGGGAGAGAATTAGTTTCCTTGCTGGCATTTCCAGCTCCTAGCGGCTGCCTATATTCCTTGGCTCATGGCCTCTTCCTCCATCTTTGAAGCCAGCAATGCAGCATCTTCTGTTTTTACTTCTATCCTCAGATCTTCTGTGACTCTGTCCTCCCCGCCTCCCTCTTATAAAGTCCCTTATGATTATATTGGGTCCGTCCTGATCAACTCAAGAGTCTTAATTTAATCACATCCGCAGAGCTATATATGGCCATATAAGGCGATATAGTCGTACTATGTAAGGTAATATGTTGTCATATAAGAATATATTTAAAGGTTCTAGGGATTAGGACATGGACACCTTTAGGGGAGGGGGCATCATTTTGCCTCCCATACTGATGACACGTGAGACTCGGGAGTGATGACAGGACCAGAGTCTGTGGGTGGAACAGGGGTGATGGGATCCGGGACACGAGGCAAGACGTTGGGCTTGAATTAGGTGGGGCGGATGAAAAGACGAGCGTCCGGGCAGCTGACAGAATGCGCTGCGGAAAGACCAAGTGTTCTGGCAGCTTCTTTGTTTTCAGTGGAATGAGGAGGGAGGTGATCAGCTGATTGAAGGAAGGGAGGGCCAGGGTGCTGTGCGGGATTTGAGAGCAAGATGGGGAACGACCATCTTGGGGAGGTGGAGGGTAGGTACATCGATGAGGAACAT
Organism: Pteropus alecto; assembly: GCF_000325575.1. Classification (NCBI taxonomy): domain Eukaryota; kingdom Metazoa; phylum Chordata; class Mammalia; order Chiroptera; family Pteropodidae; genus Pteropus; species Pteropus alecto. Next base: position 1,788,122 of record NW_006430464.1, read on the forward strand.
GTCACAGGCAGGGCTAGCATTTGGGATCCAGCCCCACTTAGAGCCCCCCGGGAAGGCAGAGAGTAGATGAGAGAAGGCTGTACTAGGGTTAGGGTTTGGCCCCAAAGGCGCCTTAGAGGGGGTCACGGGCAAGGGCGTGAAAAGACACGAGTAAGGCAGCGATTTTATGGGGGGACCATGGGACAGTGGGAGCAGGGGAAAGAAGGGAGAACACGTGGCGGGGAGTCGGAGATAATGAAAAGGTAAGAGTTAACGCGTCGTACCTGCTGCTGGGCTTGAAAGATTTAAAAATTTGGTTGGTGAGAATAAGGAGAACATGGATAGACAGAGATGATAAAAACTACAGAGTCCAGAGGGGGCGTGAGTTACTGGTAAGGACTAGGGCAGGACCATGGAAACGGGCGGCATGATTAGGGGGTGTCAGATAAGGGATGCAGCATCTTTGGGGGGTAATGAAAATGTCTTAAAGTTGATTGTGGTGATAGATGCACAATTCCTATGGATCTATGAAAAACCATTGTGTCGTGCACTTTAAGTGGGTGAATTGTATGGTATGTGAATTGTAGCTTAATAAAACTTAGGAAGGAAGGAAGGGAGGGAAGGAGGGAGGGAGGGGGAGAAAATGAAAGGAGAAACAAGGGAGGCTGGGGCAGGGCAGAGGCCAAGGTTGATGGAAATGGACTTGGACCACTGAGAGGCCATGTGCTTGGTTATCTCTTACCAGTAATGAAGACTGCATGGCTGAAAACAAGAAAGATCATTCGTTTTGCTCACAAAAGACCACAGACTCGGTGGCTTAGTTTGGTGGGAAAGGGGGCTTCTGTATTCTGCAGAAGTGTCAGCAGGGGTGGCCGGGCTGGGGTGGCAGAACGTGCTTCCGCGGTGGCTCACTCACGTGGCTACAGGTTGGTGCTGGTCATCAGCGGGAAGTTTAGCCATGGCCAAGGGTCGGTAGCCTCAGGTCCTCTCCACAGGGGGCCCTGCCATGTGGCCTGCACAAAATATTCCAAGAAAGAGTGGGGTGGAAACTTGCCTTTTATGTCCCAAACTCAGAAATCACAGTGTTCCTTCTGAGATGGTCTGTTGGTTGAGGGGGTCACCGAAAGCCAGGGACATGAACTCTTCTACATGGGGTGTTTCAAGGTACAGGACTACCTCGTAGGACAAGAAATACGGTCATTTTGGGAAAAGACAATCCAGTACAGGCCAGGTTTTTGCAGAATCATCTATGGGAATATTGAAATTATTAAGAATTATGACAGTCATTTCAGCGATTGGATGGAGAGGGCCAGGATGAGAAATCTCCCATGGCCATGTGGGAGTGGCCACGAGGGAAAGTGATGAGTTCATTGGGGAAGGATGGGAAGGTGTCCATGGAGAGCCTGAGCTTCACAGGAGCTGAGGGAGGAAGCATTGTCTGGAAGTGGCAAGGCGGGGCATCCACCCCTGGCTCAGTGATAGGAGGGTGTAAGACGGGGGTCCCCAACCCCCAGGCCGCAGACTGGGACCGGTCCATAGCCTGTTAGGAACTGGGCCACATAGCAGGGGGTGAGCGGTGGGGCGAGCGAGCAAAGCGTCATCTGTGTTTGCAGAGGCCCCCAGCGCCAGCACCACCGCCTCAGCTCCGCCTCCGCTCCTCAGACATTAGATTCTCATAGGAGCACCGGTTTCTCGTGCTGAAAAGGTCGGGGACGGCTGGCGTAAGAGACAGGGTTGCAGGGAGGAGGAGGGGATCAGTTCACACAGAGAGTTCAGAGACCAGAGAGATGGGGAACAGAGACCTAGAGCAAGGAAGGTCTAAGGACATAGAAAAGAGGGACACAGACACAGAGGGAGGGACCATAGAGACCCAGAAAGCAAGACCCAGAAATCCAGAGAGTTGGCGTCATAGCATCTCAGAAAGAAACTAGAAGGAGGAGGAAGCGCGGGAATTTGCAGTTAGAACATTTAGTGCCCCTCTCCACTCGCCCAGCAGAGGGCGCCCAAGACCGCATTCCCCAGCGTCCAGGTGACCAATCCCGCCACTTCTCCCTTAAGTCCATCCGATGAGGCTATTTTTACGCGATGTCATAGGACACCAGTGGCTGGAAAGCCATCGTCTGTCTGTCCTTCGGTCCCTTCGAGTGACCCTGCGGCATCTCCCCGGCCCGCCCCCACCCGTTCCTGGCATGCCCGGCCTCCTTTGGCACTATTCAGGGCTGCAGCTCAGGTCTCGCTGGGTCTGAGAATGTCTGGCACAGAGTCCACGTGGAGACCCCGGGGAGGAGAGCCTGGCGAGGGGACCGGGTGAGCGGCGCACATGCTCACGATCTGCAGCAGCTGGAGCGTCCGAGGAGGACCAGGCAGCCACCAGGAGGACAGCGGCAGAGCTGACCTAAGAGTGACGGTCGAAGAGAGGTTCAGAGATGGCTCCGGAGACCCTGAGACAGAGACTCGCGATAATTCTGAGATACAGAGAGAGAAAGAGACCCAGAGGGGCGCCCCGGGGAAACCCAGGGACAGAGACACAGAGGGCTAAAAGATGAGAGACCCAGAGAGATAAGCAGAGAAAGCCAGACGGAAGGGAGAGAGAGACAGAGATCGACGGGGACAAGAGATACACAGAGACAAAGCCCCCAAGAAACAAGAATCAAAACAAAGACGGTGATCCAGAGTTCCCCAGAAGGGCGAAACTCAGAGATAACTGACCCATAAAGACACTCAGCGATACATCCCTAACACAGACCCAAATCGAAGGCATGGCCAGACGCAGACACACAAGGGAATGAAAGCAAGCAAGAGGGGGACACCTGTGACTCCAACAGAGGGGCTCAGATACTCATAAAAAAAGAGACGAGAGACACACTCGGAAACCCGGAGAGGGACAGGACAGAGACCCCGGGTGCTAGAGAGACGAAGGGTAAGGGGGCCTGAAAACGAGATGGACGCGGAGAAGGCGCAGCCCGGCGGCGGCTGGGGGGGGGGG
>NW_006430464.1:1791837-1796405 GCF_000325575.1 Pteropus alecto
CCCGGGGCTCGCGGCGGTGGCCGCCCCCGCTGGACCGGTGAGGGGGCGGGGCCCCAGCGGAGAGGGGGCGGGGTTGGGAGGGGGTCCATGGGGATCTGGCCAATCAAAATGCGGGTTAAATGGCCATGGGAGGCGGGGCCTCTCGGGGAGGTGGAGTCTCGCCGCGGGTGGGCGGGGCGTTGAGGTCCAGTGGGAGGACCCGGACAATCATAGGTGGGACCGGGGGCTTTGAGCGGTGGGCAACCCAGAGACGCGGCCTGACCAGGGCACTCCGCCACTAAAAGCTGAGGGTTGGGAAGGTATAGTTAATGGGGATGGGGCCTGAGGATCGGATTAGGAGGACCTATCAGAAGGCAGAGTTAAGGCAGGTGAGAAACCTGGCTTGAGGGCAGGAGGACAGGTGTACGGGTCCACTGAGAAATCAGAGCCGAGAGGCCGAGGACAGACTGAAAAACCAGGGGTCTATGCACCTGGCAGGAACCGATGCTTAGGATGGATTGGAGGTGGTGGGAGTTGGTCCTGAAGAAAACAGCCAAGGGATTGGAGACAGAGGGTTGCGTCCTGAGGACTCGAGTAGGGGGGATCCATCACGAGGACAGTTGGGCTGAGGGCGGTGAGGGTCTGGCAGACAGAAAGGTCTTTAACCATTGTAGCCTGGGCTAGGTTTGGGAGGGCAGGGCACAAGGGAGTGAGGCCAGGGCGGGGACCCTGCTTACCTGAAAAATCAATGCTTAGGGGCGAGCTTTGGGAGAGAAGAGATTGAGCATCATTTCAGGAGGCCCTGCTGGTGAAGGATGAGGGACCATAAAGTCAGCCGTCCAGGGACGATCCCTGGGGTCCTGGGGAAGAGTCAATGACAGGAGGGGCCACTGGTAGATAAGCAGTTAGATATCTAAACAACAAATACGGTCGTTCCAACGTGTCCCAGCCCCGATGTGGTCCTCCCTGAGCCCCCTCCTTCCTGCAGGTCCCCAGTCGGCTCAACGGCTCCAGCCCCGTGCCTGGACCGCTGCCTCGCACCCCCTTCGATGACCCGTTCTTTGTGGTGGAGACGCTGTGCATCTGTTGGTTCTCTTTCGAGCTCCTGGTGCGCCTGTTGGCCTGCCCGAGCAAGGCGGCCTTCTTCAAGAACGTGATGAACCTCATTGATTTCGTGGCCATCCTGCCCTACTTTGTGGCGCTGGGCACCGAGCTGGCGCGGCAGCGGGGGGTGGGCCAGCCGGCCATGTCCCTGGCCATCCTGCGTGTCATCCGCCTGGTGCGCGTCTTCCGCATCTTCAAGCTGTCCCGGCACTCAAAGGGCCTGCAAATCTTAGGCCAGACATTGCGGGCCTCCATGCGCGAGCTGGGCCTCCTCATCTTCTTCCTCTTCATCGGCGTGGTCCTCTTCTCCAGCGCAGTCTACTTCGCCGAGGTCGACCGCGCCGACTCCAATTTCTCCAGCATCCCCGAATCCTTCTGGTGGGCGGTGGTCACCATGACCACAGTCGGTTACGGAGACATGGCGCCCGTCACTGTGGGTGGCAAGATAGTGGGCTCTCTGTGCGCCATCGCCGGTGTGCTGACCATTTCCTTGCCTGTGCCTGTCATCGTCTCCAACTTCAGCTACTTTTACCACCGGGAGACAGAGGGCGAAGAGGCTGGGATGTACAGCCATGTGGACACGCAGCCCTGTGGCCCACTGGAGGGCAAGGTCAATGGGGGGTTGATGGATGGAGAGATGCCCGAGCTACCACCGCCACTCTGGGCTCCCCCTGGGAAACACATGGTCACTGAGGTGTGAGGGACATTTGAGGTCTGCAGGATCTCATGCTTCCCTGAAGGGAGGGAGGGAGGGAGGGAGTGGAGGGGCTGGTCCAGGGGAGGGAGTTGGGTTTAGGAAGAGCTAGGCGAAGTCGTCATGAGTTGGGGAACGCTGAGTCTAATCGGGTCTTGAGCTGTGGTTTAGTAGCTCCTGTGGGTACCCCCTTAGGTGGCGATGAATACCAACGTGTCATGCTGAGTCGAGGGGGCGATTCATTGGTTTGTGTTGTATTGGGTTGTGCCAGGCTTGCAGGCTCTTCTGGGGGCGGTGTTGAAATAGGTTTGGTCACATCGTGTTGTGAATTTCTTAGTTCGGTGTCGGGTTGGGTTGGGTCGCGAGTCTGGGTGAATCTCGTCCGACTGCGTTGTGCAGGATTCTATGCTTTTACGAGTCTCCTAGGGCCATGTTGGGGTCAAGTTAGGTGACCACCCATGGCACTGTTGGGACGGATGGCACGTTCATGCATGGTGTTGCGAAGTTGAGGCATGCTGGAAATTATGTGGCTTTGTGAGTCTTCTAGAACTATGTTATTTTAGGTTCTGTGAACTTCTGAGTCGTGTAGAAATACAAAGCGTCAGGTGGTAGAATGTGAGCCTCTAGGTCACGTTGGGTTAAGTCGGGTTGGAACGTATGAGCGTATGAGTCTCTCAGGGTCCCGTGGGGTTGGATTTCAGGGCGGGATATGTGGCCGGAAGTTTTTTCGGGGCCACTTCGAGTTGAGCCGTATTGAACTGTGGTCATGTGAGTCTCGTAGCGCCTGTTCGTAAGGCCATGCCGAGCTGAGTTACATCGAGCTGTGAGTGTCACCGTGAGTCCCGTAGGAATGTAGGGTTGAGTCGGACTGTGCGTATGAGCTCCATAGGGCCGTGCTGGTTTGTTTTGCACGTAGTGGTAGCACCACGACCCAAGGATAACAGCAGCGGGAAGGAATTATGTGCCAGGGAGGGAACGCGGGTGCAGTGGGAGACCAACCTGACTGTCTCGCCCAGCGTCACTCACTGTAAGGGGCGGGGCTGGGTTCTGCATCTGTAGATTCAGTTGTTTATGAAAAGGGCCTCTGGGTCAGCTAGGAAGATGCAGATACTCTTTCCATCCACCCCAAGCCTGTCTCATTTTGCTATTCAACCCCCCTCGCTGTCTGTCTTCCCCTGTGGTTTTGCTTTCAGGCATGGAGATCAGGGCTACAAGGGGCAGGGAAGGGGGCAGACAAAGACCCAGAGGGAGAGGGACAGAAATCCAAAGAGAAAGGGGGACAGAGACCCAGAGAGGGGTGTCAGGCACCCAGAGAGAGAGGGACAGACACCCAGGGCTGGAGGCAGACCAGAGTGCCCCAGAAAAAAAGGGACCCAAAAGAGGAAAAGGCAGAAAAAGGCAGTGCCTGTGAGCCCGAGAGAGATGCAGAGTCTCCACTCCACGAATCACGAAGAGATTCCCCAAATTGGGGCACGCCACCCCGTCCTGTCACAGCCCAGGAAGGCTGTCAGACCCACGGGGAGAAACCAGAGTCTTAGAGCATGAGAGCGACTTCCCAAGGTCACGCAGCCCGACACCGGGGGCCAGGACTTGTGGCAGGCTGCCTGATCCCACGTGTCCCGTCAGCCTGCTGGTACGCACGGGACCTCTGAGTCCAAACAGCCTCGCGAGCAAAGAGACTGAGGCTCAGAGGGGAGGGTGTTGCCGAAGGTCGCGAAACCAAACATTTTCAGAGGCCTTTCAGTACTGAAGGGCATTGTGAGGTGGATCGGGAGGAAGGTTAAAAATCGCTAACATATAGGACTTCTTATGTGCCAGGCATCATTCGAGGTACTTTACTTGTATTAATTTATTAAAACCCATCCAGTGGTTTACGGTGTTGTTGTTCGTTGTTGTTGTTATTGTTTAGCTATACCCCCCCTTCTTTTTACTGGTCAAATTAAATCTTACTTAGAGGCACCAGGGCAACGCATCAGAAGGGAGCCGGTTCAAGGGGAACACACCTCTTCCAGAATCCCTCTCGGCAACTCCGAATGCAGCTAAGAAACTCGGTGGAAACCCCTGATTTAATCCAACCACCCTTTTATAGAGAGAGAGAGAAAGTACAACTGTGGGAAGAGTTTGATAAAGGTTGTCACTTCTCTCTGAAGCGGAAAAAGGCACATCTGGAGACAGAAATGAAGACAGATCCCCTGACGGTGACAGACACCAGGCAGTCTCGGGAGCGAGCAGAGAGCTCGGCACAGAGATCCGAAGAGGAGACACAGGCAGAGAGGAACCAAACCTACAGAGAGGACAGAGACAGAGGCAAAGAGAGACAGCCACGGGGTGGGCGAGGGAGGGGTTGTTGCGGGAGCAGGAGAGGGCAGGGCAGCGGCCTGGGAGGGGTTCAGAGACTCAGAGAGAGGGGGACAGGGACTCAGAGAGGAAGACAGACCGCGGAGACGCGGGGACCAGAGAGAAGGGAGAGCTAGAGACCCAGACGGGGAGACAGAGACCCAGACAGAAGGGGACAGAGAGCCAAAGCACGGAGGGCTTGGGGGACAGAGACCATCACCTCGTTACTCTTCTCTGCTAACTCACCTGTACCACCCCCTCGGAGCCTGGGAGTTACACAGAGTCCCTCTGGTAGAGGATGGGACATGCTGGGTGCTTAGGGATTGGGGGGAAGGGTGGAGAGGTCAGCGAGGGGACCCAGTGGACACTCCCAAGACTGGGAGGTGCCCCTCCCCCACCCCCGATAAACAACTGCAGCCACCTTCTATGTCGCCTTGGCCAGGGGTGGGATGGG
>NW_006430464.1:1797261-1797922 GCF_000325575.1 Pteropus alecto
AGCGGGGAACACCCTAATCCGGGGACACCCTTCCTGCCACCTTGCCATGCTATATTTAGGCCGAGGGAGGGCTTGGGATGCCCCCCTCCCCAGGCAGGTGTCAGCTTTCCTCCTGATATAGTTCTGGGGCAGGGGTGAAGGGCCCCGCGGGAGAGCTGACCACGGCTCCAGCGGCCACCTCTGTCTGTCTTCGGCTCTCTCTCTGGGTTTCTGTTGCCCCCTTTCTCTTGAATTCTGGCCCCTTTTCCTCTCGGTTTTCTGTGCCTTTTCCCCATCTCCTCCTCTCATCTGTCACTATTCGCTTTCTCTGTCATTCTCCTCCTGAATCATATCTGTCTGTCTCCAAGTCCCATAATACCTTGAATGTGTCTTATCTGAGCTCAGGACAAGACTCTCTCCGCAGTCCCCACCCAGGAAATTCCAGGAGAGAGGACTATGTGGGAAGAGCCCCCCACATCCACTGCCTCCCCGGGCCGCGGGCCTTATCGCTGCCCAGGCCCAGCTGGTTAATGTCTGGCCTGGAGCTCCTGGAAAAGTGGGGATGAGAGCAGAGGGTGGGAATCTGCCTGGGATTGACATTTAATTGGCAAAAGAATGCGAAGGGATCTCGGGCCCAGACTCCTGGTCCGAGGGAGGAGGGGGCTGACACGGGGTGGGGGGA
>NW_006430464.1:1798407-1801511 GCF_000325575.1 Pteropus alecto
GCTGGCGGGGGCGGGGCTTGGCGGAGGAAACTGAGGCAGGAGGCAAATGTCCCGGAGGAGCAGCCGGTTGCCCGCAGTGGGGTCTCGGGCGTCCGGACCGCCGGTCTGAATCTTCTGGGAGTCCGTATGTCTGAGCACCTGGGGAGGAGGGGCCTTGAGCTCCAGAACCACGAGGCCGCTGGAGACCCGGACCCTTGGTCTGAGGGAGGAGGCAGCTGACACCCAGGACTCCCGGTCTGAGGGAGCAGGCAGCTGAGGACCTACACTCCCGGTCCTGGTTGGGTCACCATGCGCCCCTCGTCACACCCCACCTCCCCGCTCCCCACCTCGCAGCCAGGGCAGGCAGCCGCTCCAGGTATGTGCGGTGGAAGTCTTGGACGGGCCCTGGCCTGTCCTGTGTGGAGAGAACATTCCAGGAAGCTGCCTCGGGGACCCGGGGCTTCTTGAACGTGGGCCCTCCGGGACCCGGGTGTCCAGACCAGCCCCGCCCCCGCCCTGTCTGGGAGATGAATGGGCCGAGGACGTAATCTTTTCCAGCCTCTCCCCTCCCCTCTCCTGCCCCCATCTGCTTCCCATCCCAGGCAGGAGCCATCACCTGGGCAGGGAAGGGGCCCTCTGGAAAGGGGGCGTGGCCTCGACTCGGGTCCCCTGCACTCCTAGAGGAACGCCGGGAAGGGGAGTGTCCTGGGGTTCATGCCCCCACCTCCGCCTGCCTACGTAACCTGCCTGTTCCCTTCTTCCCCTAGGTGGCTGCTTCCTCCCTCTCCTGAGATGTCAGGAAGGAAGGGGTCGCCTGTGTCCCCCCAAGGGGCCCCCTGGAATCTGGGGGCCCCCAGCCCGGGAGCTCGGAGGCGGAGGAGGTGCTGACAGGTCTGGTAACCACCTAGTCCTCTCCACGCCACCCTTTCCCAGAACCACAGAAACTGCAGTATCCACACCCCCACCTGCGTCGTCCAGCCCGAAGGCGATTTCACAGACAGGGAAATTGAGGCCCTGCCCGAGAGACTAGTGTCTTGCCTTAGTGGCAGTTTTGAGCCGAACCGGGTCTCCCTCGGATTCTAGGACATGGCCTTTCTCAGAATCTTGGAGCCTCACACCTCCTCCAGGTTGCAGGACTTAGGGTTCCTCGGGGCTGTAGAGGTGGTAGGGCAGAGTGGAGTTGCTCAGACAGGGTTCAAGTCCCACCTCTGGCATCTGTTAGCTCTATGACCCGGTACAAGTCACTGACCTCTCTGTATTTTCCCAATTGTTGGCTATTATTAATAATATTAGAATAATTATGATTAATCTAGAAATTGGGCATTATCCAATCCTAGAATATAGGGTCCCCCACGGCTCTGGCAAGTAGGTGCCTAAGTTATTACCCTCTTCTCTAACTCCAGCCCCCCGTCTCCATCCTCAGGTGCTCAGCGAGATGCTCCCCCACCCCTCATGCTCCCTCCCCATCCTCCTCCTTTGCCTCCTCCCCAGTGTCCCAATGGAACCCCATCCTCCACCCTCACCACTGCCCCCTTTTCCAGCCCCTGAGTGGGACCTCCTGTCCCCCCGAGTAGCCCTGTCGAGGGGCACCCCCACAGGCCCCCCTCTGCTCTTCCTACTGGAGGCTGGGGCCTTCGGGGAGCCAGCCGGCATCCCGGCTAACCGCAGTCGGCGAGGGGTGAGCGAAACAGCACCAGCAAGTCGCCGGGGAGAGCTGGCCGTGTGCGATGCGGTCAGCAGCTGGGTGACAGACCGCCGGAGGGCCGTGGACCTGCGCGGGCGCGAGGTGGAGGTGCTGGGCGAGGTGCCCGCAGCTGGCGGCAGTCCCCTTCGCCAGTACTTCTTCGAGACCCGCTGCAAGGCTGACAGCGCTGGGGAAGGTGGCCCAGGTGGAGTCGGAGGGGGCTGCAGGGGTGTGGACCGGAGGCACTGGGTGTCTGAGTGTAAGGCCAAGCAGTCCTACGTGCGGGCGTTAACCACTGATGCCCAGGGGCGTGTGGGCTGGCGATGGATTCGAATTGACACTGCCTGCGTCTGTACACTCCTCAGCCGGACTGGCCGGGCCTGAGGCCCATGCCTGAGAACTGGTCAAGCGGAGGAAGACAGCTGGATGCTGAGGGACCTCAGGGGCTCGGGGCCTCAGTTCGGGAACCTGTCATATGGTCACGAAATCACAGCCCTCCGATTTTGAGAGCTCAGTCTGTGTAAGACAGGCAGTGAACCAAATGGGGTTTTGAAGGATGAATAGGAGTTCTCCTGCATGAACTCGAGGGTCACGATGAAGATGATGGCCAATTTTTTCTGAGCGCCTACTCTTTATCAGCTCTAATACACAACTTTGTCAGATCAACTCTGGTGGATGTCACTGTTGGAGGTGCTTGGCTTCTAAGTTGCTGACCATGTGATCACAGAGGACATCACCTTGCCCATCCTGGAGAGAGTGACAAGGAGGAGATATGTCAAGAAGTGGGTGGGGGAGCATAAAAACTGGAACATGTAAGCAATTAGCTGGGAGCTAGGGTTTGAATGGGAAATTGACTTGGTCAGATGGGGCAAGAATGTTTTGAGGTAATGAGCTACCTGTCACAGCAGGAGCACAAGCAAGATTGAATGACGGGAGCTCAGGATCCTAAAGAATTTGGCCCTAGTGGGGAGTTGGAGTCAGGTTTCTATAGCCTTTCCCACACTGGGAAAGAAAGGAACCTTAAAATTGTTCAGCTTGAGTAGGGCATGAGGTTCTGATCAACTGGCCTGATCCCTAGTTAGGATCAGGGGTCATTTGGCCATGATAAGCCTTGAGTGGGCCAGGAAAATCCAAGAGGAGGAGCCCCAGAAGCCTGAATGAGGGGGTCAGTGGGACTCTGGCCCAGGCTGCAGAACGCAGCCTCAATTTTCCGTGTCTGAAGAAAGGGTTGGTGGGCCGAGATAGTGGGGGGCTGAGGAGGCAGAGGCCTTGACCAGAAGGTCTTCAAGGTGAGGAAGCAACGAGGTGGGGGGCGGGGTCAGGGGCAGACTCCATGTCCTCAGGACACCCCTTCATGTATTACCACTCTGTAGCACACACATTTTTTAGGACCAGCTTCGGGCTGAGGACTTAGAAATCCTCGTCCCCCACCAACACAGAC
>NW_006430464.1:1801587-1894158 GCF_000325575.1 Pteropus alecto
TGCTTCCCACTGTCTTTTTTGCTGCTTCCCTGTCTCTCCAGCTGCCATCTCTCGTCTCTGGGTCAGCAGCTCTCTTTCTCTGTTTCTGTCACTGTCTCTCTCCCATTCTTCTATGTCTTTCTTTCTCACTCATCAAAGCGCTTTCCACATCCCCTCCCCACCCACCGTTTTGTCTTAAGTATTTCCCTGTGGGTCTCCATACCCAGGCGGAAATTTTCAACCAAATCAAAGGCAGCAAGACAGACAGAGCCCACACTGACGCTGACTCCTTCGGCTTACACAGGGAGAAAGGGAGTGACTGGGGAAGTCTGGAAACTTGCCCCAGAAGTGGGCAGGCCTGGCAGAGGGAGCAGCAGGTGGTGACAGGGCTGGGCCCCTGTAGGAATGAGGGTGTTTCTTACGGATCCCAGATGTGCTGGGTGGGCTCTATCCTCCTTCCCCGAAGGTCTCTGTCCCTCCCTTCCTGGATCTCTAACTGCCCAGGTTTCTGTCCCCCTTCCCCCCTCCCCCGGCCCTCTCTGTGGGTCTCTCTTTCTCTAAAACTCTAAAACTGAACTTCTATTTCCCCTCCCCCATTTCTGCCCTCCTGTCTGTGCGTCCTTACCCCGCCACAGACACACACTTCTCTGAGTTTCTGTGCCCCTCCTGAGGTTTTGGTCCACCTATATCAAAGTCCCTGTCCCTGTGTGCCTCGGTCTGTTTCTCTATCCATCTTCACAGCCGCAGGCCCTCCATTGGCTGGGTTCAGCGTGGGCGGGTTCTGTCACCTGGGGCAACAGCAACAACAAGCCTGCTGCTCCTTGGCCACGGGGCGTGGATGGGACCATGGCGGGTCGGACCCTCGCTCTGCGCTGTGGCGCTCCCTGGCCCCCGATCTCCGGGACTGAAGTGCCTGGATCCTCGCACATCTGGCATCTCACGAGCAGTGGTGTCGCCCACCACATTATCCCATCCGCGCCCTTTCCCCCGCCCACTGTGCAGGTGAGAGGACCCTAGGCTCCCGCCCAGAGGAGCCTGGAAGCCGCGACTCCTGTGTCTGAAGGAGGGACCTGGGGATCTAGACACCTGCTGAAAGAAAAGGGGGTCGGGGGCTTGGGCTCCTGACAGAAGGAGGAAGGTCCCCCGGAGTCCCGCATCTGACAGAGGAGGGGCCAGGGAACCTGGACGCCTGAGACCGGAGGGAGGAAAGGGCTGGGAACCGGCTGAGAGAGATCGGGAATGTTGGACCGGAACCTGCGTCTTTTAAGCTGACGGCCCACGCCTTCTGCCCAGTCCACGCTAGCGGAGCCCCTGCCCCCGTCCGCAAAGCAGGACTTGCACATCTGGGCTTTCGACGAGGTCATCAATACATGGGAGACAACCTCCGGCTCGGCTCATGTGCCCAAAACCCACGGCGGGCCCTACGCGCAGCCCCGGGCCCCAGAGCCTGCAGACCCCACGCGGATTTTAGGGATCAAGGATTTAGGGGAAAAGGTAAGGTTCAGGGATGCCGAGGTCCGCGGGGGACAGGGCCGGGGACCACACTGGGGTCCCGTGCGCCCTCACCTGGGGTCCCCGCGCGGCATTCTCGCAGCTCAGACACCGCGGCTGGTGCCTCCCTCCGATCGCAAAACACCAGTGCAGTGAGACCAGGGCGCAGTACACGGGCTGGCCCGACCTGGACCAGAGCGCCGCCTTCTGCATCTGGCCGGGCCTGGACCAGAGCGCCACCTTCTGCATCGGGCCCCAGCCCCTGGAACTTGCAGACCACCACCGCGGGGGCCCTTCCCAGGTAGCGGAGAAGACCGCGCGGGCGCGGTGGGACGGAGCTTGCAGTGCCTGGGGCGGGACCCGAGGGCCTCTAACGCGAGGGACCAGACTTGGAGACACTGGGGCTGGGCCAGAAGGAACTTGTAGTCGGGGCGTGGCTAAAAGGTCCGGCGGAATCCGGAGAGTATAGAGACTGGGGGAGGAGCTTGGACGTATTGAGGCGGGGCCAGAAAGGAGAAGTGACTGAATCCCCGAAATCCCAGCTTCGAGGTTAGGGGCCCAACTAGTAAATGCCCGGGTGGGTTCTGGAGGGGCGGGTCCTGGGGCTGGGGCGGAGCCAGGCAGCGGACTGTATATTCTGGGATCGGCCTGAGCGGGAGACGGGGCTAGGCTATTTGGGGCGGGGTGGGGGGGGATAGGATGAAGCCCCAGGTGCAGCTGAATTCCACGCGCGGGACGAGGAAGGCTTGAGTCTAGGGGCTCGGTTTTGTTAGACGACAGGCAGAAGGTGTTTGGGTTTTGGAGTAATCCTAGAAGGGTTCTTTCTGTTTTGGGGAGCGTGCACTGGCATGCTGCTGGTCAGGAGGGATTCTGATTCTGGGGGCGGAGGTGGGGGGCCTGGTCCGGAGCAGCTGTTGAGGCCGAAGAAAGAGGAATTCTCAGTCTGGGACCCAAGGCTTCAAACGGGATATGAAACCCTCCTGCCTGATCCTCCTCAGGCTCTAATTCCCTGGACGAGGAACCCTGAGCTGGCCGGGAGACTTTTCACAGTATCTGACAAGGGCGTCCTGGACCGCCATCAGCTCTATCTGACCACCTCGGCCCGGGACTTCCGAGCTTACTCGAAGTGAGCCTGGGTCCTTGCGTGGCACCGCCCCCCGCACAACCCCCGCATAGGCTGGTGGAACGCCCAGCACCCCGATGTCAGCTCCCCCTCAGTAGTCTCAGCTTTCAGCTCCGGTACGCGCAGGTACCGGTTCAGGCCCAAGCCCCTACCTTTTAGGGTCCAGGTGTCCTTAGTGTTAACTCTCAGGAACGTGAAACCTGTGGAGGGCCCAAGGGGGAGTTCTGGATCTGGGGACAGGGCCTGGGGCGGGGCGGGGCGCACTTTGGCATCCCCAGATGCTCTTTCTCAAGGATGAGAAAACGCCAAACTCCAGGCCCTTAAATACCTTGAGGACCTAGGAATCCAGGCTAGGAGTTCCCAGCCCCGGCCTTTGTAAGTGGTCTCCGACCCCTACAAATGTGTCCTCACCTCGAAACGCAGAAGTTTGGGTCCGTACCCTCCTCAGAACCGGAGGTCTGAACCTCAGCCTCGTCCCAAGGATCCAGCTGCCCCCTCCCCATCCTGCCTCCTCTCAACAGGAAGGAGTTGTCTGGGTACCCCCGCAAGGACTTGCTGACTTACTGGAGCTTCAAGGAGACGCCCAAGGCCTGGAGCCACTGCGCCCAGAGGCCTCCCCAGGCCCCCGGGCTCCGCGTGACCCGAGTCCACCCCGTAACGCCAGCCGTACCGCACCGCGGGCAGCTGTCCCTGGCTCAGGAGTCCTACAGGCCCCCGCTGCACCCGCTCCGCCGGCTTGACCGTTTCTGCCCGCTGGAGCTGCCCTGGGGCGGCCCCCACTGGCAGCCCGTGCCGGGCATCTACAGCGTGCCGCAAGCCTACCGCTCCGAGAACGCCAGCTACGGCAGCTCGAAGCCCGCGCTGGTCTGAGGCCCCGCCAGCCCCGCCCAGACACGCCCCCGAGCGGGGCGGGACCGGGCTCCAGAACCCCGCCCACAGGGGGGTGGGTCGCCGTGGGGCACGCCCACTCATTTGTGGGGGCGGGACCGGGCCGGGAAAATGTACTTCGGGGCCGTGGGCCTGCCGGCGGGGACACGTCCCCTGCGGCAGAAGGGGCGGAGTTTATTTTAGGCAATGACAGATAAACAGCCTACGCCACGCCGTTTGCTGGGTTCCACTCTGGCATCCTGGCTTCCGGGGGCCTGCGTATTGGCGAAATGGGGCTCCCTGTGGAGGGGGACGCACCTGGGTGCACACGAACTCATCCCTAGCACAGAATCCGATATTGAAGCGGAGCCCTAAGAGGTTGGACTCTGGCTTCCAGTCTATGAGAGGTGGAACAGGGTTAAGGCCTGCGCGCATCGCCATTCGAGGGTGAGGGCGAGCTCTAGCCTCTCCCTGGCTCCCCCCACGATGGGCAAAGGCAAGGATACACAGCCAGGGGGCACAGCCTAGGGCTTCTTATACCCTATTTCCTGTGCCCCCAACTCACCTTCTCTAGCACCTGATAAGCCTGTGAGGTCAGCTGTCACCTTGGGTGTCTCCCACTTCTTGGTGCAAGAGCCACTCAGGGAATGGGGGGAGGAGGTGCTCCGCTGAGCCACTCCTGCACCTCCCTGACCTTGTCTGCCTCTCGCCCCCGGGGGGATTAGTGTCCAGGTTACCCCGCCATCCCACCACCCCCAGTGGCCTTGCCGCCCCCACAGCCTGCAAATATAAGACCAGGTAAACACAGTAGGGAGGCACTGAGGATGGAGACGCTCCAGGTAAGACTGTAGGGCCCCTGGGCACCTCACAACTCTATCAGAGCCACAGGTGGCACACGGGAGTCCTGTGACCTGGTGAAGGCAGCCTCTTTCTAGAAGGGTGTGGTCAGCCTGCTGGATCCCTGCCAGGAGGGGAGCGATGGGGCAGGACCTGAGCGTGGGTATCAGGTGTTGGGGTATCTGGGGTCCCTGGGTATCTGGATGGGAGATCAAAGTGGAGGGGCTGGCCCAGCATGGAAGGGGAACAGAGTCCCTGAATGTGTGTGTGCATGGGGACGGGAAGCCAAGAACCAAGGGCAGGTCTGAGGCTGCCCCTGAGGCAGTGGCCTTGTCCCAGGGGCTGCTGCTGTGGCTGCTGCTGAGCACAGGTGGGGTGCGGGCATCCCGGGGACCACTGAGGCCACTGTGCCGGCCCATCAATGTCACCCTGGCTGCTGAGAATGAGGCCTGCCCGGTTTGCGTCACCTTCACCACCAGCATCTGTGCCGGCTACTGCCCCAGCATGGTGAGCAGCTCAGGCCGTGGGGACCAGCCCTGCTGTCCTGAGGACAGGTGCTGAAACCTCAGTGCCAGGCCCGCAGAAGACAGGAGGTGGCAGCGGGGATGGAAGGGTGTCCTGCCCCGCCGGGCAGGGGCTGAGGAACTGGAGCCAGAGCTAGGCGTGTGGGAGGGAACACACAGAGGGTCCCCCAGACACCCGAGTCTGGGATCGGTGGGGGGCAGTGGGAAGCTCCGGGAGGACTCGCCTGGGCAGATGCCCATGCCACTCCCACCCCCTGCCCTGGCCTCCAGGTACGGGTGCTGCCTGCTGCCCTGCCACCTGTACCCCAGCCGGTGTGCACCTACCATGAGCTGAGCTTTGCCTCCATCCGCCTCCCTGGCTGCCCGCCTGGTGTGGACCCAGTGGTCTCCTTCCCTGTGGCCCTCAGCTGTCGCTGTGGGCCCTGCCGCCTCAGCAGCTCTGACTGCGGAGGTCCCAGAGCCCAATCCTTGACCTGTGACCACCCCTCCATCCCAGACCTTCTCTACCTCTAAGGACTGCCTACCCCGACCATCCACGCTCACCCCGATTCCTGGAGCCAGCAGACGCTCCTCTCCTCCCCTCAATAAAGGCTTCTCAAACCGCACCCCGGGGCTGCCTTTCTCTGGGCTCGGGGTGCCCATGCTTGCGTGTGTACACACACACACAAAACGCACACAGATACGATGGGTCCAGTTTCAGAACTATTTTATACAAAGTCACAGTGTCAGAACTCTGGTAGAAAACAGGAGAGGCGGGGTGATGGGGATGTCAGTTCAGGAGGTGTCCATGGTTTCGCCTTCTGCGGGGAGAAAGGAGGCCAAGTGGTTGCTGTGGCCTAGGGACCGAGGCCTGAGCTCTCCAGGCCACGCCCCCTCGCGCCTCTCCCTGTAGGTGACCCTGGGGCCTGTGCAGGTGGGTGACACTCAGCGACTCGAGCTGGGTTCTGCACGGGGGGCGGGGACACTCACTGAGCTCGTTGAAGAGGAAGGCGTCCTGGTACTCCTTCATGTACTGGGTGGAGCGGGACTCGTCCAGAAAGAGCGAGTACACCCTCTTGATGTCGTCTACCTGCACCTCCGTGCCCTGACGGGGACGGCCACAACTCAGTCGGGCCCTTCCCCGGGAGGCAGGTCAGGGCGGGGACTCGGGGCCAGACTGCCTGGGTTCAGATCCCGCCCCGGCCACCTCCTGGCAGTGGGCCCAACCTCTCCATTCCCGTTTCTTCATCTGGAAGATGAACTTAACGGCGTCCACTTGCAGTCGACACACATGTACTAAGTTCCCACCGTGTATCAGGCCAGGAGACACACGCAAACCCGAGACCGAAGTACCCACCTTTGAGACCTACGTTTTGAACTAAGTGAGACCACCCACTCGAGGCCCTTGAGTAGCGGGCTCGGTCAGCTGGCTGACCTTGCGTTTGCGGCACACCAGGCTGGCGGCCGTGATGAGCTGGATGGCGTAGCGCAGTGAAGTCTCCAGCCCGATGCGGGTGAGCACCGTGTAGGCGTCTTCACTCATCTCCACGTCTTCCTCCTCACATCTGTGGGCAGGTGGGGAGCAGGGGCCTCAGCCGGGGCTGGGCTTCTGACGGCAGCAAGCCCCTGGCCCTTCCCCTGGACACTACGCGACCTCCCGGGGAGCAGGTGGTCCTCAGACTCACAGAATACCAAGCTAGAGGGCCATTGAGGCACGGGCTGGGCCTCTGACTCCCTGATCTGGCTCTTTCCCCCACGTCAGTCACCAGTACCCCGCTCCCTTCCTCAAAAGGGCCCCACCCAGCTCAGAGGCCACTGCGCGGATGCCCAGCACTGCCCTTCGCAGGCTGGAGACCTTGGGCCAGTCATCGCCGCCCACCACCCCCGATCTGTGACCCATCTGTCAAACAGGGTGGACAGCAGGCCCACTTCTCAGGCCCGCAGCCGGGCCCTGCCCGCACCGGATGCGGAGGATCTGCTTCGTGTCCTTCTCGCTGTAGGGAGAGGTGGAGACGATGAGCAGGCGGTCCAGCAGGTCGATGGGGATGCCGTGGGGGCTCTGGTAGCTGGTGCCCCGGATGCTGGGGAAGCGGGGGAAGGGAAGCTGTCAGGGCGACGCTGCCAGAATCTCTGTTCCGTCTACTCCGCCCCCTCCAGCGCGGCCCACTCACTGGACCAGATACCACAGCCTTTGGCTCCCAGCCGGCGTCAGCGCCCGCCCGCGTCAATGCGCCGTAGAGCCTGGCTGGTCTGAGCTAGACAGCTGTCTGGGATTACTGGGTCAAGGTCCCACTCTCCTGCCTTACAGAGCTCCAGAGAGGAAGGGACCGTGCCGGTCCTGTTCCCTGCAGCACCCAGTCCAGCACAGGGCCTGGCACGTGGCCGGCGCTAGGAAACACAGGCGACCCCCACTATTGATGGGAGTTATGTTCTACAAAATGCAGGCGAATGCTCCATTAACAAACGTTGAACCACTGAACCACGGAACACACACGGTTCAGTTCTTGTGAGCCTTAGTCACAATATTTTTGTCAACCAACCAGAATATAGCCTGGTTTTATGTGTTTGTTTAGAAACACCTTATTTTACACATATTAATGACTCATTCACGTTGAATTCATGGCCAACAACACTATAATTTGTGTCTGAACGAAGCCCATCTAACACAGCGGTCCCCAACCTTTGTGGCACCAGGGACTGGTGCTCCTATGAGAATCTAATGCCTGGTGATCTGAGGTGCAGCTGAGGCGGTGATGCTGGCGCTGGGGAGCGGCTGCAGATACAGATGGAGCTTCACTTGCCTGCCTACCACTCACCTCCTGCTGTGCGGCCCAGGGTTAGGGACCCCTGATCTAACACATACATTTTCTCTGTAAGCCACATTCCAGCCTCCTTGCACTGAAGGGCACAGGACAGCTAGGGGCCGTTTTAAACAGCAAAATCACCAACAAAAGCATAGAATGTGACAGACGTGGCAGTAAATAAGACACTAATTTACAGCATGCTGATTCAGACCAGAAGGCAGAGCGTCGCCTTGTTTGACCTTAGTTTGGAGTGCCTGTGTCCAGCGACCCAAACTTTTTTGCCACTCTGTACATGTCTGCAAATGACCGCAAAAGTGCTGTGAATACCAATTTGGGGGTTACAGATAAATTTCAGCGAAGAAATAGATTCACAAACTGGAATCTGCAAATGAGTGACTAGATTTGCTGCCTGACGGGAGACGCCCTGTGCAGTTTCCCACGCCCTGAGCTGCAAACACCGTCCTCAGCCCTCTGGAGAGCAAATGCTACATTCGACCCTGGGCAGGTCCGTGGGCCTTGGTGTCCTCATCTGTTAAATGGGGCTGGGACAATATCGACTGCGTGAGCTGCTTCAGAGGGCCCGAGCAGCTCATCTGGGAAAAGTGCCAGCATAGAGCCAGGAAAGCCTGCCGTTGTCCCTGGTGGCCATGCCCCTTGCTTCCCTGTGGTGATAACCAGCCCCACTGGCCAGTTTCAGCTGGCACACGGCTGCAGCACTGGAGATGACGTTTTCGAGCCTCCTGTGCCACCAGGCAAAGCCACACACCCAAGTTGCGCTGGGCAGTGCGCCCCAGTGGAAATGCTGTGTGCGGCGCCAGGACCCGGGAGACTGACGACCCCCTCCCCTCCTCCGGGCTGAAATGCAGCCGAGGTCGGGGGAGAGCTCGCTGGGACAGTGGGCACGGAGCGCTGCCCGCCCTAGGGCAGAGGTTCTCAAGCTTTATCGGAGCCAGGTGCCCTACGTGTCTCTGGAAGGTTCCCACCACATCCTTAGGCCAAAAGGTATGTTCTGTTTACTAAGTTAATTAGGTGTGAGTGACTTAACTATAGTGGTTTGCACGACGTCCAATGCATGTCACCGTGTGTCCCTCAAAAACTTAAACTACCCCACAGAATTTTTGTATTTTACGCAGCACCCTGGGGTACCTCAGCACGCAGTTTGGGAAACGGTAGACTTAAAGGATATAGAAACCAGACAGAAAGAACATGGCCCCTGGGCCTCCCTGCGGAGCAGAGCTGCCCACCCGCCCTGCCCACCCGCCTACCTTGTTCAAGGTCAAAGTATGCCCCTCGCCTGGGCCACGGCACTGTGGGGGCCTCCTAAGCCCACAGCTCCCTAATGAAGTGCTTGGCAAATGTACCCTGTTTACCCTGTGGCGATACCCACCGCCCAGAGCACCCCGTTTTCCCCAGAGGCCTTTAGGCGGCCAGCAGCTGCTCACCGGGTGATGCCGCGGTTGGTGGCCATGATGAGGACGGGTGCCATGTCGCTCTCCAGGGCCCGATTCAGGAAGGAGAAGCTCTCGATGTCCAGCATGTGGACTTCGTCGATGAACAGCACCTGGGAACGGCCGGGTGTGCACCTGGCTCGACACCGCCCCCCGCCACGTCCCCCACCACGGCCCGCCTGCCCGGCCCGCCTGCCCGCTCGTCGATGAACAGCACCTGGGAACGGCCGGGCGTGTGCCTGACTCGACACCGCCGCCCCCTATGTTCCCCACCGCGGCCCGCCTGCTTGGCCCGCCTGCCCGGCCACGCCTGGCGCTCACCCCGGGGATGATCTCCGCCTTGCCCTCCTCACGCCACTCGGCCACCTTGGCGTTGATCTGCTCTCGAACTTCTGACTTGATCTCCCCTGTGTCCCCTGTGGGAGGCGGGGTGGCATGGCGGGGGGCGGAGGTCAGGGAGGAGACAGGGATGCAGGGCCAGTGGGTGGCCAAAGGCAGAGAGCGATGGGACACCAGGGCCAGAGGGAGGAAAGACCAAGATTGGAGGAGCAGAGACCAGAGAGCCGCGGAGGCTGAGACGCCCCGGCCAGGAGGGAGCGCGGGGCCGGGCCCCCTCAGGCCCCCTGAGACAGGGACTCAGCAGCATGGGGGAGGGGTGAACCGCACACAGAAGACAGCCAGCAGGGCTGAGGGGAGGGCAGGGCCGCAGTCGGGGGCGGCCGGGAGGATGCAGGGTGGCGTGGGCGAGTGGGGGGCTGGGCCTCACCGGAGAAGAGGGCCAGGAAGCCCTGGGTGCGGGAGTTGATGACGTCGATCTCGTGCAGGGACACGGTGTGCACCACCTCCTTGCGCTTCTGGAGCTCCCCGTCCGGGCACTGCACGAACTTGGTCTGCAGGGCGGGCGCGGGGACAGGGGTGGAAATGAGGGCGGAGAAAGGCATGGAGGGTGACCCCCGGGGGCTCTGTCTGGGGGAGACTGGGGCTCCCTGGAAAGGGGCTGGGAATCCAGATGGGGTTACCCCGAGACGCGGGGGCCAGAAGGTAGTCGAGGCTAGGCACTCGAGAGCACTGAAGAACATGAGGGTCCCCGGGAGAGCTCAGAAACCACGAGCACAGTGCCAAACTGAGGGGCCCCCACTGTCCTGGAGGGTGCAGGGAAGAACCAGAAGTATCAGCGACACGGGGTTAGGTAGCAGGAGGACCCAGACCCTGTGGGCCACGGGGAGACGCAGCGGCAAACCTGGAGCCTGGGAACGAGGGGGTCCCAGAGCCCCGGCCCACCTGGGAGCCCATGGCGTCGTAGTCGCGAGCGCGCGTGAAGGAGCGCCCCAGCTTGGAGATCTTGCCCGTGGCCTTGTCGATGGTGATCACGTCCCTGCAGGGGGAGGGGGCGGGAGTGAAGAGAGGAAGGCGCCCGAGTGCCCCTGCCCCGGACACTATGGGTGGCCCAACTGCTCACCCGGCCTGGACCTTGTCCTTGGTCAGCGACTCGATCATCTTGGTGCCGAGGTCGTATATGGTCTCCATCTCCGTGGTCTTGAGGGTCAGCTTGCCCACCTTGGAGCCCTGAGACGGGTGACACGCCAGGCAAGGCCTCAGAAAGGGCCCCGATGTCTCCCCAACACAGCTTCAAAAGGAGCAGGACACAGGGAAGCTCTGGGGGGTGATGGGTGTATTCACTGCCACGGTCATGGCCATGAGTTCATGGGTGCACGCGTATGTCAAAACTTATCCCGTACAGTTTTGACGTGAGCAGCTCACTGTATGTCAGTTGCACCTCAATAAAGCTATTATGAAAAACCCAGTAAATGAACAAAACCCTAAAAGATAATCTATAAAAACGACACAGGCCTGAGGTCCCATGGACAGGCCGAGGGGGTCACACCATAACATTGTTTTTATACCCAAATGAAAGGTGTTTTTTGTCAATCACGAACCCAGAAAACAGAGCTAAACACAGCTAAGACGGGAACGCCACGCCCCCTCCCCACCAGACGAGCAGTGAACACTTTGCAGGCACGGCCCGGCATATCCCACGACCTCGCTTCTCTGAACTGCATCCCCAGTGAGCTGCCCCTTTTGTGGGCACGGGTGCCAGGACAAAAGGAATGGGATGGGGAGGGAGTTTAACGGGGTCTTGGTTTTTTATTTTTAAAGTGAAATTGTATTCATGGATTTCTTCTGTGATCGAGATCCAACTTAAAGAACTAGCTGAGGAATAGCTTTCTCTTTATTTAAATTTTTCCTTAGTTTTTAAAATTCCAAATTTAATTGCCTATAGATGGGACAAATTAGGAGGCAGTTCACTGGTGTTAAAAGTGCGAGGTGAGGTTGTTACACACTTAAAGTCTATTTCCGTTGAAAATGAGAAACGTGAAAAAAACAGGACAATGTCCACACGACGAGACATAGAAATAGAAGGTGACTACGTGTTAGGTCAGCGGGCTTGAAGCATGTTAGTTTGATTTAGCATTTTACTGGCAGCTGTAACTTAATATTTAAGAGAGAACTACAAACATGGATGAACCTCAAAGCCACCATGCCAGGTGGAAGAAGCCAGACGCGAAAGGTCACACACTGTAGGGTCCCATTTATATGAAATGCCCAGAAGAGGCAAATCCGTAGAGACAGAAAGCGGATTCCTGGTGGCCAGGGGCTGGGGGCAGGCAGAAAGGGAGAGGGACTTCCAAATGGTCGGTGGTTAATTCCATGTTATGTGATTGTACCTCAATTAAGAAATAAAGAGAGACCGACAGATAAACTGTAAGATGAAAGGATGAAGGGGAGACCAGACCACGAAGAGAGGCTTAGAAGACGTGCAGTTTTCCAAACGGGCGGAATGAACTATAGTGTCTAAGAACGCACGTGTGGGCAACAAAACCGATGACCACGGGGACGTGATAACGGGCGAGGGTGGCATTTCTGTCGACGGAGGAACGGGGAAGGGACTCGGGGCTGGGCGAGTGGCGAAGTCCTAGTTTTTGATCTTGGTGGTGGTTATGAGAGTATCTGCTTGATAATGACTTGTTAGACTACATGCTTCTTCTATCTTTCTTCGTATTTATTTTATAATAAAAAGGTTAAAAACGAGTCTTAAAAAAAGGGAGAGAAGCACATGCATCACAGTAGACGGGAAACGCCTTCCACTACTAAGCTGTGGAAGCCTGGCCGCTAGGAATTCACCTGCTTTGAACTGCTCATAACGTCCCTCACGAACGGGCGAACTGCTGTCATTCAAATGACCCGCTACTGTAGGGACGCAGAAGCGCCCGTGTGCAGATGGAAGCGGGGGCGTCTGACCTCCGCGCAGCCCCGGCACCCGACCCTCCAGCCCTGGAGGTGGCCTAGAGCCGACTCACCGTCCCTGTCGCGGGCCGG
Organism: Pteropus alecto; assembly: GCF_000325575.1. Classification (NCBI taxonomy): domain Eukaryota; kingdom Metazoa; phylum Chordata; class Mammalia; order Chiroptera; family Pteropodidae; genus Pteropus; species Pteropus alecto. The sequence goes on from NW_006430464.1 coordinate 1,814,018, forward strand.
TCGATCTGGATCTCCACCACCTCCCCTTCGATGATCTCGGTCTCCTCCCTACCAGACAGCAGACCTGAACACAGCGCCTGACACCTGGGCCCGCGGGACTCGCCAGCTCCCCGGGGTCCCCGGGCACAGAGCGCGCCGCCCCCGCACGGGCCCGGCGCTCACTTGATGCGCACGCCGATGGACCGCCGGAAGGCCTGCGTCAGCGCTTCTGTCTTGCTCATCTCCAGGGAGAAGATCTCACTGCCGGCGATGGCTGTGAACGGGGTGTCAGGGCCCAGGGCCTGCGCCATGCCTGGGGAGGAGGCGGTCTGGGTAGGCGGGGGCTCCTGGCACCAGGGGCCCCTCGCCTACTCTGTGGCGAACCAGCTCTTCGTGCTGTGGGGCAGACAAGGTGACACAGAGAAAGCCAAGGACAGAGGGTCTCTTCGGGAAGCCGGATTAGACACCCGCAAGGTCCAGAGGGTGAACTTTATGACCCTATGGCAGGGCTAAGCCTGTCCCCAAACTGCTAAGGGCTGTTCAGCCTCGGGACTTGGGGTACCGAGCAGGAGTGGAGGCCAAGGGGCTGAAGCCAGGCTGCCTGAGTCCAAAGCCTGGCTCCACCCTTGCCGCCATGAACTCAAAAAGTCTCGTCGGCTCCCCAACCTGTTCCTCCCTGTGTGACGGGGACAATAACAGAGCAAGTGCTGCCTGGGACAGCACCCTACATGGGAGTGCTCATGAGGGCAGGCAGGCATGATGGGGTGCTCAACTGTGACCTCGTCACATGGCCAGCACAGGGAAGGCTTCTCTATGGCTGAGGCCTGGGGCCGGCTGGTGGACGGTAGGGTTGTCCCCGCAATGACTCCAGCCCTCAGCTCCTCTCCCGGGCCCCTTTCCCGAAGGCTCTGCTCAGCTCTGAGCCACACCTCACGAACAGAAGGTCACGGAAGCCTCCTGACCAGTGCGGGGGTGGGGGGGCTCTTCCTGGTCCCCTTTGCAGATGTGTGCCATGCTTTGCCCCTGGATATCCTGCTTCATGCTGTCTGCGGGGTTCCCAGACACCCTGCAAGTCTGAGCTCAGATAGCAACCTATTTGGGAAGCCTGTCCTGACAACTGCCACCACCTCCTCCCCACCCAGTAGGGCCAGGAGCACACATCGCCCTGGAAGGGACTGTGTCCATAGGCCCCTCCCCCAGACAGGAAGCTCCTTAAAGCCAGGCCTTCAGCGTCACTCATCCACATGTCCCGTGGCTGGTCCAGGGCCTGGTACTCCCGAAGGAGCACTGCTTGATCTTAACTGACACCCGGTTGTTGCCTGGATTTTTGCCGCCCGGCCCCTCAGCCTGAGCTCGAAGGTGGGAGTGAGTGAGAAGAGAGGAAAGCTCCAGCGAGGGAGAGATGGATGAGAGTTCGATGAGGAGGATGAGGCACAGTTGTGAGTAAAAAGATCTTAAATGGTCTACGGCCATGCCACCCTGAATGAGCCCGATCCCGTCTGATCTCGGAAGCTAAGCAGGGTTGGGCCTGGTTAGTACTTGGATGGGAGACCACCTAGGAAGTCCAGGTGCTGTAGGTGTGTAAAAAAAAAAAAAAAAAGTGATTGTAACTGACAAGGTCCTTGCAAAACAAAGGAAAAAACTGATCTTCAGTGGCTAGTGAATCGCAAAGACATCACTGTTGGTTGTCTTCTCAATGTCTATCTCCTTCCTCAGTTCCAGAGCCCCATTTCACGAAGGCAGAAATGGTCCGAATTAAAATATCAAAAACACGTTTTCACGTCTCTCACAGCAGTGTGACCATACGATTAAGTTCCAGTCAATAAAATGGCAGCCAAAGCGTGTGGGACGCCCGAGGCGAGTGCTCAGAGGGAGGCACCTCCGGGGGGCAAGGCCTCCTTGAACTTCGTCCTTCTTCCTGCCACGTGGGGTTTGGGGGGGAAGGCTGGAGCTTCGGCAACCCTGCCCTAAAGGGCCTACGATCAGATTCTTCTACGTGAGAATGAGCCCAGAGGGCTTCAGCCGCCGCCACCCTGGGCTATCTGTGAGACGTGCCTGACCCTGACTCACACGGGACAGACTAACTGGCAGCGTCCAGAGGAGCTCCGGCCCAGAGGTCTCTTACCCATGGCAATGGCTGTCTTCCCGGTGCCCGGCTGGCCGGCGATGAGGACCGCCCGCCCAGCGATCTTCCCTTCGCGGATCATCTCCAGGACCACGCCCGCCGCCCGCCGGGCCGCCAGCTGCCCCACCATGCCCTGGGAGGCCTGCGGGGCGGGAGGTGACAGTGCACCAGGTGACCTCCGGGTGCAGTTCTGCCCCCGCCCGCCTCGTGACATGAAAGCGGTGTTGGCTGACACATCAGGGGAAAAGCCAGAAAAAGCCTTTTCCACCCCAATTTGTAGAGACTGATAAAACTCCACGTGTGACTGAATTTTATAAATGTGTGGCCAAAGGTCTGGAAGTGCCTAACAGCCCCCAGCCTCCCGGGGCCCTGGGTTCTCCCCACCGTGGAGCAGGGCTCCCATCCGCCTGCTCGGCCCTACCTGCCGTGGCTCCAAAGCATCGTCCAGCCCCAGGCCCCGGATGTGGGAGTGAGCGCCTGTGGGGGAAGAAGCAGAAGACACGATGGAGGGCCAGCTCGGGGCGCTTCCCCACCAGGCCCTGGTCTCCTCCTCGGCCAGATGGGGGGCCCGAATGCCCCCTCACCGGGAGGACGGCGGGACAGGGTAGGTGCTCAGTAAGCACGAGCGGCTCTTGGGAGACATCGTGGCGGGACCGAAACCGCTGAAGCTGGTTGACCGCGTGCTCGGATCAGGAGCTGACTAGGACATCACGGTTACTTTGTGTTTATGGCCTAAGTGGCCTCCCAGGTTCTAATTTCACTCCGTGTAACCCTGAGAAGCAACGGTCCCAGCTCCTATCACCTGGGAGGGCTTCCGGGGTTCAGAGACCACCCCGGGCCTTCACGGAGGGAGGGAGCTCAGAGAAGTCAGGCGACTTGGCCAAGATCACACAGCCAGTCGAGAGGTGAAGACTCGGGATTTCAGTGCCTGGCACTGGACCACGGCTGTGGGCCAGCCACCTGCCTTTGTAAATAAAACGTGACTGGAACACAGGCACGCTCACGGGCCCACGTGCGCCCGCTGTCCGTGTAAGCTTTCCGGCACAACGGAACATCTTCCAGAGAAAAGGTTTATTTACCATCTGGCTCTTTAAGAAAAGATCGCTGACCCCTGCACTAGACTGTGAGCACCCCAAGGGCAGGGTCTGGGTGCCGCTAGCGTTCTCTGGGTCCTTCGCTTTCGCACGATTCTACCTCCATTTCGCAGATAAGGAAACTGAGGCGCAGAAGGCGACTGGCCCCTCACCGTTTGGCTCAGGGGTGGCACCTGGCACTATGCTCCTGGAACCCACACATGCAGTCGCGAGCCTTTGCAGATGGACCTCGGGGATCCTGCGTGTTTGGTTCTGGACCATAGCGATAAAGAGAGTCACACCGGTTTTGATTCCCCGGGGACATGAAAGTTACATCTGCAGCAAGTTGCAGTATACTAAGTGTGTGCATTTTGTAGCTTAACTAAAAAATACTGCTAAAAAACACTAACCATCATCGAACCTTCGGCGACTCAGTCTTTTTGCCTTGGAGGGTCTTACCTTCAATTTGTAAAAAGCGCAAAATCTGCAGAGCACAGTTAAGTGAGGTAAGCCTGCACCGCCTCCCTTGGAGGCGCTGAAAGAATCTACAACGAAAGCTCTTTGTGAAGGCTGCACCCTGATGGCCCCGCTACACCCCAACTTCCTGCTGCTGGATCCATGGCTCATTCGCTGTGTGAACGGGGACCGGTGACGACTGCCCTGAGTTTAAGTTACCTCAGCTAAGAAGGGGGTGACAGTCACGATATGGTTCAGAGTTAAACTCAGTAAGCACTCAGCAAATACCCACTTCCATGGCTTCTGAGCAGGGTGTCGGTATACCCAGAAGCCCCACAGGGCAGCCGAGCCCCCAGTGGCCCAGCCTGGGACTGTGACCCAGCATGGCCCCCCATGTGCCATCTGACCCCTCTCTGGGACTCAGGATCCCCCATCAGACAGGGAGGTGGTGCACAGGCTGCCTCCCAGGCAGGTTGGCTCTTCAGGGGCGCTCGGGGTGGGCAGGGTCTGGGTCTCGTTCCTCGCTCACTCACCGATACGCTCGATCCTCGTCACATCACGGATCTCTGGGACCTTGGTTGTGGCCGTCTGTGGGTGGAGGAAGACGCGTCAGAAGAAAACTTGTAGTCCCAGTTTTCAGCAACTCCTCTGTCCTGCCTGCCCCATCCCATGAGAAAATCCTTCCCACTCCCCTCGCCGCAGGTAGGCGAGCGACCCCAATGCCAGTGACTCCCGCCCTTCTCCGCTGTCACCGACTAATGCTGGCTGGTTGACCTCACTACAGTCTGAGTCCCAGGAAGACGAGGATTGTGTCTGTCTCATTCGGAGCTCTGTCCCCACAGCCTAGCACATATTTGATGTCCAGGAATTATCTGGTGAAGAAGCAGCCCTCACCATCCCCCATAACTGTAAGGACAGGCACCAGCACAGAGCGGGCATCAAGCGGGCATCAAGCGGGCACGATCTGGCCTGATTTCCCAACCCCCCCTGCACCACCCCACCCCAGCTGTCACTAGGCCTTTGCATGTGCAGGTCCGAGTCCAGCCTCTCCTGACCCCCTCATTGAATTAGATCAAGCTCTGCTCACTACGGAAGGCCCTCCCTGACCTCTGCCAGGCTAGTTCTAGGGTCTCTAGATGTCTAGACAGGAGGAAGGGCCTCCCTTGGGAGTCCGGTGCCCCTGTGTAATCTCTCTCTCATGAGGGAGACTCGTAGATCAATGTTCTTGACTCCACGGACGTGTGTCCCACGAGGGCAAAGCCCGCCCCTCATTTGTTCACCTCGGGCTCAGCGTTTGGGGTTTGAATGATGTACCGAAGTGCTGAGCTCATTCAGAAAGCAGGTACTGAGGCCTCCTGTGTCCCTGGCTCACCAGAGCGAGAAGCCAGCCACCATCCCTCCCCATGTGGGGGAGGGAGATGCACACATACCACGGAGATGAATGTGCATTATTCATAACCAAAAGGTGGGGACAACCTGAACGTCCATCAACAGATGAACAGATGAAAACAGGTGGGTTATCCACCCAGTGGAATATTATTCAGCCATTCAAAGGAACAAAGTTCTGATCCACGCTACAACTTGGATGAACCTTGAAAACATTATGCTGAGTGAAAGAAGCCAGACACAAAGACCACATATTGTCTGATTCCATTCATATGAAATGTCCAGAACAGGGAAATCCATAAAGACAGGAAGCAGACTAGTGGCTGCCTAGGGCTGGTGGTCTGACAGGATTGAAGGGTGATAGCTGAGAAGAGGTTTTTTTTTTTTTTGAGGTTATGAAGATGTTCTAAAGTTGACTGAGAGAATGCTTAACTCTGTGAATGTACTAAACTACTTATTTTAAATGAGTAAATTGTATGGCATGTAAATTACATCTCAAGAAAGCTGTTTTAAAAAATCTGGGTGGTGGGTCCTTGGGTGCCTATTATTTTTTGACGCTTTGGAATATGTCATAATTTCTGATCAGGAAAGGGAAGCCTAAGAAGCCAGCATGCTGACCCAGCTCCTCGGCCACCTGCCCCAACCCTCCAACCCAAGGGAACCAGCTCTCTGCTCTGGAACCTAGAGTTTAGACTTCCCGAGGTCCACATGGTGAGAAGGCTCTGTCCCTGCTGTCTGTGGCCCCTCCCACTTACTCTCTCAGAGGAGGCTGGGAACCAGGACCACTGGCCACTGCCCCCAAACCACTATCAGAAGACTGAGAACATACCAACGGATGCCTGCGCAGCCTATCTGACCCCATTGGAGGCAAAAAACGGACACGGATCCCAGAATCTCAACCCTTAGCAATTTCAGCAGAAACAAACCCAGCTCCTACAAGGCCTTTCCTTCACCACAAGCCTCTCTGACCCCCTGCTGCCCGCTAACCCCATGGAAACGGGTCATTTTAAAACTAGCACCCGCCAGCCCCTCGTCCCTCCAATACTTCATCCACACCCATGGGACCTGAGTCTCAGGAGTACGGCCGCTGCCCTTCCCTCTTCTGCTTCCCTATTCACCCCCTTGCCATGGTAACAGCAAGACTCAAATTTCACCCCCCTCCCCCCAGGCACCAGTAACTCTCACCCCCATCCTTCCCCCATCTTGACTGGGGTCACCATGGTAACCTGTGCATCTGGAAGCTCAGTCCAACCCCCGAGCTAAGGTCGCATCCCTTCTCCATTCAGGTGTTTATTGAACAAGTACTTGGAGTCAGGCCCAGTGAACCTGGGCCCACTTTAATAGAGTTTACGTTCATTCATTCAAAGAGTCACGTGATAATTCACTGAGCATCCATCCACACTGGGCATGCCCCGTATGAGGTGTTGGAAGTACGAGTGGGGGGCCCCAGCCCTTTCCCTCTCCGCTGACACCCTCTAGGTTCTCGACACTCCTTCTTTTGGCTCAAGACTCCCTAAGCGACTCCACGCTCTCAAGCACACGGGACAGGTCCTGCCTGAGCTTCTCCCGTGTACTCGGACGCCATTCACACCGTCATAACCCGAGACTCCTGGATGCCTTGGAGCCCAAGACATACAACCCTCAATGGACTTCAGGGCGAAGGACTGCAGAACTGGCCACTGACTGCACCCAGGGGGCTGGAAGTTGGAGCTGCTATAACATGATGGGGTCAGTTCTGACCACCGAAACAGTAAACATCCACGTGAATCCAGGAATCCGGGCCCCCAGCATCCTCCTCCCCCAGCCCCGGGAGTCCGGGCCCCCAGCCCCTCCGACCCCAGCCTCGGGAGTCCGGGCCTCCAGCCCCGGGAGTCCAGGCCCCCAGCATCCTCCTCCCCCAGCCCCGGGAGTCCGGATTCGCTCCTCCGTCCCCAGCACGCCGGCACTTACCACGGTTGCCATGATGCTCACCAACCGCCAATATCCTAACGGAAACGGAAACGCTCTAGGAACGAGGCGTTCTGGCCCCTCTAGACTGCCGGGTCCTCCAAAGATGTCGGTGGTTCCTCATAAATATGCAAACTCTCCAAGTAAGGGCGAGACGTCGCTTTTGAGGCCGAAACTCCTGGGTGGGTTCCCAAGGCCTTCTGGCTCCTCCTCCTTTTACCCAAGCCTCCTTGCTGAGGCCGATTGCAAAATTCTTAGCAGTTCTTTGAGCAAGCACACGTCCCCCACGCTCCCTTTCCTTCTTATTCCACCCACTTCCCTCCCCCCGCGCCTTTGGGGCCTCAAGCTTCAGATGGGCAGAGCCGAGGGCCAATCAGCTAGCGCAACGACCGCTAGGGCGGTCTCGGGGCGGAGCGAGCCCCACGCTGTCCACCAATGAGGATGCGCGAGAGACCCCGCCCCGAGCGCGAGCCAATGGCGCTGGCAGGGGGACGGGCGCCGCCTCCTGGCGGCCGCAAGGCTTTACTGCCGGGGGCCCTCAGCGCTCAGTGACGCTGCGGCTGCCTGCTGCCTAGGTCCGAGCGCCCCAGGACGGGGTGCGGTCGTGCAATAGGAAGCCGAAGGCGTTGCAAGCTTCCCTTCGGGCACCAGCTACCTGGCCCCACACCCTGCCTGGTGCATTCCTCGGACGCCTCCGGAGCCCCTACTTGTGGCCCTTGGAGTCCCCTTCCCGCGTCAGCCATGCCTCTTAGCCGCACTTTGTCCATGTCCTCACTGCCAGGACTGGAGGATTGGGAGGATGAATTCGACATGGAGAACACAGTGCTCTTCGAGGTGGCCTGGGAAGTGGCCAACAAGGGTGAGCACGCCAGGCGGCGGGGCCCGGACGAGAAGGGCAGTCGGGGACGGGTGCCCGGGACTCTTGAGGGGTAGGGGGACAGGGCTACATAGCATGACTCCTGGGTTCTGGGCAAGGAGCCTATGACTCCTGTGTCCTTGGGGAAGAGCTGCGATGTGTCTCCTGGCCCTGGAGGAGTGGGGATGAGTCTCCGGGGTCCTGGGTCCTGGGGAGGAAGAGGCTAAGATGAAAGATTCCTCCGTCCCGGAGGGAGGTTTCTGAAAGACCAGAGACCTGGGTCCTGAACAGGGAAGGAGGTGGGTGGTGGGAATGGGGGTAAGGTTGCACTTCTTAGTGCAAACTTGGGAGACGGGTAGGTTTCAGAGCAGCGGCCGTCCGCATTTGGGAGCGAGCTGACCGGGGACGGGATGCATAAGTCGTGAAGGGAGAAGGGAGGAACTGGTCACTTGAGTGTAAAGATGAGAGGGGGCTGCGGACCCTAATTCTTAGATCCCAGGGTGGGAAAGGGTTGGGGGCCTGAACGCCTGGGCTCTGGAGGTGCTGAGGGCCTGAGCTACGGATTCCTAGAAGGAGAGGAGCCTGTGGCCACACACGTATGGATACTGGAATGAGGGAAGGCTGGCAAGTCCCAAGTTGGTCAGGGGCTGGGCCCTGGGATGGGAGTGGCTGGGGCCCCGGATTTCTGCGTGCAGGCCTCAGAGAGCCTGAGGTTCAGGGTGTGAAGAACCAGGGGAGGCTGTTAGCCCAAGAGCTAGGCGGTCTCACCGCTCACAAGAGAGGAAACTGGGGTTTTTCTTAGCTGAGTCTTGGGAGAGAGAGAAACTGAGCCTTACACCATGGGAGGGGCCGGCAAACACTGAGCCATGTATCACCAAGGCCCAGATTTCAGGAAGTAAGGAGGCTGGGGGCCCAGACTCATGGGTCTGGAGTGGAGTCCTGGGAGGAGCAGGGCCCCGCCTGCCTGTCTCCCTGGTTGGGGAGAGGAGACTGGGGGACAGGTCACCAGAGTCCCTGCGGGACGAGGGAGTCCTGCTTCTCTTGGGCAACTGTGGGAAGCTGAATAGGGTCCTCCTCTGTCATAGAGCCTGGCTGAAAATTTAAATCCAGCTCTCGTAAGCCGGGAACACAGGAGTCTGGGTCCTGGTAATCCTTGTCGGCGTCTGTCTTCTTTGGGAACCCGGCCCCTAATTCCCCCAGACCCAGGAGCTCAGGCCCCCAGCCCCATCTCCCAGACTCAGAAGTCTAGCTCCCCTCTCTCTTAGGCCCGGGAGGACTGTCCTCCGGCCCCTTACCCCCTCCTCCCTCTGACTGTGATTCATGGGCCCCCAGTCCCCTCTTCCCTCTAAGCCACCGGTCCAGGGCCCCAGAACCACCCATGGTCCCCCACCCTGCCCCAGGGCCCAGACCTGTGCACCTCAGCTGGGGCCTGTCCTCATGCACTTGGGCCCACAGTGGGTGGCATCTACACGGTGCTGCAGACGAAGGCGAAGGTGACAGGGGATGAGTGGGGTGACAACTACTACCTGGTGGGACCGTACACGGAGCAGGGTGTGAGGACCCAAGTGGAACTGCTCGAGCCCCCGACCCCAGCTCTGAAGAGGACGCTGGACTCCATGAACAGCAAGGGCTGCAAGGTGGGACATGGCTCGGCCGAGGGCAGGTAGGTGGGGGCTTGCCGCCAGGGTGGGAGCAGCAGATGGAGAAGGGGTGGAGTTGGAGCCGGGGGGACAGCCCCAGGGAGAGAGGGAGGCGTGGACAGAAGCACAGGATAACCTGGTACTTTTTCCCAGGCAGACACAGGAGTTAAGATTGACACTCAGATCAGGATGCCATGAAGTGGGTGGGTGAACCCCAAGCTCTCAGACATTGGTGAATGGAGACAGACAGACAGACAGCAGGGACAGGACAGACTGAGAGACAGTTCCAAGAGGCGAAGATCATCAGACCCAAGGAGAGAGAAAAAGAGCTAGATGGAAAGACGGACAGCCAGACAGGACCCGGATGGGGGGGGCGGGGTGGGCATGGAGTGAGGCAGGTGGCCAGAGTAGGGTTTCTAGAGCCTGAAGTTCAAATTCAGCTTCTGCACTTCCTGCGGCCGTGAACTTGGCTAACGGAATCTGCCTTGTAGGGTTGTTGGGAGGATGAAATAGTTAATAAAGTCTTCAGCCCAGTTCTTGGCCTGAAGTTAGAACTGCGGGTGAGCTTTTATCGTTGTGGTTATTATTATCACCATCACCATTATTACTATAAACAGCCAAGCTCGCAGAGTGAGGTGGACAGGCAGACAAAGGGAGAGAGGCGGATGGAGAGAGACTGAGTGTCCCAAAAGGTGACAATGGCTTCCCCACCCTCCAGGGACTAGAGCAGTACAGAAAGAGATACAGTCTAGACACAGAAGAGAGGTAGCCCGGTGTTTCAGAGAGAAAGACCTAGAAAGAGAGAGGAAGGTGGAATACTAATGAAGGAGAGGTCATCGGGCAGTCCCAGGGGACAGAGCTTTAGAGGGGCAGAGTCCGGGATCAAAGAGAGGAGCGGAGCGTTCCAGGCCGCCGATGAGGGCTGAAGGATGAGCACACAGAGATGGCCGCCGCCCAGGGAGAGAGCCTGCGAGGCAGCAGTGCTGAGTACAGACAGGCTGGTGCTTGGGAGGGAGGGGTACAGTGGTTCCTTCATTCAGCTTCTGGTTTGGGGTGGGGTCTGGAGGCCAGTCAGGCCAGAGGTGTCCCCAAGGAACCCTAGCCCAGCCCTCCCCCCATGGCAGCTGCTCCCCACGTGCTGGGGGCCTAAGAATAGCCCCCCCAGCAAAAGGGCAGACAACAGCTGGGACGGGGAGGGGCATCAGGGTCAGGCTCCCGAGGCTGGGAAAAGCCAGGTTAGGGAGGAGGATCACTGTCAGCTGGACAGAGCTGTGGCACCAGGCCCAGAAATGACGACGACACCAAGGTCTGAGGAAGAAAGAAGCAGACAAGAGAAATGTGGCAGTGGCAGAAATGAGACAGCGAGGCTTAGAAACATGGCAGTGGATAGAAAAATACAGCTCCGGGGTGGGGAAAGAGGGCGGACGGCCATAGAAATGTGGCAGCGAGAACAGTAAAAGGAGCCAGGGGAACGAATTAGCAGCAGAAAGAAGAGATCCTGGCAGAGAGCATCACGATGGGCTGGGGAGAGAAATGTGGCAGCAAACAGAAACAAGGCAGCGGGGACACAGAGACAAGACATGTAAAACGTGTGGTTCTGAGGACGGAAAGGAGGCAGCGGGGGGCGGAGGGCAGCAGTTCTGGAAACTAAGCAAGGGACAGGAAAAATGGTGTGACGGAGACAGGAAAAGATCGTGGTGGGAAAAACGAACGGCAGATAGAGAAATCAGGCGGCGAGTAAGAACTGAGCAGCAGACGCAGAAACAAGATGGCGGGGCTGAGGCAGCAAGCTCCGACACGTGCCCGTGGGTGGGACTGGCATACGCGCTGTGCCCAGACACTGGTAATGCCCTAAGCCTCCCCATGGGTCCCCACAGGCATATTTCGGGCGCTGGCTGATCGAGGGCAGCCCCCTCGTGGTACTCCTCGACGTGGGGGCCTCGGCCTGGGCCCTGGAGCGCTGGAAGGGGGAGCTCTGGGACACGTGCAACATCGGGGTGCCCTGGTACGACCGCGAGGCCAACGACGCCGTCCTTTTTGGCTTCCTCACCACCTGGTTCCTGGGTGAGGTAGGCCCCACTGCCGGTCGCCATGTCACCCTTTTTAACCTCAGGCCCAAAACTATGATGGCAATCATCCCCCCGGCCAGAGCGGGGCTGGTTTCTCCCAGGGCATTCTGGGAGTTGAGTCCTCTAACCCAAGGACTCAAATTCCCAATTCCAGCTTCATTCACTCTGAGTATAGGAATTCTGGGCCATTAGCTCCTGGGGAGGTTGGCCCAGCTGGAGGGCTCAGCCCAGGAAATTCTGGGGGTTTTAGTGATTGAACTTGACTCTCAGGTGGGGCTCTGGATCTTTAGGAAACCCCAGTTTTCATGAGAACTAGGAGACCTGGTTCTGACCCCCTTTTAGATTTTAGAAGGCTCAAGACACTTCATTTCCCCTATCATGGGACAAACAGTATCTGAACTGGCTGCTTCTAGGGCATTCGGGGAGTTGTAGTCCTTTGGCCAGGATTGGCTGTGGGTCGACTCGTGACGGAGCTAAAAGGTCTCTAGGAATTGTGTCCCAGGACCTATGGACAGTAAAACTTCAATCTTTCCAAATCAGCCTTGCCGAGACTTAGAAGATTGTCTGAAAATAAGCCCAGCTCCCATCAGCCTCCGGGGATGGGGTCAGCCGCCCCAGGAACGTACAGTTCCTCGTCCTGTGGGGATTGCAGCAGGCCACCATCCACTCCGTGTGGTGGCGGTGACAGACTTACCTCTCCCCTGCTTCCTGGTCCACGTTGGGGACTGCTGCTTGTCCTCACAGCACGCATGGAGACACAGCACAGCCCCGTTCCCTGTTGCCCCACAGTTCCTGGCCCAGAGCGAGGAGAAGCCGCACGTGGTCGCACACTTCCACGAATGGTTGGCGGGCGTCGGGCTCTGCCTGTGCCGCGCCCGGCGGCTGTCTGTGGCCACCATCTTCACCACCCACGCCACGCTGCTGGGGCGATACCTGTGTGCTGGCGCTGTGGATTTCTACAACAACCTGGAGAATGTGAGCTGGGAGTGCGGCCGGTGGGGGCTGCCAATATTTGAGAACAGCATAACACTGTGTACAAAGCCCTGGGAGATGGAGCTCCCTCTTCTCCTAGGACCCAGGAGTCAAAGTCCCCAGCACCCTCCTCCCTCAGACCCAAGAGTGCAGGTTCCAGCCCCAACCTCCGCCAGGAGTCTGCACCAGGACCCAGGAGTCAAAGTCCCCAGCACCCAAGAGTCCAGGTTCCAGCCCCAACCTCCGCCAGGAGTCTGCACTGCACCTCCAGGCTTCTACCCAGTTTTCCTAACCTGACATCTCTCTTCTCCACCCAGTTCAACGTGGACAAGGAAGCGGGTGAGAGACAAATCTATCATCGCTACTGCATGGAGCGAGCGGCAGCCCACTGCGCTCACGTCTTCACCACTGTGTCCCAGATCACTGCCATCGAGGCTCAGCACCTACTCAAGAGGAAACCAGGTAGGGGGACAAGCTGGGGTCCCTAGACACGAACAAGACAGGTGACTGCGCAAAGGCCGTATCAACTTTCTCACTGTGAAGAGCAGGGAACTACAACTCCCAGAAGGCCCTATGTTCGTGACCTGAATACGAGGCTTGCCTGGCTGTTTACCATAGAGACTAATGGGAAATGTAGTTTCGTTGATATTAATCTCAGAAATGGTAAAATTCTTTTATTGGCTAATGTAGATATGGGTCTTCTGAAAGAGGGTAGAGGGTCATTGGATTTTGTTTCTGAGAAAAGCAGTGTTAGAACCACTTACTCTTCCTAAATTATAGCCTCAATTCTCAATGGATGTAAGGCAAGAACTATAACTCCCAGAAGGCCTTTGGGCTGCTCAGCTCCTTGTAGTCCTGGAATTGTACCCTGGGAGCTGATGGGGGTTATAATTTTTCGTTGATATGCTTTCATTTCTGTGAGGATAGAAAAATGGTTTTGACCATAAAGGAGGCCTGAAGATAGAGGATATATTCTAGGAGAAGCAGGATGGGGATGTTTAATCATTCCCACCTCTGGGTGGAATGAGACAAAAAAAAAAAGAACTACAGCTCCCAGAAGCCCCAGAGTAGATTAGTTTCCTGTTTGGTTAGTCATGTGCAGGGGCTGATGGGAGCTGTAGGTATGCTTATGAACATGAGCGAGTAATATTGTGCAAGAAGGCATCCGAGAGGCAGGGCAGCCGTGTCACCGAGGGAACTCCTAGAGGAGCTACTGAAACAAAGAAAGGAAGGGGTCTTTCCTTCATTTATTCATTCAACCACATTGACCTGAACGAAGAAATGAAACATGGGACCATCTCTCTCATTCCCAGATATCGTGACCCCCAATGGACTGAATGTGAAGAAGTTCTCTGCCATGCATGAGTTCCAGAACCTCCATGCTCAGAGCAAGGCCCGAATCCAGGAGTTTGTGCGGGGCCATTTTTATGGGTACGTGGGCCAGATCCCTAGGTCTCGGGAGAGAGGACAGGTTGGGGGCTCCGCCTCTTGATTTTCCGAGTGCCAGAACAATAGCTGAGTATTGAAGGAGATCCCCAGCTGAGCATTAAAGAACCACAAATCCCAGGAGTCTCCATGTGGCCTCCACTCCATCTGTGGTCTTCTTTGCCCCTGGAGCTTCTGGGATTTGTAGTTTCAAGGCCAGGACTTGAGGGCGAGGGTCTCAGCCTCACCTGGCCTGGTGTGGCTTCTTTAGGCACCTGGACTTCAACTTGGACAAGACCTTGTACTTCTTTATCGCCGGCCGCTACGAGTTCTCCAACAAGGGGGCCGACGTCTTCCTGGAGGCCTTGGCCCGGCTCAACTATCTGCTCAGAGTAAGGCCTGCCTGGGCTGCCAGGGGACAAAGAGAGGACGAGAAAATCAGTACATAAGTGGCGGGAACAGAGACCCAGGGAGGTGGCGATGGGGAACCCCTTTGACATGAAAGGGCATGCCAGCGTCCTGACGGTCTTGGGTGGTGGAAAAGGGTGGATGGCCTCAGCCTCCCCGCACGTGACCCTGACCCGCCCGCTTTCCTCCGCCTCAGGTCAACGGCAGCGAGCAGACGGTGGTCGCCTTCTTCATCATGCCGGCTCGGACCAACAATTTCAACGTGGAAACCCTCAAAGGCCAGGCCGTGCGCAAGCAGCTTTGGTCAGCAGCCCGCGGCCCGGGGTCCCAGCTGTGTGCTCTGGGTCCAGTGGAATCTTAAGTTTTGTCATTTGTAACGTGAACATCCGGCCCCACCAATTTCTAGTGAAGTCACTTTGCTCAAGACGCCTCCGGCTCGGTGGCAGTAAGAAGTCGCAGGCAGGACAAGTGTGACAGCAAGACCAGGGCTCTGATATCAAACCAGCGAGGTCCAACTCGTGCCACTGACCCTTGCTGGCTTGGCGACTTTAAGCAAACCACTCCCCCTCCCTGAGCCTCAGTTTCCTCACCTGTGAAACCCATTCATTAGCCAGCAGGTGTTCAGTGAGGACCTACTATGTGCCAGGCACTGTTCCAGGCCCTGGGACACACAGCTGGGAACAAAAAAGATAAAATCCCTTCTCTCGTTGAGCTCACATTCTAGAAAATTCTATAGAAAGTGCCAAAAAAAAAAAAAAAAGGCTATGACAGTGTTGTGCGGACAGGCCACACTGAGAAAGTGCCATTGGGTAGAGACCAATAGAGGAAATGAGGGAGCC
This sequence comes from Pteropus alecto, assembly GCF_000325575.1. Classification (NCBI taxonomy): domain Eukaryota; kingdom Metazoa; phylum Chordata; class Mammalia; order Chiroptera; family Pteropodidae; genus Pteropus; species Pteropus alecto. The sequence continues at coordinate 1,829,193 of NW_006430464.1, forward strand.
CTGTGTCGATCTGGGGAGCGGCAAGCGCAAAGGCCCTGAGGCTGGGGTCGGAGCCGATGGGACAGGAGTGGGGCCAGAGCTATGGGAGGATTGTGACCAGAGGAACAACAGTGGGTTAGAGGGTGGCACTATTCGTCAGCTTCATCTGTGTCCATAAATTTTCTTCTCGCACATAATTTTCCCTTTTTATAAAACGGGGCTCAGTGTTGCCACCTCCAGGACTAGTACAGGTCCTAATAATAGCTGACATTTCTGGAAAGCTCGCTGTGTGCTGGGCACCGTGCACCTTTTTGTCATGACCTCATCAGTTCCCACTGCTAACCTCTGAGGTTGATTCTATTTTTATTTCCATCTGACTGATGAGTCACTGAAGTCAGAGAGGGAAGGCCACCTGTCCCTGGCCACACAGCTGATGCGAGGCACAAGGGATCTGAGCCTTCCAGGGCCTGTCTCCCAGGTCTCCATCCTCTAGCTTGGAATCCCCAGGGATTTGCTGCTCAGACCTCAGCTTCCCAGCAGCCCCAGAAACCTAACAGTAAATGGCCGGTGTGTATGTGATGTTGCTTTGCTCTTTCCAGGGATACGGCCAATGCGGTGAAGGAGAAGTTTGGGAGGAAGCTTTACGAATCGTTGCTGGTGTGAGTGCCCCCACCCTCAGCCCGGTACCCGCCTAGGCCCTGGCCCCTCTCCTCACCCCTTCTCAGATGCATGCCCCTGTCCGCCCTGCAGGGGAAGCCTCCCAGACATGAACAAGATGCTGGACAAGGAGGACTTCACTATGATGAAGAGAGCCATCTTTGCCACGCAGGTACGGTTTGGATCCCGGAGCAGAAGGATGGCGATTCCCAGCAGCCCCAGGGGCAGCTCGCTATGTCAGCTCTGACCCGGGAGATTACTGGGAGTCCTACTTTATTGGGCAGACCTTTCTAGGGAATCCATTCGGAGGTCCACAGAAGGGTGTGAGCGCTGGTTGGCCGAACTTCAATTCCCAGAAGCCTTTAGGGCCGCCTGCCTTCCCAGGGCTCATTATGCCACAGGGGCTGCTGGGAGTTGTGTTTTCTCTGAGTCCCCAGGGTCCATGCGGACTTTAGAAAGTTAAGACCGCTGGAGGAGAACCACAACTCCCAGTTGTCCTTGGGCTGTGCTGCATACCAACTCCACCTCTGCCCCCAGAGACCTCTGGGAGTGGCCGTTTCGGTGGGCCTCTTTAGGGAATGCCCAGGAGGTCATCTAAAACACTGATAACCTGAAGAACATTGAATGCACGCCGCAGGCGCTACGTCTTACCCCACCGGCTGTGTCGTAGTCCCCAAACACCCCTGGGAATTGGAGCTTCTTTAGATTCCTGAGGTTAATGGAATTATGTGGATGGGAAACTTTAGGGGAAAAAATTCAGTCACCAAATGAGAACTACAGTTCCTAGCAACCCCTGGGGCTTTCTGCCCCAGAGATTTCTGGGAGTTAGGATTCTTTCATTCTCTGAAGTCAAGCGTCTTTGTTCCCTTTGTTCGGGATTGGTGAGACATTTCCTGGGGAATGGAAAGGTTGACAGCCAAGTTTCGTAAACAAGGTGTGACCTGCTTTTAGCCAAACTAACATTTCCAGTAGTTCCCTAAAGCAGCCTGCCTCACTGAGGGCTGCTGGGGGTTACAGTTTCTTGGGCCCCTGGAGTCAGTAGACAACTAAAGGTGAGCATAGCTTTTAATGAGAGAAAGGACGGAACAGTTGCAAAGAACTCTACATTCCAGTGGTCTCCTGGGACTTCCATCATACTAGCCCTATCCTCCTTCAGTGAGAATCGGAAGAAGAATTCATTCAGTGATAATTCCCACGTAGGGAATTGTGGTTTCTTTGGGCTTCTGTTGGGATGGAGGCAGAGGCAGTGGATACAGCACAGAGAGTAAAGGGAGTTTGGAGAGAAAGAGCCAGGATTTTCATAAGAAAACGACAACTTTCGGCCACACCTGCACTTTGCTACCATATTGGCATCCTCTGTCCTGTCGACTGGGAGGAGTTATCATTCCTTGGGATTTTCTCGAAGATAGAGCCAAGGGTAGTCCATGGGGCTCGTTAACCCTGGCTCTGCCTCAAAGACAACTGGGAACTGTAGTTTCTTTTCAGCTCAGGGTGGCGAAAGGGGAAAGAACCTTCATAGACAGAGCCAAGTAGGAAATCTACAACTCTCGGTAATCTTTTGGGCTTGTTGCCCCACAGCCTGGTGGGAATTGTAGTCTCTTTGGATCCTCAGGGTCAGCAGGTGCCTTCTTTGACCCCCACCCCACTTGTGCCCCCTACAGCGGCAGTCTTTCCCCCCTGTGTGCACCCACAATATGCTGGACGACTCCTCGGACCCTATCCTGACCACCATCCGTCGAATTGGCCTCTTCAATAGTAGTGCCGACAGGGTCAAGGTGAGGGTCCTGCACTTTGCCGGAGGGTGGGGGGAGCCTGGACCTCACATTTCCCACCTCCTCTTGTTTATCGAAGGATTGCTTGCTTTGTTTAGAAAGAGCCTTAGCTTCAGAGGCAGACAGACTTGGATTCAAATCTTTGTCCTGCCACTGACTTGTGTGACTTTAGACAAGATTTTTTACCCTCCAGGCCACTCTGGGATGACAGAGAGTAGCTAATTAAGGTGCCTCAGGCTGAGCCCTTCTTTTCCACTGCCAGGTGATTTTCCACCCAGAGTTCCTCTCCTCCACGAGCCCCCTGCTCCCGGTGGACTATGAGGAGTTTGTCCGTGGCTGCCACCTTGGGGTCTTCCCCTCCTACTATGAGCCATGGGGCTACACGCCAGGTGAGTGCTGCATGGCAGTGGGGTCCTCGTCAGATCTGGCATGATCCGGGAACCAGGGACTGGCTCTGTCTGAGCCCAAGCTCATCCTTTGCAATACAGGAACAATCTTTTCTGCTACAGTGTGTTTCTGTGACACAGCAGCTCATGTGATGTGTAACTGGAAGGCTGATATCACGGTTCACATGTGATTTCCCCCAATATGCTGATGACAACGGCTTAATGCACAGTTCACTAACAAAACCGAATGTGGCTGGGGCAACGTCTCCCCGGGCTGTCCCCAGTGCCCGTCGGCTCCCCACCTTCTGAGGTTGGCTCCCTTTAGACATAGGCTCCGAGTTGCAACCGCTTATCTGCAGTTCTCATATGTTTTTAAGGCTAAATACATACCACGCTAGCTATAGTATTTCTTAATTTATGAGTAATTTAACAAGGCTTTTAAACTGTGCTTGCATGATATTTAGTTTTGCCAGTTTCGTTTCATCTGTGGTTAAAATGGTGCATCCATTTTGTGTGGTCGGACCGTACCCTATTTTCACCATAAGCCCTGTTATAGTTAATGCCTGCTTTTGCAGCCTACAGAGGTTTTTAGAAACATCATATGAGAATTATATAAACCCCTCGAAACATTTCTCAGTGCTATTTAAGAGAGTAAACAAGGCAAAGTACTTACTCTGTACACAGCGATAGTAATAATGAGACCTTTTCTTACCTCCTGTCAAAACAGACTATGAAGCTGTGATAGCCAAAACAGTATGGTTTGACACAAGAAAGCATCTTACAGGGTGTGAGAATTAAATAAAGTGGTACACATTGGTCCAAAGCTCCATCAATAAATTAGCATCCTTACCGCCCAACTATAGACTTTTCCTCATCCCGAGACCTTGGGACAAGTGGATTCCCTTTTCTGAGACCCTTAGCTGCCCCTCTAAGAAATAGGGACTATAATAAACAGTCTAACGCACAGCCTAGTTTTTCGAGCTCCTTCTGACTTGTTCAGCACAGCGCCCGGCACTTGGCAAAACTGCCAGTAGAGGGCGCCGTTGAGGCTTTTATTGCGGTTTCAGACAAGGTGGGGCGGGAAGCTAAGGAGGCCTTTCTCACTACTTCCCGCAGCTGAGTGCACGGTTATGGGCATCCCCAGTATCTCCACCAACCTCTCCGGCTTCGGCTGCTTCATGGAGGAACACATCGCAGACCCCTCGGCTTACGGTCAGCGCCCAGACTGAGAGCCAGGACTCTTGGATCCTGGGAAGGAGGACCCTTGGGTCACTAAGAGAAAACAGATCGGGGTGGACTCCTAGGTCCCCTCGGGAGGAGGGTCCTGGTGCCACAGAGTCCCAGGGAGAATGAAGGTTTCCCCAATTTGTTCTCTGAGTCCCCGTCCTGGCCCCCACAGGCATCTACATTCTGGACCGGCGGTTCCGCAGTCTGGATGATTCCTGCTCGCAGCTCACCTCCTTCCTCTACAGCTTCTGCCAGCAGAGCCGGCGGCAGCGCATCATCCAGCGGAACCGTACCGAGCGCCTCTCTGACCTTCTGGACTGGAAATACCTAGGCCGGGTATAACTCCCTTTCCTGTCCTCTGCTGGTGAATCAGCCGCTTCCGAATTCTGGGTCTCTGGTTCCTCAGTCTCAAAGGCCGGCGAAGGGGGTACGGTCTCCTCCTACTTGTCATAGTTGCTGTCCCTTTAAGAAATTAATTTCTGCCGAAGACCGCAAAAGTGTGAAGTTCTCCTATTTGCATAAGGGTGTGGCCAAGGAGCCTTGCCTCAGAGACTGTCCACTCACAGCTCTGCCTGTCTACATACGGGGTGGAGCTAGGAAATGGATGATTGGCTTAGGGGCCTAGGAGGCGGTACTTCAGAGCGTGCTCATCTGCATAAAAGGTGTGGCCAGGGTTGCCCCGCTCCAGGTCTGCCTGGGGCTGGAGCCAGGCCCGCCCCGCCCCCTGATGCCCCCTCCCCTTCTTTCCCTCAAGTACTACATGTCAGCGCGCCACATGGCGCTGGCCAAGGCTTTTCCAGAGGACTTCACCTACGAGCCCCACGAGGCTGAGGCGGTGAGTGGACCCAGGTTCTCTGGTGGGCCAGGAGCTAGAGGGCTGGGCTTGGGGGTGGGGGTGGGGGTTCCTTCCTAGAGTCAGAAGGCCTCGGGGGTGGTGGATTCCTGGGCAGAACTGGGGGCCACCGCTCACTTTGCCCTTTGTGCTCATGTCCCCATACACAGACCCAAGGCTACCGCTACCCACGGCCGGCCTCAGTGCCGCCGTCGCCCTCGCTGTCTCGACACTCGAGCCCGCACCTGAGCGAGGATGAGGAGGATCCCCAGGACCGGCCACCAAATGAAGACGGTGAGCGCTACGACGAGGAAGAGGAGGCTGCCAAGGACCGGCGCAACATCCGTGCCCCAGAGTGGCCGCGCCGCGCCTCCGGCTCGTCCTCCACGGGCGGCGGAAGCAAGCGCGGCTCAGTGGACACGGTGCCTTCCAGCTCAGTCAGCACCCCCAGTGAACCCCTCAGCCCTGCCAGCTCCCTGGGTGAGGAGCGCAACTAGGTCCCCTACCCCACACTCCTCGCCCGCCGGGGCCTCGCTCATCCCGAGGGCGGATGCAGAACTGTGCTGCTCATAACCCCCACTCCAGATCCCGAACCTTCCACTGGAAGGTTCACAGCCCCGCCCCCTCCGCTATACACTCCAGCCCCTCCAGCTCAGCTCTTGGAATCCCCAACACTCCAGAATCCACAACGCGGTGCCTTTCTTGGGTTCCAGAATGTATCATTTGTGCCCTGGAGTCCCCTAGGCCTGGCCTGGGTCGGAGTGTCCAGGAATCTGCCATTGTCCCGTCATGGTGCCAGAGGTTTTAGGAAACCCCGTCTGTTGCCTTCTAGAGCCCTTTGTGGCTTATAATTCTGCACCCTACTGAGCACACCCTGCTAAGGCCTTGCCTGGGGACCGCCAAGCCCTGGAAACCACGTGGTGTCCCTGGTAACGAGACAATCAAGTCCAAAGCTGGAGCACTTTCAAAGACTTGAGTGCAGAAGGTCCTCTTTTTCAACTCCAGAACTGGGGCTCCAGGACAGGGCACTCATGTTTTCACTCTGTTCTTGCCCTCCCTGGGGTATCTGGCTCTGCCTGGAGGATCCCTCTCCCACCTGCTTCCCTCCTCCTCCTCCACACTTCTGCCAAGCAAGGGAGGCGCAGAACCACTTGGCTTCTCATTTCTCTTGGAGAACATACGGTCTTGGTCCCCATGTCCTTCTGGCCTTTTCTGGACCAGATCCTACTCCTTCCGTGAGTCCGATTTCTCTCCCTGGATCTCGAGACTCCTGTGCCCTCTAGGGAGAATCCCCTTGCTAAGGACAAAACTGGCTGTCTTCTACCCCCACAACCGCCAGGCCCACCATGAAACCACTGGGTTCTAGGTCCTGGCTGGTGAGTCTAGAACCTTACCACTAATGCTGCATCCTGGTCCCCTTCCCATGGTCTAGAACTGCGCCCACTGGGTTCTAGAACCTCCATTTTTACCTCGAGGCTCTTCCATCCCCAAGCTGTGCCCTGCCCCCAGCTTTGGTGAAAGGGAGGTGCCCCCTCACGCGTGCCGTGCTGTGTCTTATGCACTTGGTTTGTAGTTGGGAGGGTGGGGGCAGAAAGGGTGTGATTGAAGTGTGTGCGGAGAAGAAAAAATACAACTATATTTAAGAATCCCAGGTCTGGTCCAACGTGAGGACTTGGTGGGCATCGCACTCAGCCCCTCCCTCCTCTTTACCTCCCCTCTTCCTCCCGCTGCCCCGATCCCTTGTCTCGTTCCGCTGTCATGGAGACTTGGATTGCTATTCTAGATTCCAGTGTTCTTTCAAGGGAAGGCACCCCTGTCTTTTATTTAATTGGGACCTAACTTGCAAGTGGCCAAAACTTGGCTCAAGCTCTTTGGCAGACAAGGGCCGTGTCACTGGAAAAAGGGTCCATAGGGTACCCACGAGACACGTGTGGATCTTTAGGTTAACGAAATTCCTCGGCACCGCTTGGTAGCCACAGGTAGCCACATGTGGCTCCCTATTCTAATGCAGATGTAGAACATTTCTGTCACTGCAAAAAGTTCTGGACAGCACTTAGAGCATGTTTCCAGGGCTCTGCCCGCTCTGGGCTTTGACCCTACTGTCCCCCGGATAGAGCTCTATTTTCGAGATAAATCTGCTTTTTTAGTCTTCCCTAGGTCTACGTCATAGGTGCATCTCTGAACCAACTGATTTTCAGGGGAGTAGAAAACTCCGATTGTTTGGATTCGGGTGTAAGGATCCTTTCTGTTAGCCAGTGTGACAGACACAAGCCCCCTCCCCCACCAGAATCACCAGTGGCCACCAAAGTGCGGTGACAGGGGCACGGTTCTGAGTGGACGAAAGAACATGTGTCCAGCAGCCACCTCTCAGATTCTCCCACCAAAAACATGGAAAGGTCAGGGGTCAGAGTTGACATTGTTTGGTAACTGGGACTCAAGTTTCCTAAGTCATCCTCGAGCTTCTTCAGTTCCCTTTTGGATGATTTGGCCCCCAACTTTCACATCCCATTTCTGTACTTAGCTCAGCACCTCTTGCACATCAGGTGCTCCCAGCCCCAGATCCCTCTTTCTTCCTGTTTTGTCTTCAAGCAACTTTTGGAGGTCAGATCTGGGTGCCTCCCAGCTGCTGTGGGCAATTTACATAGTAATAGCCTCAACTCAGCCTTATGGAGCTGGTAATTCTATTTAAACCTTTCTGGATTGAGCGGGACTATATAGAGCACAGTATCTGGCCACACAGTATGGTTACTGTGGGTATCTCTCGGTGTTTGCTTCTAGCCATCAGCCCCAGGTCTTACCAAACTAGACCCTGGGCAGCACTTAGCCTGGCAGAAAACCCCACAGGTGAGAGATGAAGCCTTAGGACAGGAAAGGGTGGTGGGGCCGACTCCCACTGGCCTGGTCCAGCTAGCCTATCAAAATAGATCCCACCCTTGCTTCCCACAGCCAGCACATGTGCCCGCACACACAAAAACAGCTGTTGCAAAAAGCTTTATTGTTTCAATTTGGTCCAAGTCATGGTAGAGGGCTCCAAGATGGTTGGAAGGCTGTCTACTGGTTGCAGGGAGAGGTTCAGGCACAAGGCCAACACCAAGGGGATGCAGAGGGGCCCCCTCAAAAGCCTCTGGGCTCCAAAGGCTCTTAGTCATGCTTGAGGGTGAGCCTTTCGAAGAGATATTCGCCCAGCCCAGCCTGGGGGCAGGCCAGCCTGCGGAGGTTAGTCAGGTGGTCGCCCATCTTCTTGATGAGTTTCACCTCCTCATCTAGGAAGTGGGTCTCCAGGAAGTCACAAAGCTGTGAGAGGAAAAACAGAAAATGCTGCCACTTGCACCTAACCGTGTGACTGATGGGGGAACGAGGTTCGGAAGGAAATTTGACAGAGGAGGCCAGGACTGAGGATGTAGAGTGCATTCCAGGGAAGGTCTTAGGATGGGCAGACTTGGATGAAGGAGGCACTTACATGGGGGTCTGCGTGGGCAGAACCCAGGGCATGAAGATCCAGAAGGGCCTGGTTCAGGTTCTTCTCCATGATCATAGCGGCTTCCATGGCATCCTGAGTTCTACCCCACTCATCTTGAGAAGGTTTCTACACGGAAGACAGGGGCGGCTCAGAACTGGCCACATAACCCACAGAGGACTAACACTTGCTCGCAGCTGCGGGGGTAAAGCGCTTAGCCCAAGAGACATCTACCGCACCCGAACCCGCACCCCCCAGTCTCCTACAACTCCATGCGCCATGAGACCACGGCGCGGTCTTGGAATGGGCTGCTCCACTTTTAGCCATAATTAAAAATCCACACAAGGCCGAAAACCTCCTAGAAGCCCGAGCGATGCCTAAACCGCGGCGGTCAAGGCGCCTGGGTGCAGGGACGGCTGGGAGATGTCGTCCGCAGCCCACACCCCACTGACCTGCAGGTCCTGGAAAACGGCACGGCCGCCACGCTGGCTTTGCATCTTCAGGAGACGCTGGGCGCCCTCGCGTTTCTCTTCGGCCAACTTGCGAAAGAAGTGACCCACGCCTTCCAGAGCCACATCGTCGCGGTCGAAATAGAAGCCCTGCGGGAAGAAATGGCGAGAACAATGGTCAGCCGGAGGCCAGCGGGCTCCGCCCACCCGCTCCCCAACGGGACAAAGCAGGCCCGCGCACGCGCACAAGGCTGGAGGTGCGCGGAGCGGGGAAACTTAGGCCCCGGGCGTCCGAGAGACCCTCACCAGAGAGAGGTAGGTGTAGGAGGCCCGCAGATACAGGTTGACCAGGCGGTTGACGGCGGCCTCCACCTCGGTGGAATAATTCTGACGGATCTGAGAGCTCATGGTTGTTAGGCAATAAGGAATTAAGCTCAAAACACGGTGATGACTGGTCTCGCAGGCCAAGGATGGTTGAGAAGGTTCCGAAGTTTGCGACTGGAAAAAAGGTTGGAGGGTGGTCGAAGACTGGAAGAAGGAGCGTCCCTGGGTCTGTTCCGTCCAAACACTGTTGAAGCAAGAGACAGATCCGGGGGACCGCCGAGGGCACTGCGAGAGGCAGTGACCAAGGCGGCTTCTTTTATGGCGCGCGGGCCTCTGGAGGTGGGGCGTTTGGGGAGAGCAATTGGCCAATCCGCGGTGGCGGGAGGCGAGGTCTGGAGCCCGCACGTGACCAATCCGGAGCAGGGGAGTCCCAGACTCCGCCTTCCGCCACCCCGGAGGTGGGGAAGTCACGCGCCTGTAGCTCGCGGTTGTTGTGAAATGGGGAATTGAGAAGGGGCGGTGGTGGGGGAAGGTTCACAGGGACTAAGGGCCTAGCACTGATTCTGAATAGTCAGGGGATTCTTGGGGTCTCTGTGGTAGGTGGAAGATTATTGACACTGGGACCCCTGGAAAATGAAGACCCTGGGGTCCTTGGGAGGGTCTCAGGAAAAGTAGGTTGGATTCTGGGGTTGTCTCCTAGAGCATGAACTTTTCTGGGGCTCTGGGAGTTCCTCAGAGGTGGAGGCCTCCAGATTGCCGGGGTTTGCTTTGGGAGATGAGGGGTCCCAAGATAATTTGGATGTGTGGGGGCGTTTCTGTAGCCTTAGTGTTCACTATGGAGGGTCGTATTTTTCTGGAAAGTTCCTGGGGAAGGTCTTTAGGCCCTTGAGGTGATCTGCGAGATTAAAAAGAGTGGGGGACAGGGATGTCTCTGGAACCCTACTAGGGACTCTGTTTTCTTGTTTTTTTTTGTTTTGTTTTGTTTTTAAGAAGTAGAGGTCTAGGAGAGCCCCTGAGAAAGAATCTGGGACTCTTGGAATACTTTGGGGCTACTTCAGGGCCCCATTGTTTTTCTGGGAGCTGAGATGGGGAGGGGTGAAATGACAAGCTTCAGTGTCTCTCTGAGGCTGTGTTCCCTGGGGACTATTTTGAAAGCAGCCAGAGACGTTGGGAATTCTCTCTGGCTCTGAAGCCATCTTTGTGAAGTTGTCTTGCCTGAGACAGGCTCCTTCCGGGTGACAAAGAGAAGCCCTGGGGTGTGGGAAAACGAGGATCTGGGGACCTGTGGATGGGATGTGTGTCTTCGACCAAAGTACATTTTTAAAGTGTGCCAGGTCCGGGCTGGCTGGCTCACACCAGGACTCAGCCTGAAAGGAGAACCCTTTTGTGGTCAACTGAACGGACAGAACTTGACCCCACTTCGGTGCCCTGATGGAGGTCGGGGTGTTGCGGGGAAGAGGTCGGGCCCTGCTTTACAGGGAAGCCACCCCAACAGCCTAGTCAGGGTGCATCCTGAACAGGGCAGGGGGCGTGGGGAGGGGGGGCAAAAAAAAGTCTGGGGTCCTGGAGGGGTGTCTGGGCCAGTGTCCGAGAGAGCAGAGGTGCTGAGTCATGCTGATCTCAGCACAGGAAGGGGCTCAGGCAGAAGGGTGGGTGGGGCCGGCCACTGACCTCATCTCCTTGGTGGGACGGCAGTCTGGCTGGGACCCTGCGATCTAGGCCTGGCTGGCTCGGACCCAAGTCTGGCCCCCTCCCCCAAAGTACCGCCTGGAGTGTTCTTTGTCTCCAAGTCTTACTGTCTTTTTAGTTCCCGTGATGTTTTTCCTGGGCTGCAGCTTGTGTCCATATTGTCATCTACTCCCAGCTGTGATGACTGAGTCCCTCACTGCTATCTTATCCGGCTGACATCTCTCCCCCCAGACTCGGTGTCTCTGGGGAGAGTGCATGGGGGCGGGGCAGTTGCCCTAGGCACACAGTCACAAAGGAGCCTAAGTTACTCATTCACAGGGTGTCAAACCTCAGCCTGAAGACCTTTAGCCTCGGGCTGGCCACACCAGTGGGAAGTGCTCAGAGGTAGGGGAAGCCGAGGGGATGAGACAGATGATCTGAAGGACAGACAGAGAGATCTTAGGGTTGGGGCGGAGGTCCTGGGGGTCTGTGGGAAGGCCAGAGATCCAGAGAGGGGGACAGAGACCCAGAGACACTGGGATAGAGACAGAAGGGGTCTAAGGCTCAGAGGGGAAGATAAGGGAACAGAAAGATCTATTGAGAGGGGAACAGAGACCTAGGAAGAGAGACAGAGACCCAGAGAAAAACAGACTGACTCTTCAAGTGACCTCATTCTAATCCTGATTCCCCTTCAATCTTCTAGGCCTTTCCGAGTTCAGCATCTCCCCTGGGCCCTGCTCCTTTCCTGGGGGGAACCACTCACTAGTACCTCGGAGCTGCTCCTCCTTCAGACCCTCTCCCCACAGCCTTGTCCCCCATCACAGGTTTGGGCCGGGTCTTCTCCCTTCGACCCCTCATCCCAGCCTCCCTACCTCCAGTAGCTTCCATGTAAGGGTCCAGACCCCGCCGCCCCCCTTCTCTGCTCAGTAAAAGTGCAACTTCCTATGTGGTGGAAGCATCTAGGCCCTCCTTCCCCCAGGCACGGGAGGTATGCTGTTTTCTGACCCACCCCCTCAACCCCAGGCTCCTCTGCCTGGCTCCAATACAATACCCTGGGCTGCAACTCCTGTTCTGAGTCACCTGTGTTCCCCTTGGGACTGCAGGATCAGGGAGGGCTGGGACCTAACTCATCACTAACTCACAGAGGGCACCGGGCACCCTCAGAAAAAGATGTCAGCGTATGGAGCCTTGTCTCTTCCGCCAGCCAGAGAGAGGGCCCAGTGACTCAGACACTGAAGTGTGGCCCCCAAAGAGGTTTATTACCCCCTCCAGACCACTCCTCCCCATCCCGCCCCCAATAATTACAAAAGTAAGAAAAATGCCCCTGGTCCCCCGATCCCCACCCCGCCCAGAAAAATTCCATAATTTATGCAGAAAACATAGTCCAAGGCAGCTGGTGGCCTCAGCCCATCTTCTTCCAGATAACGGTTAGTGAGGCAGTGAGCATTCCGGTCACGAGAATGGTCACTGTCTGCCACGTGGGTGTCCCAAAGTAGGAGAGAAGGCCGTCCTGGGGACAGGGACACCAGTCACTTCAGCAATTCGGCCATGGGCCAGGACATCAAGGATCAGGGAGAGGTCAGAGGGCATGAATAGGGGCAAAGATCTAAGACTAGTGGGTTCTGCAGAGTTAGGGTGAAAGGGTTATTATCAAAGAACTTGATTCTAGAGGAAGGTACCAAGGAGGTACTAGTCAGGTCAAGGGTCACTGGGAGGTCAGGGGTCACCGGGAGGTCGGGTCACAGAGGTCAGCAGGGACCAGATGAATCGGGTTGATCAGACATGTAAGGAAACACATTACAGACTACATCTGAAGATCCAAAAACGGGGATCCATGGCACCACTGTGGGGGGCTCAGGAAGACCCAAGGGTCCCAGAGAAGTGGGGGAAGGAGTTAGGGGCCTCACCCAACCACCCTGGTCCTGGATCCAGCCCAGCAGCCGCTCTCGAAGGAAGTCCAGTGTCCAGCCCATGATGGTTCTTATCAGCTGGGGCACTTTGGTGCACAGGGCCTGCGGGGAGTCAGGTAGGCCTTAGGGACTAAGCCTTGTCCCCACTGCCTTGGAAGAGTGGCCCCAAGCCTCCTTTCTCTTTGCCTCCCGTCCTGCCCACCCCCCTGCGGTCTCTTTTCCACTCACAGTCAGAATGAGCTTCATATACTGTAAACTGGATCTTGTTCACAAACTGCCCTGCTCACAAACTTTCCATGGCTCCCCAGTACCCTTGGGATAAAGACCAAAAGGCGTAACTTGGCCCACGAGGCCTTGCGCGCAGGCTCGGACTCAACAGCAATCCAATTTATGGCTCTTCTGTGCCTCAGTGACCTTCTTTCTTATCTTCATTCTCACCGAACCCTCCCCTGCCCTTTGCACATGCCAGATTCTTCTGCCTAAACGGGACTCAACCCATTGAATTTTTCATCCCTCAAAACTCAGGTCTAATGCCACTTCCCCGGAGGGGACTCTCTGACCTTCAGACCAGGTAAGACCCGACACCCCCATAACCATGACTTGCTCTCCAACTCTTTGGGCTTCCCCTTCCCACTCTGTCTAGCTGCTTCTCTCCCGTTGTCCCCAGCTCCACACGCGCCCCACCATCGCCCTGACTGCTGTCCCCCTCACCTGCGACATTCAACCCCCATTCGGTCCGTCTTGTGACTACATCAAGAAGTCTACTTCTTCCCAACCTGATGACTGAGTCCCGGTCGGTCATCGTTTGCAGGGACTGTTCCAGGTGCCCCCCTTTTTGCCCTTGTGCCCCATAATCTCTTTTTCTACCCACAATGGCCAGAACAACTCGTTGGGCTTCCCTTCCCCCGATATTTTATCATGAGAATCTTCAGAGAGAAAAGTTAAAAAGACTTCACAGTGAATAGCCATATATACCTGCAACCTAGATTCTGCAATTAACATTTTGCCATACTTCACAATAATCTTTTAAATTTATAAATCAGGTCACCTCAATCTTCTGTTTAAAACCAGTCACTGTCACCTCAGAGTAAAGCTAAAGTCGCTACAGTGGGCCTCCTCCAATGTATCCTCATCTCCCACCCATCGCCGTCCCAACCACAAGGATCTCATTGCCCTCAACATACTTCGCTTGATCCTACCTCAGGGCCTTTGCACTTGCTGTACCCTTTCCCAGATCTCTTTCCCCGCAGTCCTTACGTGTTACTGTATCTTTCTTGTCTTTCCAACTTTTGGCTTTAATGTCACCTCCTCTTAGAAGTCTTTCCCGATTACTTTGCAGTCACATGACTCTAGCTTATTCCCCTAAGCATCTGTCATTTGATGTGGGCTCCACAAGAGCAGGGGACCTAGCCTGCTTGGTTCAGTGCTGCGTCCTGGGTGCTGAGTACAGACCAGGCACGTAGTAGGCCCAATAAATGTTTGTTGGATGAATAAATGAATAAAGGAGCCGACAGCCGGCCCGTCGCTGCCTGTCTCCGTCCTCTCCAGGCCGCTACGGGGGGTTGACCTCACGACTCCCAGGTCCCCGTCGCCCTGAGGGCAGCCGCCCCGGGGCTCACCGCCATGCAGCCGCCCACCTTGAGCACCAGTTTGCTGGCAAAGTAGAACAAGGCGACAACCCGGCCCCAGTTGAAGTTGCCATCGGAAAACATCTCGGACGCTACTCGGAAAAAGACCTCGCGGGGGGAATCTGTGTCCACAGCTGCAATCATCCTGCGGGAAGGCGGAGGGACAGTGCTGGCAGGGTGTGGAGACTGGCATCCGCCCCATACCAAGGACAAGGAAACAGGCCCGAGCCACACTGGAATGACGAGCACGAAGCCATGGGGGCGGGGGGAAGGGACAAGATGGACGTTTAGGAAAGTGGAGAAAATGACGTCCCCAAGGAGGGTGTCAAGATCTGGGAGTGGCGAGGCCCTGGACCCCTGGGACTGAGAGAAATGGGGGCTGTGGGGCTGCACTCCATGCTTCTAGGGGAAGACGGGGTTGGGAGCCGAGACTTCTGGGTTCTGAGGGCGAAGGGGACCCGTGGCTGGACTCCTGGGTCCCGGGAACCACACCTCTGCAGCTCCATGTTACTGTCCAGTTCATCTCCGATGCGCTTGAGGCACTCGCTCAGCTTCTTGGTGGATGCATCCTGCGGCCCCCTGGGCTCCAGGGCCAGCTCAGGTGTCTCTCCCCCCATTCGCCCCGCTCGATCCTGGATGAAACTAGAGCGGGAATGGAAGGGTGGGGTGCAGGATCAGAATGAGGCGTCACTCCTCAAATCCGCTCTGCAATAATCAGACCTCAAACTCACCCCTGAAGTAAAAGGGCCCCTGTCTTCATGATCTGCTCAGAGCTGGTGGGCCCTAGAGGAGAAAGGAGGGAAGAGGTGCCTGGCTCTTGGGTCCTAGGGGATCTGGGGGAACTGCGGTGGTCCGTGATCCCTGAGGGAGGACAATGCTAGAGGGCCCTGGATTTCTGGGTCCCTGGTAGATCAAGTGACGGGAGGCCCCGGCAACTGAGTCGCCGATGGAGGAAGAGGCAGGGAGCCTAGGCCTGTACCACACATTCTTCCGGGAAAGCGGGCTGAGGGAACACTTAAAGCATCCTGGCCGGAGGGGGCCGAGGGGAGACCGTCCCTCCCACCAGGAAGTGGTGCCGGCAACAAGCCCGGGCTTGCCCGGGGGCTTGGATTCTGGGGTCCGCAGCTTCTCTGGGGTCCCAGAGCGCCGGGCAGGAAGGGATCGCGGCGCGGAGGCCAGAGAGCCGGGGAGCCTCGGGGAAGGAGGGGGCTGGAGGCTGGCAGCGCCCGACCCGGGAGTTTTCTGCCCCGGAGTGCTTGGAGATCGCGCCGCCCCAGCCCGGCGGGCGGGATCGCGGGGCCGGCCGGCGAGGGGCTCGTCCTCCTCCCGCCCGTCTGCCTCCCGCCTCACCCCCGTCTCTGGGTTGCTCCCCGGACCCGTCCATCACCGACGCTCCCGCCGCCGCCTCTCGCCGGGTCTGCCCGGGCGGCTGCAGCACGCCCCCGGTCACGTGAGCGTCCCGCTGAGCGTGCGTCATCTCACGTGACCGCCCCGCAAAATGGCCGCCGCGGGCCGCTGCCCCGCACGGCCACGGTCGCCGAGATGTGACCGTCCGATCAGCACTTCCCGTCAGGAACGGGTCGTGGCGCCGTTCCCCCGGCCGCCCATTCATTCGCAGCTGCGACTTTCATTCCTTCGTTCTTGCCGTATTTTTGGAAGTGTCGGGTGGGACTTCTCCCAGGACAGAAGGAACATCTAGTGCACATCGGAGAGGGACAGCAGAGGCCCCCAAATAGCAGTCATCGACGCAGGACGCTTCAGATGACTAAATCCCATGAGCGTTTATGGGTGTTCGTGTGAGAATAAAAGGAATCGGAATTTCAAAAATTGGCGAAACTAATCTATGGCGATAGATTGGCAGGGTATGGACAGGGCGAGGCCCCAAGGGAAGCTCCCAGGGTGCCTGGAATGTGCTATATATTGATTGATCTGGGTGGTGATGACTTGGCTAGACATATATTTAAAAAATTTACTGACCTGACATGGAAGACGTGCGCTTTACTGTATGGAAATGAAGGCGTGCACTTTACTGTATGGAAATCTTTTTTTAAAAAAATGAGAAGAAAAAATAACTCGTATTAGAAAAATAGGCTGGAGTCAGATGAAGGAGAGAAGGAATCTATGTCCCAAGGGAGGCTGGGAGCCGTGGCAATTGAAGATGATAGGAGTTCCAGGCCATCGGCCTAACGTCGCCAGGAACACAGTCTGCAAAAGTCAAGTTTATTGATCCACTGCAATGATGGAGCCCACACAACGGAGAAACCATGGAGCATCTTGACAAACAAGGAAAAGATAGTTGAGTTACTGTAGAATTTGGAGGAAGGGTGGAGTTTAGGTGACAACTGCATGATAGGCTCAAAGCAAAGCAGGGGCGACATCGGATGTGGACTGCGAAGAAGAACCAGGGTCCTATGTCCCTGGAAACTACAAGCTAAATGTGGATGTGGAGTGTTGGGTCCAAAGCCTTTGAAGCTGTACCGGGGACTGGAAATCAGGGTCGCTAATGTGTATCAAATGACTTCGATTCTACAGCAAGAGTGGACTGTTTTATGGCGACAGTGAATTTCCAACACTTTACAGTTTTAGAGAACGATGTTTCTCTGTGCGTAAGAAAGCGTGTCCTTGGGAGACATGGTGTTTCCTGCTAATTTTGAAGCAGGCTTTATCTGCGGCTGTTATTCAGGCCCAGTGAATGAGCTCTCCTTCTACCTCAGTTACAGAGACGGAAGGAAGGGTTTTTAATGGGACCACAGACCTCAAAAGGGTACAGCCGTTGAGTAGAGGGGAGAAGACTTTAAATTCCAAAGACGAAATTGTTTGCAATAATAAAGATGCTATATTGGAACTGTGAAGCCTACGTCTATCATGGGCCTCAGTGATTCTCACCTCCAGGTGTTCCTGCCTCTCCCACACTGAATAGGACTGACCAATAGGGTATTGCAGAAACAATGTAACTGCCAAAGTTAGGTCATAAAAGTCACCATAGCTTCTGCTTTGCTCTCTCTTCATTCGCTTGCTTTAGAGAAAGCAGCTGCCACGTTGTGAGGACACTCAAGCAGTCCTCCTCCGGAGAAACGCATGTGTGTGGAACCAAGCCCTCCAGCCACATGAGTGAGCCACTTTGGATGCATATGCTCCAGCCCCTTCAAGCCTTCTGATGACAGCTGTTCCCACCAGCATCCTGACAGCAAGCTCATGAGGGAGACTAAGCCAGAACCATCCATCTAAGCCACTCATGGGTTTCTGACCCTCAGAAATTGTGCGAGATAATAAACGTTTATTATTGTTTTAAGCTGCTAAATTTGGGGGCAATTTGTTACACAGCAATAGATAACTAATACACCTAGGATAGACAAGTGAGTCTTTCTCCATCCGCTTTTCTGGTATAATGGGGTAAAGGAAACTTTAGTCTCTAAAATCACACCATCTAGCCTATTGCCTGTCTCAGCTCACATGATGTTGGATAAAGACCTTTATTAAGGGTAGACTGCTAATGTCCAAGCCTTGTTTCTAGTGGTGTATCAAATATGAAGAAAAATAGACCAGTAAGTCTCTTTTTTACAACTTAGCAATTGGGGAGCACCTAGGATAATTAAGGCCTGTATACAGATGAGAAAATCAGAGCCCAGAGAGGGAGATGGGCTTGCCTAAGTGGTAAAGTTCTTACAGGTGCTCTCAGCTCTCCGGCTTGACAGCTATGGCGTTTGGACGTGGCTTTGTTACTCTGCCCCACTTACAAGCCTCAGCCTCCTGTCCCTCCCCTGCAGCCCATGCCCTACATGGATCCTTGTAGCGGACCCTTGCCTTCCCCCACTCACAGCTCTCCCATGGCCTGCTGGTCACAATAAATCTCTCTTACATTCTCTTACACATAATTATTAGTAGAAGCTGCTGCTTATTGTATATTTAAAGAGAAGAGAAATAAGACAGTATTTTGATTTTTGTAACAAAGAAAATTACAGTTTACAGATATTTTACAGTTAGAGATGTCTCTTGCCAGTTATGTTATATGTGGAATCTGGGCGTGGCTTAGCTGGGTCCTCTGCTCCACACGCACTCGCAAGGCTATAAAAAAGCTGTGTTGGCTGGGGTCATGGTCTCATGTGAGGGCTCGACTGGGGAAGGATGCAGTTCCGGGCACACTTATGTGGTTGGGATGATCAGTTCCTTAGGAGATGTTGCAATGAGAGCCTCAGTCAGTTCTTTGCTGGCTGCTGGCCACAGAACGGCCTCAGTCCTTTGCCATGAGATCTCTTCACAGGGCAGCTCACAAGATGGCAGCTGGCTTCATCAAAGTGAGCATGCAGGACTGAAGTCACGGTCAATTACAACCTAGTCTGCAAAGGGACATACCATAACTTCTGCTATTAGCGGCAAGTCACTAGATCCAGCACACTCACAGGAGAGGAGGTCACACAAGGATGTGACTATCAAGAGGTGAAGGTCATTGAGGGCCTCTTAGAAAGTGATGACTGTGCCAGGAAAGGAAGAACACTTTGCACACCGGAGAAGGGCAGCAAAGCCTAGGAATAACGTGCAGTCGGTGCTGAGTTCCTCAGTGGCAGAGGGCCCCGATGGCCGAACTCGGAACGTTTCTGGGGTGGAAAACAATGGGTGGGATTTGGGGGTTCTAGTTCTGCTTAGACATCTTAAAAACGAATCCATCTTTCACACTGTAAAGGTCACGCCAGTTTTACTGGAAAGCTATTGCCATGTAAGAAATCAGCCCGGAGCTTAATGGCTTAAAACAACAATCATTTTATTATCTTTCACAGGCCTATGGGTAACGACATTGCGACAGATTTAGCTGGGGTTTGACCGGGATCTGATGGGACACTTCTTTTTTTGGAGCCTCATGGCTTTCCATGTGGTTCTTTCTGGGAGGTTAGCCTGGGCTTCTTCACAAGCTCGGTGGCTTCAGGTCAGTGAAAATCCTCACATGATGGCTGAAGATTTCAAGATTATTTCATCTAACGAGAAAGCGCACTGTCTTCCCCGACCTGGCCTCAGAAGTCTTGCGGCATCGCTTCTGCCATGTTCCAAGGGCAACAAATGAGTCATGAGCCCATTCACTTTCTAGGGCTCCGCTTCTTAATGGGGGCAGTGAGCGGGGACAGGAGCTATCTTTGGAAAGTATAAGGTGGCACACCAATTCGGCCGCTTTAGCAAAGGCTAATATAACGGTGGCTTAAACAACTAAGAAGTTTATTTCCCTCTGACGTAACAGTTCGAGACTATGAAATCCCAAGTGCTATTAAAGACGAGTAAAGTAACACAGCGTCGGGACTGCAGTGATTAATTTTATGGGTCCAGATATCTGGTCTAACACTATTCTGGATATTTCTGCGAGGGTATTTTGGGACCAGATTAACATTTAAATCGGCAGACTGAGAAAAGCAGATTGCTCTCCCAAATGTGGGTGGGTCTCATCCAATCAGTTGAAGGCCTGCCTTTCCTCCAAGTAAGAATTCTTTCTGCCCGACGGTCTTAGAACTAGGACATCACATTCTTCCTTTCTTCCTGGTTCTTCCTGGGTCCCTAGCTGCCAGGCTTCATCCAAGAACCACGCCATTAGCTCTCCTGGGACTCGGGCCTTCGGACTTGGGCTATGACTACACATTGTCTCTCTTGGGTCTCCAGTTTGCCAATGCACCCTGCAGATGCTGAGGCTCACCCACCTCCATATTCGCTGTGTGGCTGCGCCATCCACAACACATGGCTTCCATCACATAGTGTCACATGGTCAGGCCAGTGCACGACACCACACCTTCACTCCAGTAGCGGGGAGACATTGAAAGAGATGCCATTCTCCTTGCCTTTTAAGGGCATAACTCAGATGCCGCACATCCCATTGGCCAAAAGCTATTCACATGGCAAGAAACTAGGTGCAAGGAAGCCTGGGAGATGTAGTCTTTAGCTGTGCAGCCAAGTGTCCAGTGAAGCTTCCCTATTTATTACAGGGGGATGATTAATAACGGGACTTCTAGCCATCTCTGCCATACAATTAAAAGGTTGAAACCAAGCAAGCAGAGGGCTGAAACCAATGTAGTGATAGCTGAGTGAAGTGTAATGGGACACAGAATAGAATATATCTATCTTCATCTTCTGGAACCTGGTAGAATTGAACTTCCTGGACTGTCTACGGTTAGTTGAGGTCATATGACTCATTTCAGACGAAAGATTAGAAGAGGTTATGTATATCGTTTCTGTGTCCGAGCATTGAAGTATTGGCACGAGAACTTCCAGGGCATTCTTTGGGGTTTTTTTTTTTTTTTTTTTTTTTTTTTGGCAACAGTGACCAGCAAGATTCCAGATTGTGTTGGCTCTGTCAGCCCAGGTCCCAGACACATA
Organism: Pteropus alecto; assembly: GCF_000325575.1. Taxonomy (NCBI): domain Eukaryota; kingdom Metazoa; phylum Chordata; class Mammalia; order Chiroptera; family Pteropodidae; genus Pteropus; species Pteropus alecto. The sequence continues at coordinate 1,849,833 of NW_006430464.1, forward strand.
CAGACCTTAGAACCCTCAGCCAATACATAACATGAGAAAAAACCCTTGGTATGCTAAGCTGAGATTTGGGGGTTGTTTCTTACTGGAATATAACCTAACCTATACTCAATACTAGAAAATATATGTTAGATCTTCCCTAGAGCACCAAATTCAGGCACCTACAAATAGCACCCCCTCCGAGTGCTTGTAATTTGGGTGGGAATGACCTCATCCCTGCTACACGGAGGGGCTTATGACCCAGGCTTAGCCAATGAGGCCATTGGAACTCGTGAAGGCAGATACCACTTTTCTGTCGACATCATGGAGGCCTGGAGCTTCTACGAGCCAGTATGGGAAAGGCCTGGCCTCAAAGCGAAGGGTCATCGGTTGTTCATTGAGAACCTACTGTGTGCCAGGGGCTGTTCATATACCATCCCGCAGAATCCTCGCCAGAGGGTGGTCAGTACTAGATCTCCCCTTTACTAAGGAGGAGACAAAGGCAGAGGGAGGCTGGGGGAGATGCAGTTAGGGTCGCTTCCTACTCACGTGCTATTCCTTGCCCAAGGTCACACGGGGGAACTATGGTTCTGCCCACAGGTGTCTGCTCCGGGAGCTCGTGGGAAATGTGTTCCTGACCCTGTCTTCCTTCCCCTCCCCGCCTCCCGTCACCAGATTTATTCTCCAGCGCCCCCTTTGATGCTGGGCTCTCTCCAGCTCCCACCAAACCAGCAGCGCCACAATCTCTGTGGAAACCATGTTTTTATTTATTCGGGGCGTACATCAGCATTTGTCTTGGGGGAAAGTAACTCCAATGGCCTTCCTCACCTCCTCGAGGATGTCAGCCAGGAGCTCGCTTTCCGCCAGGGGAATCACAGGACTTTCCTTCAGGCCTGGGGGAGAGGACAGTGTGGACTCCTTGTCCTGACACCCAAGAGACCGAAAGAACTACAATTCCCAGAATCCCATGAGGCATATGCATTCAGGCAAATGGTGTCCTGGGGGCACCGGAGAGATGGAGTCTCCAACAGCTGCTTAAGTGGCTGATGGTGGAAAGGCTCCCGTGTGCCTCACCAGGCTTGCCCTGCCACCCCTCCGCCCCGCTGTCTTCCACATCCTTACCCTTTCGCAGGCACTCGCGGACATGCTTGGCCTCGTAACTCATGCCTGCTCCGTTTATAAAATTGAACTCCTGGCTTGGGGCCGGGGGCAGCGGGAACTCCTTATGCTCCCCCTTCACCACCAGCTCTGTCGGGCACCAGCAGGGGCTGAGGATCTGGGGGGAGATAAGAGGTGGCCCTACTGCCTGTGATGCTCAGGGGCCTCCCTCAGTCACCTGCTGGCTCAGGGCTGGCTCCCCTGCGTCCTCAGGGAGGGTTGGACACCCCCTCCATCGCTGGCTGCTGGGCTTTCTTCAGCACAGTTGTCACACTAGAAGCCTGTCTGTTCGTCTCGCCAGGGGCAGATCCCTCTCTGAGTGGATGCGTTATCTTCGCATCTGTGTGAATCCCCTCTTCAAGGAGACTTGGACGATTTGGCACCTTCTTCCACTTGGAGACTTTTGCTTTCAGCCCCAGATCCCTGAGGAGCCTAAACTATTCCCATACCCAAGTCTAGGCCAACATGGAAATACAGAGATGCAGCTGGGGCAAGGTTCAAATTCTTTGAAGAATAAGATTTCTTTCGAGCAACATGGCCCCGGGAAGCCCACTGAAGCTGCTCTTAGTGATGTCCACATCATCTCTTGGAAGCCATCGCAAAGGTCTCCACTGCCCTCTAAGCGGGACTGATAAAAACGGTTTCTCCTTAGGCTTAAGAATATTAGACAGAGCAATAGGCTCAGCCTCAGGAAGGAGCCCGCTGGTCCAAACCCCATCCCACGACCTGGAGCTTAAGGATGGATCCCTTAGCAACTGTGTGGGAAAAGGCTGCTTCAGCCCACCTCCAGCTCCAAAGCCACAGCTGGCCCACTCCTCCTGCTAAGGGCCACAGTTGCCAACACCTGGGCCCACCCCAGCTCGGCCGGTGGCGCCTCACCTGGGCCGTGCCCTTGGTACCGCTCACGGAGGCCGTGTTGCAGAGCTCGGCAGAGATGCTGCAGGTGAAGGTGCCATGGACCCCTCCTGGGTACTGGAGGAGCACGGTGACCGTGTCATCCACACCTGGGGGGAGGCACGGGACAAGGGCGAGCCTGGCCACAGATCCTACCTGTGGAACCTTGGGCGAGAGGTCTTGTCTCTGAAGCAGCAATGAAAAAGAATGAAGCACCGATCCACGCTACCGCATGGACGAACCCTGACAACACTTATGCTAACTGAGACAAGCCAGACACAAAAGGCCACATATCGCAGCCTTCCGTTTGGATGAAATATCGCATATTTGGCAAATCCATAGTGCCAGAAAAGTACATGAGTGGTTGCTCAGGGCTCGGGGGTTTGGGAGAATGGGGTGTGTGTGTGTGTGTGCGCGTGTGTGTGTGTGTGTGTGTGTGTGTGTTTTAAGTAATGAAAGTATTCTAAAATTCTTTGAGGTGATAGATGCACTACTCTTTGAATACACGAAAGCCACGGAATTGTACACTTTAAATGAATAAATTGTAAGGCATGTGAATTCTATTTCAGTAAGCCGTCATCGACATAAATAAGCTAATAAGTGCTAAAAAAAAAAAAAATCAAAGAGACTTCACCTCCCTGAGGTTTGGCTTCCTTCTCTGTAAATACTTGTCGTATAGGCGTGTGAGAACCAGTTTCCTCATCTCAAACACGGGGATGGTAATAGAACCTGCCTCATCGGGTTGTTCTAAGTATTACATTAAATGATATGAAATGCACGAAGCACTTAGGAGTGTATTTAGATCACACCGAGTGACAGAGGAACATTAATTAAAAATGAAACGTCGCATGTAAAATACTAGCCTGGTTCTGTCATGCAGTGGATGGAAGAACCTACCGATAGAGTTCTCTCTGGTTTCGGATAAGCCCGATTTCTTGTTCTGGACCAGCTGCGTGAGGCTGGACCAGTCTCTCCTGTCTACAGCTCAGTTTTCTCGTCCGTAAAATGGGGACAATCATAATCTACCTCGGGGAGATCTCACCTGTCATAACCCTAATCACAGGAAGCCCTTCACAAGTGGCATCTATTGTCAGAGATACTTCTCAGTGTACAGATGGCCAGATATCAGGCTGACACAGTGTTTCTAAAGTGTGACCTTCACTCCAGGTATTCTTCTCCTGGTTAATCATTGCCTTCCGTGGTCCTGTTGGTAAACTCGCTGATTTCTCAGAGTGTCCCTTTACCACATGACTTAGTAGCTCCTTCCATCCAGAGGTACAGTCTGTTTGGCCACCTCTGAAATCTGAGCTGGCTCTGAGCCATGCGACAGGAGCAAACACATGGCGTTCCTGCACCCAGAACTCTGAACCCAAGCTGTGAATGAGTCTGAGCTGGCCAGCTGCAGAGGCCGTATGCAGGAGAACCTCGCAAGCCGACAGCCAGCACTCATAAGACGAAAGCGAGGCAGAGCCAGCTGACGGCTGCTGCGGGAGTAAGGCCAGCAGAAGAACCAGCCGAGCCTGAGCTGGCCAGCTGCAGAGGCCGAATGCAGGAGAACCTCGCAAGGCTCAGCCGACAGCCAGCACCCATAAGACGAAAGCGAGGCAGAGCCAGCTGACGGCCGCTGCGGGAGTAAGGCCAGCAGAAGAACCAGCCGAGCGGAGCCCTGCCCAAACTGCCGACGCACATCATCGCCGGGGTCACTAAATTCCGGGGTAGTCTGTTATGCAGCAGAGGCTCACCGAGACAACTTCAAAAAATAAGAATCGCTGATATTTATTAACTCCTTAACTTGCCTCGATGGTGACTTCATTAACTCCTTCTGATCTTTCATTAGGAACTAAGGCTCAGAGAGCTTGAGTCCCTTGGCTCAGATCCCACAGCAAAGTCGCAGGACACAGCCTGTCCACACTCTCAACTCGGATCCCCTTTTATTTCCTGCAGGAGCTTCCTCCAGCCGTCTAACCTGACATTCATGGGTGAGGAGGAGACTTAGTCCCAGCTCAGGACACCCCGTGAGACAGGATTATTCTTATCACCGTCACGGAGTCAAGAACAGACCGTACCTGTCTCGTGACGCCTTCCCACAGCTGAAATCTTCTCTGGCTTCTGCCCTCCGAAGACCATGGAGATGAACTGGACGCAGTAGATGCCAAGGTCCAACAAGCCACCGCCAGCCTGTGCCCAGTCCACGACCCGCGGCACGCCCCTGAGGTCTTTCCCAAATTCTGCCCGAGCCACGCGGAGGTCCCCCAGCGTTCCCTGGGCCAGAGTAGACCTCAGAGCTTCTACGGCGGGAAAGAAGCGGGTCCAGATGGCCTGCAGGCCACAGAGAGAAGTGAGGTGCAGGAAAGGAAGGAAAGGGGTCAGGACCCAGGAGTTAACCACCCAGTTCTTCCCTCTCTGGGGCCCAAACTCGAGAGGGTACCTGTTGCTCCCTGGTCTTCAAATGAGAACCCTCCCCCTTCTTTCCACAGCCCCTCAGTCCCCAAGTTATGTTTTGATCCTGACTCTCTCTCTCTGCCCTCTCCCCTCGTCTCCAGATCCACGTCCCCAGCTCCAGCCTCGTCCTTTCTCATCTGCACCATGACCCCAGCCTCTCAAAGTTATGGGTTGAATTGTGTCCCCACCAAATTCCTGTTGAAGTTTGAACACCCGCAGTACCCCCCGATGTGTGTGTCTCTGGAGATGGGTTTTTAAAGAGGTAATTAAGTTCAAATGAGGGCGTTAGGGTGAGCCCTCCTCGTCCAGTAGGATTAGTGTCCTTATGGAAGAGGAAATGACACACGCATGCACAGAGGGGAGACCACACGGAGGCGAAGGGGGAAGACGGCCACGTGCAAGCCCCGGAGAGAAGCCTCGGGAGAAAGCAATGCTCCTGACGCCTGGACCTCAAACTTCCAGCCTCCAGAAGTGGGGGATGATCAATCGCTAGTGGTGAAACCATCCAGTCTGTGCCGGCCTTTGCTGTGGCAGACCTGGCACACTAGTACGCCCCGCCTCTGCCCTCCAGTCCACTCCCAGCACGGCCCCAGAGAGCTCGTCGCTCCTCCTAGAGGTCACCCAGTCACCCCCTGCCCAGTTCCCCTGCGTGCCTTACATCATCTCCCGTTTCTCGGCTATGTATTACGGACAAGACGCCCTGGGCCAGCTTTGCATAATAAAGCCTCCCGACACTGCTCCCAGGTAGCCATCATTACGTCCATTTCATAGATGAGAAAACTGAGGCTCAGTTGAGTCAATTTCCTTGCTCAGGGTCACAGAGCTAGAAACTAGAGAACTAGAGTCTAGAGTACTCTGACTTGAAAGCCACAAATCTCGACCTGTCCAGGATCAAGTGCATACTAAATACATGAAATCTGCCCATTCTGATGGAAGTCAACCCTGCTTTCTCTTTCTGGCCTGCTTACCTGTGCAATTGACTTTTCCTTTAAGGCTCTGGTCAGTCCCTACCTGCAGGAAACCTCCCTGAGCATCCCTCAGACCGGGCCGGGGCTGCTGCGCTGTCATCTGCCCATTGCTATGAGCACGGCAGACCTTCTCTTTGAAAACGGAGCCTGTGTCTTATACATGACGACTCCCCTGTTCAAGGGTTGGATCGGGCACGTGTTAGGTGCCGATAAAAATGAGGAAGTGATAAACTCACAGGATGTTAGCAGGGGCAAGGTACGGTGAGGACCAGAAGTCACTGAGTAACCATAATCAATTTTGATAATCTGTTTCTTAGGCGTGTAGAACTTTGCAGATAGGAAGGCGCAGCCATATTGGGCACACGATAGCTAGGTAGGACCCAGGGAAGTAAGAGGCAGCTATCACTACTACTGGAAGAACCTAGAGCAAAGCATTTAAGAACCAGAATACTCCTTAAAAGAGAAATAGCTTCTAGGGGGACCACTGAGTGGCCCTCTTAACTGCGGCCGCCATCCACTGCCCTCTGGTGGCCGTTCTAATTACTGGCAATCTGCAAGACGTCGAAGGCCCCTCTGGCTAGCAATGTGTCTGTTAAGTGCAAAAACAAAGGCCGTTGGACGCTGAGCGTTGGTAGGGGGTTCCTTGGTCCTTCCGACTTCTGTTCCCCGGACATCCACCCCAACCGAGCCCATTGCCATTCGGTGCCACTTTCACTGCTGGCATCTTTTTCTGAAAGGCCGACTGACAAAGGGTCCTTCAGCGGACACGTTTGCTAAGGGCCAGAAGCAGCGGCTCCCACCTGTGAGCGACCTTGCCAGCAGAGTCCCTGGCATAGCTCAGCTACATCCTGGCCGACGCGCCCACCCCAGGTCATCTCATGCCCATCCTGACTCTTGGAAACACCACCCCCGCCCCTCGCAACCCGTGTTCCTCCAAAGAATGCCCGCGGGCCACCACGTTTCGGAATGGCGAGAAGCGCTCCGCTGGACGTCGCAAGGGTCCCCGCGGCCTCACCTCCATGAGGAAGAGGCCTCGGGACCGGGCCTCCGCCACCATTTCGCGCACTTCCGCGGCGTTCACGCCCATGGGCTTCTCGCACAGGACGGCCTTGCCCGCTGCCAGGCACAGCAGCACCGCGACCTTGTGCTGAGGGTGCTGGGTGCCAATGTAAGCCACCTCTGGGTTGGGAGGAGAGAGGTCAACAGATCAGAAGCCCCGCTCGGCCCAGACCTCCGGCCCCGCCTGCAGCCTCCGAGGAACCCGCGTCGCCCCGAGCAGGGACCAGGTCCCAGCGCAGCGCGGAACCCTCGGCTAGCCATTCTCTACCACCGCTGTTTTCTCAGATCATTTCCGGCCCCCCAAACGTACCGCAGTCAATCGTTTCATCCTCACATCAACAACAAGAGGGAGATACTATCATTTTGCACGTTTTACAGATAAGGAAACTGACAAGGGCCAAGCAGACGAGGGCAAGGCCAATCCCGGTGGCCTGACCCCACAGCCAGGCTCTTGTCCGACTACACTGCCCTGCCTCTCCATCCAGGCCACTCCGGGACACAGAAGCCACTGGCCACGGGACACACCGAAAGCCTGAAGCGGCTCCCTGAGAAATTCGAGCCCCGCTTTCGCCGTGAGGCCCGGCTCCTGCACGCAGTTTCATACTAGACAGCTCATCTCAGACCAAACCCGTTCCTCTCGCTCCGCCTCCCAGCCCGAGGTCCCTCCGCAATTCCAAAGTGACCGGCCCGTCCCGCGGAGCTTTGCATCTCGGACGGAGCACCTGGAAGCAGCGCCCCGGTGGCCCCTGCGGCCCTCGTCACTCACCCACGTTAGGGTCCTTGGCCAACTCCTCATAGGACCCGTAAGCCTTGGGGATGTCGTGTTTTCGTGCAAACTCCTTCGCCCGGCTCAAGTCTCGGGCCGCTACAGCCACCACCTGGAGGGGCGTCGGGTAGGCGTGGAAGACAGACGGATCGGAGGGAGGTGATAGAAAAGGCGCTGGCTTAAGCATAAATGACATTCCCCAAGACCGGGGATGAGGTGACGGGGGCCGGGCAGTTGGGTCTAGGGACAGAGATCTGGGGCAAGCGTTTATGGAATTCCCTAGTGTCTCAATTTCTGATCGCAGCCGCTCAGATCAGGACGCTCCCAAACCTCACAGTGCTAGTGTTCACACCACAGAAGCGGAGCAAGGAGTGCATCAAAAATGAGAGGTCGTTTCAATGCCTGGGGGACTCGGAAGGCCGGAATCCTGGCTCCCTCCTCCCTCAGACCCGGGAGTCCCGGCCCCCCAGCCTGCTCTTCTCCAGGACTCGAAGGGAAGACGCACCTGGTGTTCGGAGCGAGGCAGCATCCGCAGCACGGTCGTGAAGTCGCCGGAGATTTGGCCAGCTGACACAATACCCCAGCGAAGCGCCATCGCCGAAACGCCGAGATCCAGAGTCCGCTACTTTCTCCTGCGGAGATAATTTCTGAGACTTTGCCCGACAGGGGGCGTGGCCCAGCCGCCTTCACGTTGCCTCGACGCCGCTTCTCATTGGTCAGCGGGACGTCATTTACTTCTAGCGTTCCCATTGGACGAACGTACTGTTGGCTCCGCCCTATGGGGGGTGGGACCGGAGAGAGACCCCTTTCGCCGCCTAGGGACTCTTAGAACCACGTGACGCAAGGGGAAGGGCTTTCCTTTTTTTTTGTCAACGTTGATAGGGCCCGCTTCATTTTCTCCTTCTTCCCACTTCTGCTCAAAAAATCGCGCGCTCTGAGGAATTGTTCAGAAAGAGGATAGCAAAGTAAAGAAAAGAATTACTAATATGAATATTAATAGAGCCTCCCAGCTCCACGCTTTACTTTCCTCATCCGCAGTTTCTCACGATGGACCTGTGCACTAGCTTCCTGTTGCCCCCATTGACAAACAGACCGAGAGAACCTCGGTCATATTCGCTTTCACAGCCAGCATATAAACGCCTGCAAACTGCCTGCCTCCAGAGAGCACAGTTTGAGAAACCAGGCCATACTGCTTCGGAAGACCTCTGAAGCCAGGCTGGGGTGTTGCAAACCCCTCCTTGCCAATTCCTGGTTGGATCGCTTGGCACAAGGGGTTTACCTCTCTGAGCCTCACCTGTCTATTCTGGAAAACGGAGGTCACAATGGCACCTACCCATAGCGAGTTAAGAGGATTAACTGAGCTCTAGAGTCTAGTATGTCAAATATAACAAGCGATTATTCTCTGAGTCAGTTGGCAACGTTCTGGCCATCTTCGCCCACAGCAAACTTGTCCATTTCCCTTCCCTTGTAGACTTTTAATTACGACCTGAGCCTCCCACAGGGAGTCACATGTTTCAAGCTCACACAGACTGCTGAATGAAAATATTAATGGATTGCACTGAGTACACAATATTACTACTTTGAAGAAAGTTAAACAAAGAATTTTTAATAAATAGATGCTCTTGGGTATTTATTGTTCACACAAAAACCTGTACACAAATGTTCATCACGCTTTTATCGTAATAGCTGAAACAACCCAAATGTCCTTTAACCAGCCAATGGATAAACAAACTGGCATATCGATACAATGAAATAACTTCTTAACAATAAGAAGGAATGAAGGATCAACATATGCAACATCTTGAATGGATCTCAAGGGCATTATGCTAAGGGAGGAAAGGCAATTTCAAAGTGTTGCATAGTGTATAATTCCATTTATAGAACATCTTCAAAGTGACAAAGTTATAGCGATGGAGAACATACCAGCTGGTTGGAGTTCGGGGGAGGACGCAGTTATTCAGGGAATGGCATAGTTCCATATCCTGATTGTGGCAATGAGTACCCAAATGTTCACATTAGATAAAATCTCTTAGAACTCAGACGCGCTGATGAAATCCCAATCAGGTGCGTAACTGATTGAATAATGTCGCAATAGCAATTCCTGGTTTTACAACTGTACCATAGTTACCTAAAATAACAACATCGTGGGGAAGCTGGGTGTAGGGTACAAAGAAACTCTGTTCTATTCGTTGCAACTTCTTCGAAGATTTCAGAATGAAAAGTTATAATTCAAAACTGTTGGCAGTGAGTTTCTGTACCCAGAGAAATCATTTTGCAATATTGGGAAAAGTAGAAAACGAGGGTATGGTGCAGTCCAGCAGTCCTTGTCCTGGGTAGAAGACGTATGTCCTTGAGAAACTCTCCAAGTTGTGCTCAAGATGTGTAAGAACGTTTATTTCAGTGTTGGGTTTGATAGTTCAAAATTGCCAACAGTCTTCAGTGGGACCATGGCAAATAAACTGGCAAATCTTAACAGAAGGATACCAGATAGCAAGGAAGATGGATGAACCAGCTGCACATGCTGTTGACGTGACATCTCCAACCTCGGTGGAAAAAAAAAAATCAAGTGACATCAAGTTCACGGAAGGGTCCTTTAGAAACAAGTCCTCTTGTTTCTAACCTCGAATGACATCGCAGTTCATATAAGAATGCTCTGTAGTGTTTGTAGGTGTTTTCCTGGTTAATACAGAACTGGGAACATTTATAGAAATGAAAAACTCCACGTTCAGGATAGTGGCTCCCCTGAGGTCGGGAAGAAGGTGGTGTAACATTTTATGTCTTAAGAAAAGAAATGAGAAGCAATTAGGGCACTATGTTAAGGCTTGGTGTTTCTGGGCAGTGCGTCCCTGGGTGTTTTCTCTGTGCTTTTCTGTGTGTTTTTATTTGTCTGTGAAAGTATTCCTCAAAGCTCTTTCACGAGCCCGTCTATGCCTGTCTCTGTTCTAAGGGCTTTCTGGGTATGATCTCCCATAACCCTCGCAGCCCCCCTGTCGTGTTATTAACCCCACTTTACAGATGAGGAAACTGAGGCACAGTGTTCGAGACTCGTGCCTGAAGCCGCACATCAAGCGAGTGGGAAGGCAGGGATTGAAATCCAACCAGTGTGGGACGTGGTTCCATAGCGTAGCGGTGAGCACGTCTGCTTTACACGCAGAAGGTCCTGGGTTCGCGCCCCGGTGGTGCCACGGTCCGTGGTCTATGGCCATGCCGCTCTGAATGAGCCCGATTTCTGCTCTCAGAAGCTAAGTAGGGTCGGGCCTGGTTAGTACTTGGATGGGAGACCACCTAGGAAGACCAGGTGCTGTAGACATAAATAATAATAAATAAATAAATAATCCAACCAGTGTGGTTCCAGAGTCCACACACTGCACTGTGCCTGCTGCGTTTGATTTAATTAATAATTAAGTTAAGGACGGGGCTCCTTCGCTCAGCAGGTCAGACACCTGTTGTCCCTGGGAGACCAACCACGGAGTTAAGCAGAGTTTCTGGGACCCGAGGTGAGAGCCAGGGAATTAGCAGGGAGTATTAGCCATGAAACACACCCGCTTCTTAACTTTCTTAACGAAACAAGCGAAGTAATGGTGTTGAAAGTGTGGCAAATTTAGTCTGAGCTTGGGTACCAGATCGTGAGAGTTTGGGTGCCAGCACTTTCCAGGATTTGCTGGCAACACCGTTTAGAGACTCGGAGTAAGTTGAAATCACGGTGAGATTTCAGGGAAAGGCTCTGTCCTAGCCAGCTCACAGCCAGAAATTCCAGAACGAGCCTCCGGGGTCATTCGGCAGAGTCTTCCCAACGGAACACAAATGTTTACTGAGCGTATCATCTGTGCCAGGTCCTGAAGACACAACAGAAACGAGACAGACACTTTCTCTGTCCTCACGCAGCTATGAGTCCAGTGGGGAACAGCAAAGGGCTCAGAGGTGGGGAAGGGCGAGGTAAGTTCTAAGAACTGAAGAAAGGCCAACATGGCTGAAGAAAAGAGATGGCGGGTAGGTGTGATGGAAGTTGGGGCTGGGGTGGCAGGCAGGGGAACAGTCACGAAGGGCTCTAAGAGGACACTGGAGGGATTTCGGCAGTATGGCAGGGACACGGGTCTGATCTGGGCAGCTGCTCGTTGCGGCGCTCACCGTGGGCATGACGCCCACATTCTGTTGGCTAACAATTTTACTCTTGACTTGGCCCTGTGCTGGGCAGCGCTGGGGACCTAGAGGTGAACCACACTCCACTCTCTGCCCTGCTCTGGTGGGGGAAGGAGACACCATCTGTGTCAGCCATGCAAAGGGAGGGTGGGAAGAACGCATAGCATTTACTCATTAACTCATTTGTTTACCAAGATTTTTACAGCATAGATTCATTGCAAAAAAACAAAAAAACAAAAAAACAAAAAAAAACGCGGCACGATGCTTCAGAGTGTGACCTTTGGATCTAGCCTGCCGGGGTTCAAATCCCAGCTCTGCCACTTACTGGCTATGGGACTGCAGGCAAGGGACATGGCTTCTCTTATTCGCCTCATCTGTAAAATGGGAGCGATGATGGTAATGACCTCACGTGGGTTCTGTGAGGATGAAATGAATGGTTATTTTTAACATAATGTGCTCAGAGTGGCACCTGCCACATTCTCTGTGCTATAGAACTGTGAGCTGCCATGTATTCGTGTGTATTAGTTTACCATCGCTGCTGTAAGAAATGACCACCATCGCTAGTAGTAGTAATACTAAGAGTATTACTATGAATACTATTAATACTCACTGCCAAGAGTTCCGACCGTAAAAATGGTGAGGAGATACGCAGGGGAGAGTACAGAGTGATTTAGTGAATGAAATGAATGAAGACTCAGAGAAAAGAGGCGGGAGGGTCAGGGATGCCCGAGGGAGAAGGAAGAAGACTGTATGAGTTTTCTGCAGCTGCTGTAACAAACAATGACAAATTTCGTGGCTTGAAACGACACAGACGTGTTCTCTTGCACTTCTGGACATCAGAAGTCCAAAAAGGGAATCACTGGGCAGAAATCAAAATGTCAGCAGGGCCGCGTTGCTTCCGGAGGCTCCGAGGGAAGAATTTATTTCCTTGCCTTTGTCGGCTTCCAGAGGCCACCCGCATGTCTCGCCTCGTGATCCTGCATCCCTTTGACCTTCTGTGGTCACATTTCCTGCTCTGTCACGCAGATTCTTGAGGTTACATTGGGCCTATCTGGATAGTCCAGGATCATCTCCCCATCTCGAGAGCCTTACTTTAATCCCATCTGCAAAGTACCTTTTGCCTCAGAAGGCTACATAGTCAGGCTCTGGGGATGAGGACACAGACATTTTCGAGAAGCCATTATTCTGTCTACCACAGAGCCCCAGAGAGAGAGTATTTAGCAAGTGGAAGATTTAGTCTTATTCAGGTATGGCGAGGCCGACAGGTCAGGAGACTAGCGCCACTGAAGATAGTTTGTTACAGGTCCCAAGAGGAGGGGCGGCCATGCTATGCTGGGCCACACGGGGAAGCACCAGGGCCCCTCAGGGGCAGCAGTGAGGGGACAACGTGGGCAAGAACCTTATTATGGCTCCTGTGGAAAGGAACGGACATGGAGAGGTAAGCAGGTTTAGCTTAGGTCTGGCTAGTCTGGAACATTTCAGCAGGTTCTGGGGAGAAGGGACTGTCCCAAGTTGTCCGGCACTTGGCTTAGAGTGATTAGGACAGGAGAACGTCACCCAGGACTGTTGGAGCCTGATATAGGAGGCGACTGGGGTATGGGCTCTGCATTGGTCAGTTTGCATAGGGAAGGTACACTCACCAGCAGGTGACTAGTTTGCCACATCCAGCAACTGGCCTACCCTGGGGGGGCGGGCAGTCCCTCCAGCATCTGCAAGGCCCCGGATGTCAGAACTTCAGAAACACCCGGTAAATACAGAGGGGAACAGAGACTCAGATGATGGGGTGAAGGCAGAGTCGGAATTGCAGGGATCCCCGATTTGTGACTCCTCATTTTCGTCTCTTCCATGAGACTCCCAAATCCTCCCTCTTTATCTGCTCCAAGCCCTGTCTACAGCTGGAGCTGGAGCTCTTAATGGACAGATGTTCCAAAGAGAGAGTAATCATTTTAAAACCATTGCAGGTCAAAATGGAAATCACTTTCAGATGAAACATAAAGGGTCACTTTAATTCTGTCCCTTTAAGACTAGAATGAAAGCTCAGGCAGGAGGCAGGGAGGGTGCTGGTTGCTCCAGGGCGGATGTGACTCCATTCTAGTCCATGTGTAGGGCGCTCTGCTGTACAGGGCAGTGAACTTGAGACACCATGAGCCTCCTTCTCCTTGATCCTTTTGGAGTCTATTGGGGGAGACAGAGAGCAACCAAGCAGACACACCTTCAAACGAAGAATTGCAAATCGTGAAAAGCATCCTGGGCCACTGGAATGAGTCTCCGTAGATATGGGGAGTCAGGGCAGGTTCCCCGAAACTCTGGTTCTAGAAACGTGTCCGTATAATAATAGCTACCGCTGCTGACCAATTTCTGGCCAGGAGCCATGCCATTCATGGTATTATTATCAAACCCTTCAAGAATACCAGAAGTCTACTGTCATTTGAGGCCCATTTTTCAGATTGGGGCACTGAATTCAGCCACCAGGTTTCCAAGAGAAGCACAGAGCTGATGTTTGCTGTTATTGTCACTGCAGTTCCGCTGGGGGTGGGGGAGGCATGGCTAACATCCTGGGACCCTCCCCTGGACATTCCTAGGTTTGGGAATATGTGTTGTTGATGAGCCTCTGAGATCATCATCATCGGGTCCTCCCTTACACCGAACTAGACCTGTGTCGCCATCTGGTGGGATGTTGGTACACCAGCTCTGGGGGGATGCACGGCCTCTAATATGTACCCTCTGCCAATTTCCTTCATTAGCTGTTGGCGCAGACAAGTGTGACGTGCAGAGCAGCTGCAGCCCCCACACCTACCGTGGCAGAGCCGGATGGGAGAACCTAGTTCCCGCAAGGCCTCGGAGCCACCCTACTTTGAGATTTCTTGTCCCGATGCACTTTTCTTTATTGTTCAAGCCTGGGTTTGGGTTTCCTGTCCTCGCGATGAAGGTGTGTGTACGCGTGCACACGGCAGACTCATCGGAAAAGGACAGAAAGATGCCAGGAGGGAGCCTCTCAGAAACGATGCTTCGATGGAATCTTAAAGCACGAGGAGGACTCTGGAAGGTGGAGTGGGGATGGGAACAGTATACACAAAGAAACAGAGGCGTGGATTTGTTCCAGAAAATGTATTTGGATGGGACTGGAGTACACAGCAGGACACGCAGCGGTGTGGGCTAAGGCCAGAAAGCAGTAGGACCTCCCGGGGAGGCTGACGAGCTGGAAGCTGATCCTGTGTGGGGTCAGCTCCGGGACCCTTCTGTGTGGGGAAGGGATGAGGGGCCAAGCCACCAGGGAGGAGGCCGAGGCCGAGGTGGCTGGAAGCCAGGGCTCAGGGACAGTTGGGGCTCCTGACATCAGCTCTGCTGAGGACTCTACTGCCCCTTGATCCGGCCATGGAGAAGACACTGTGTTTGAGGTTTAGCTGGTCCCACAAAAGGTAGAGAAAGGTCTTGAGGGACCACCCAAGCCCCATAAACCGACAGAAATGGGGCCCAGAGCGGGAGGCAGGGTTCTGGCAGCTGTGGGATGCAGGATGCTGGAGCGGCCTGACCTGGGGCAGCGAGGCCAAACCACCTGGGAAGGCGGGCACACGGCCGATCCCCTCGGAAGGGAGGGGGCGTCCGTAAGCCAGGCCGACCCTACGGGTGAGCGTCCAAATGGACACGAGAAGGCAGGTCCCTTGGAGGAGGACAGAGAGAAGGGACTGCAGACTGGGAGGCCGTGGAAGTCGAGGAGGCAGACAGGAGGCCCAGGCAGCAATGTGGGAAGAGCCACTCTGTCCCCTTCCCCTACGAGGCCACACGCGCCATCTCCAGAGGAGGTTGACTGTGACACCTCGCTCTCCTCCCATCAGCTGCGTCAGCCGGAACCAGAGTGCTGGGGTTCTGGGGTCACAGGTGCTGAGAATCCAGCTGAGGCGGCTCGGGGGGCTGTTCAGGAACCTTCTTTTCTGAAGCAGCCACATCACCGGCTGGAGCTGGAACAGGAGCATCGTCTGGAAATGGAGAGGAAATGGTAGCGTTAGATACCCCAGCCCCTCCTCCCCCGACCCAACCCCATCCAGGAGTCCCGACCCCCAGCCCGTCCTCCCAGTCCCTTCCCTCCTCCCTGGGCCCAGAGGCCAGCACCTGTGTCAGGGTGGAACTTGAGCTGTCCCTCAGGGCCGGGGGCTGGGTCGCTGTGGCCTTGCTGCTGCTGCTGCTGCTGCTGCTTCCTCTGCTCCATCTGCATAACCGCCTGCAGGGGGCAGAGGACAGTGCCGCCATGATGCTGAGTCTCCACAACCCACTGAGTGCTCAGTCCTTTCTCTGAGGGCCTCAGCTTTTCTCCCTCATTGACAAGTGGGCTTCCTCACAGACATCCGGTTCTCTCCACGCCCCCACCTCTCGTCCCCCATCATGACTTGGGTCACAGCTTGGGACAGAGAAGCCCTCACTGAACCCTCACCAAGTCTACCCCGCTCCTCCCTCCTGGGCCTTTTCACCCCCTCTCCCTCTTACGGCACCCGCGCCTGCCCTTATCCAGCATGGCGGTCCAAGAGCGGTCAGGGGTGGGGACAACGTCCGCCCTTATTCAAGATGGCAGTCAGCACCTGAGGCTCTACCAGTGATTCACACAGAGATCACAGGCCTTCCCAGCCTTTGCACACACAAGGACAAGGGCCGCCAGCGGCGTGGAGGATGGGCCCAGCTTCCCCAGTGGGTCACCTGCTGCAGCTCTCTCTTCTGGGCCTCCAGGCGGTCCTGGGAGCGCCCCAAAGCCTCTGTCTCCTGGCTGAGGCGCTGGGCCTTGGCATTCAGCTCTGCCTCCCGGGCGGCCAGCTCCTCCTCGAAACGCCTCAGCTCTTCCTCCGTGTAGGCAGGATGCATCTCCACCGTCTGTCGGGGTGGGGACAGGGGCCATCAGCAGGCGACTCCAGCCATGCCCTCCCCGCCACCCATGTTGCAGGGGACTGTTAGCAGAGGTTTAGAGGTTTAGAGGGAGGCCGGGGCCATGTGTATGGATGGGAGAGATCGGACTGGGAGCTGGGGACGGGGACAAAGATCAGAGACTGGGCAGGACAGAGACCCAGAGAGTAAGAGAAGTGGCCGGGAACTCGGAAAGAAGGGTTAGGGCTGGGAGCGAGACACATTCAGGACCTTTGAATTCTCCATGTCCTCACCTCCCAGCCCTCCCCGGTGTCCCCATACTCCTTCCTCTGGGTGGATGCGAGGAACTCCTCCAGGGTCACGAGGCGGTCCTGGTTGGTGTCCACCTGGGGAGCCGGGTAAGAGTAAGCGACACGGCTGGGCCTCCCTGCGCCCCGCTCCCACCCTCCCGCGCGGCGGGGCTCCGCGCACATTCTTCATCACGTGCTCCCGCATGCGCAGTCGCTCCTCCTCCATCTCCCGCATGTCGTCTTCCTCATTCTTCGGGTCATATACCTTCTCCAGCTGCCGGGTCAAGCGAGAGGCGAGGCATATTGAGCAGTCCAGGGCGACCTCTTCCCTAGGCTACCTCCACGTCCTTGCACACAGCACCAGACAACTTCAACTCCCATCAGTCCTTGGGGCACCCTGCCTCTCCTGGAAGCCTCTTTTTGCTCCAGGGGATGCTGGGAAGTTGTAGTTTTCCCATAACTCACATCCACGGGTACCTAAGGGGACCACTAGGCTCCCCGAGGGGACGTATAGCTGCTCTGAGCGTCCCTTGCACGCGTCCCTTCCAAGGCACTGACCTCCTTGGTGAAGAGGGCCTCCAGCTCCTGCTCATCTAGGACACCATCGCTGTTGATATCTGAGGGAGAGACAACAAGGTATTTTGGGGGACTGAGGACAGAGTGCATCAGGTCCCAGAAAGACGAGCTAAAGAAGAAATTCGGGCTGATGTGGGGTCTCTTTTAGAGGACAGGTAACAACGAGTGTCCGGCGGCAGAATGAAAGACTCCAGGCTTCAGCTCCCATAGACCCGTGGCCGGCACAGCTCATTTCCTACCTACCAACCAGGGTCCCGGAATGGCCTCGATGAAGGTGGGGCTTCACTGAGACCATTCTTGGGGCCACTATCCTATAGGACGACTTGATCCCAGCACTTGGTAATGTGGGCACAGGGTCAACCCCTTTGCCCAGGATCTAGGGGGTGTTGGGGCCTCTGCCTCCCCAGGTAACCAGGCCCGGGCCAACTCCAGTTGTCAGAGGAGCCTCTCCCTGCCAATTCAGCTCATCGAGCCGCAAGGCCAGGCTCACTGTCCCCGCCTCCTCTGCTCCCTCAGATCCGCACCCACACTGGTCCTGCTGAGGTGGCCGGAACCCCTGACGCTGCAAAACTAACGGTTCATTTTCAGCCCGCGTCTCACTTGACCTTCTGCCTGTGGCTTCCAGAACATCATTCTCTCCTCTCCAGCCACCCCTCTTCCTCCTTTGCTGGCTTCTTCTTCCTCTTGACCTCTACAGCTTGGTGCACCCAAGGGCTCTGGCCTGGGGCCTCTTCTCTGTCTAATCTTCAAATCCGTCCAATACGGTGGCCGCATGGGCTGTTTAAATTTTAATTGATTCATATAAAATAAGATCAAAATTTCAGTTAATTAGTCCAACTTCCTACAAGTCAGGTGCTCAACAGCCTTATGTGGCTGGTGGCTGTCATACTGGGTGGCACAGAACATTTTCCATCAAACAAAGACAGCACGATTGGCCAGCACGTCCTTAGGTGGGTCCCTCCAGTCCCACAGCTTTCAATGCCATCTGCCTGACTATCCAACTACTAACTCTATCTCCACGTAAATGTGTAATAGACAACTCTGCCTTCACATAGACCCAGCTCCCAACCTGCCCTGCCAAACAAGCATGTCCTCTCTGTTCCCCTTTTCCAGCTGCTCAGGCCAAATACCTTGGAGTCATCCTGGACTCTTTCGTTCCTTGATAATCCTCCTCAGTCCATCTGCAAGTCCCACCAGCTTGACCTTCAAGATGAACCCAGAATCTGAAAGCTCTTTCTTCCTTCCCATGGTCCAGCCATCAGCACCGTGTGCTTTCTAACTAGGCCCCAGGTTTCGGCCCTCACCCCTACAATCTGTCCTTGACACGGCACCCAGATGAAGTCTGTCACCATCAGGCAGATAACGTCAGCCTTCTGCTCAAAACCCTTTTGTGGTGTCCCACCACAGACAGAACAAAATCCAAATTCCTTACCCTGGCTGTGACCTTGGACGGACCAAGTCCATTCTTCCCTGTGTGTGTGTGTCCTCTGCTGTCCCCCGAGTGCTGTTCCCCCAAACATCTGCGAGGTGCAACCCCTCACTTCACTGAGTTCTCTCTGTTCAAAGGTCATCGCCTTATGGCTATGCTTTCTGATCCAGCAGAGTCACTAGCCACATGGGGCAAATTAATTTAGCTTAATCAAGTGAAAAATTCATTTCCTCGACATTATGCCACAAAAAGACAAACATTATACGATTTCACTTGTATGAGCTAGCTGGAGTCATCAGATTCACAGAGATAGAAACAAGAATACACGTTACCAGGGGCGGGGGGAGGGGTAACGGGGAGTTGTTGGTTAATAGAGTTTCGGTTCCATAAGGAGGAAGAACATTCTTCTTGTTTGTACATCAGTGAGAATGTACATAACAGACTGAACTGTGCACTTTAAAACAGCTGAGATGGGGAATTTTATGTGTATTTTACCAGAAATACAAATCCTAAAACTTTTATGAACACTAAAAAAAAAAAAAAACAACAACAAAAAACAACTCAGTTCCTTAGTCCTAAGAGCCACACTGGAAGTGCTGAATAGCCACATGGGCTGGTGGCTGCGGTGCTGGACAGCACGGATGAGGAACACTTCCGTCAGCAGAGAAGGTTCTACTGGACAATGCTGGTCTAGCAAAACGTTTCCTGACCAGGCTACCCAGGACCGTCACTCTAGGCCTTTAATCCTGCTGTCCTCATCTCCATGGTCCATGTCACTACCTGAGACTACTGTAGAACCTACTTTCTTTATTCTGAGATGTACTCCCCCTATATTCTTTCACCCCTGAAATCAAGAGGCATCTTATCGTCAATGGTTTGTCAGTTTAATTAGTAGCAAGTATAAAAATTTTAGTGTATCTCACACCCCCACCGTCTCTTAGGTTCACTGGAATATGGAATGATCTGTTTGCCTCATCACTGGCTCTGTATGTGTGTGGGGGTGAGGGAGACTTTGTTTTGTTCACAGATGTATCCACGGGGTCTCCATGAAGCTTGGTGTTTAGAAGTCGCTTAGTAAACATTTACTGAATGAACCGGGCCCTGCTAAGTTCTGTTGACAGCTTCTGGGTTGGGGTCCTGGGCACATCTGAGGGGGCCTGGCAAAACCCAGACTACGTTGTGGATAGGAATAGAATGCAGGGGAACGGCTCTTAATCACCGTGGAGAAGGGGCTCCCTAGAGGCCTGGTTACTAGGGAGCAGCCCGCCCTTAGTGACAGCGCTCCTGGCGGGGACCAGGGCCTCTGGGAGGGGACCCAGGCCTAGCTAAGTCTGGTTCGCTTGGTTAGAAGATACTGGCCCGTTCTTAGAGCTCAGTGGTTCTTCCATGGAAGATTCTAGCAATCTAGACCACCAGGGAAGAGAGGTTCAGACCTCCTTGGCCTGCCTAAGTCCCAAGAAGATGGGGAGACCCCTCCTTAGCTTTCAGGCCCCCGAAAAGTCAGAGCCTCAGAATTCAGCCTGGGTCTTGGGACTCCCTCCCCACCTTACCATGCAGTATGAAGAAGGTCTTGGGGTTAAACCTGTTGGGGTCCAATCCATCCAGCTCCTCCCACACCTCCTTCAACTGAGCTTGGCTGCCCTGTGGAGGGGAGAGCCAGGGGCTCATGAGCAAGAAGGCTGGGTCCTATGGGAAAAAGCTAGAGAACCCTTTATCCCCATCTCTCAAATGTCTTGCCCCTCGAGTAAGGAAACTACAACTCCCAGCATCCCCTGGGGGGTAGCTGGATATAGTAGAGGGGACTTTTTGCCCCAGGATCTGCTGGGTATTGTAGTTTTTCAGTTACGTCCCTATCTCGTGGAGCTTAAAGAGCTGGACATGGTCGGGGGGTAGGCACAGATCGGGGTCCTTACAGGCACATTGACTTTGGGGTGCTCTCGGTGCCGTCGCTGTTGTTCTTCCAGTTTCCTCTCTGCCTCCTTCCGCTGCTCCTCTCCCAGTGACTCCAGATAACGGCGTCTCTCGTGTTCCTTGAGCATCTCGTAGCGTTTGAACTCTTCGTGATGGGCCGCGTCGTACTGGGCAAGGTCGCGGGTGGCCTGGGGAAAGGCACACGGCCACTCTTGTCTCACCTGTGTCCAACCCCTAATCCAACCTCCAAACGCCAGGCCTTTGACTCTGAGCCTGGCCCAACCTCCACCCTGTCCTGGGTCTCATTTCTTGGTCTCTCTGACCTACTCTGGCCTCCTCTCTTTGTTCAGAAGAGATTAGGATGATGACACATTAGCAACCCAGCTCTTTTAAGTCCTCCACAATCTCAGGATCTTGGAGGAATAAGTAAGAATACAGGAGGTGAACTTTACATGAAAAACACTAAGGCTAAGCGTTAATGAGCATGAGGTCTCTAATTATTTTACCCAGAATTCAAATCTGGGCTCTGCTGTGTAAACAAATCCCACTAACTGTGTGATCTTGGGCAAGTTACTCAGCCTCTCTGTGCCTCGATTTCCACCTCTGTAAAACAGAGATGACAATACTATACTGGGTTGAATAGTGTCCCCGTAAAACTCACATCCACTCAGAACCTCAGAAGGTGACATTATTTGGAATAGGGTCTTTAAGGTGTAATTAGTTAAGATGGAGTCCTACTCTGGATTAGGGTGGGCGCTAAATCCAATGACTGGTGTCATTATAAAAAGGCTACAAAGAACCAGAGAGACAGGAAAACACCACGTGATGATGGAGGCCAAGGCTGGAATGATGTGTCTGCAAGACAAGGAATACCAGAAGCCTCCAGAAGTCGGGAGAGGCAAGGAGCAGGTTTTCCCCTATAGCCTCTGAAGCGAGCCCAGCCCAGCCCAAACCCTGGTTTCAGCCCAGCGATACCGATTTTGGACTTCTGGCCTCTGGAACTGTGAGAGGATACATTCTGTTGTTTTGAGCCATCGAGTCTGTGGCATTTTGTTATGGCAGCCTCAGGAGACCCTTCTTGACTTCTGTCTTACACTGTAGGACAGTGAATTCATATTGTTTGAACAGATGGTCCAGCAGGGGTTCTCAACCATGTGCAATTGTGGCCCACAGGGGAAGACTGTCAATGTCTAAAGACAGTTTTGGTTGTCACAAGTGGGGGACATCTACTGGCATCTAATGCACATGGGTCAGGGATGCTGCTAAACATCATACGATGCACAAACGACCCCCATGACAAAGAACTATCTGGCCCCAAAGGACAAGAGGGCTGAGTTTGTGAAACCCTGCCCTCCAGCGTGGAGGAAAGTGCCCGGTGAGGAAGCGGTTACGAGAGATGCTGGGGGTTGAGACCAGGAGGATGACACCGGGGCTGGGGGAAAGCGGGCAGTTTCTGGAATGTTCTGGAAATTAGTGACAAAGAACACCACTTAGGGACTGAGCCAAGCGCCCAGAGACGATGCAATCAAAAGGCTGCTGCTATTATCTTCACAGCCACTAGATGGAGCTCCAGTAGGCCAGAAAAGCAGGGCGCAGGCCAGGCTGAGGGGTGAGCCTGGAAGAGGCAGGGACCGGCCTGGGCGTCCCCTTCCACTCTCCCACCCCACTTGGCCTTCCCCATGAGGTAGGGCTGTAGCTTCCACTTCTCAGATGAAGATTGTATTAGTTCTGATGGCTGCTATAACAAATTATCATCAACCTGGTGGCTTAAGACAACACACATTTATCATCTTACAGTATGGAGGCCAGAGGTCTGAAATTAGTTCCACTGGGCTGAAATTAAGGTGTCAGCAGAGCTTCTGGAGCCGATTCGGTGCTGTGGAGTGTTCCAACATCTTCGAAGCCAGCAGGGGAGCTTCTGGCTTCCGTTGTCACCTTGCAGCTTCTATTGAAGTCAAGTCTCCCTCTTTTGAGGCCCCTTGTGATGACATTTAGGGTCCACCTGGATATTCCAGGATCATCACACCAGTTCAAGACCCTCAACTTCACCTTGTCTGCAAAATCCCTTTTGCCCAATAAGGTCACATAGTTCTGTAGATTAGGGTGTGACATCTTTGGTGGTGGGGGGCATTATTCTGCCTACAACAAGGGCACAGAAGGAACGCTCCCACTCCGGTTATGTGGGAAGGACAAAGCTGGGAAGGGATTTGAAACCAGGCCTGAATGGAGCTGAGCCCATCCTGCCCACATGTCTGCTTTTCTGTAGAGACTCTGGGGAGGGTCATTAGACAGCACCAGGCTCTCTACAGTTGCTGGATGCCAGGCAGGGGTGAGCGGGCTCATGTCCTGCGCTGTGTTCCACTGTCCCCCTCAATCCTCTGCCTGTAGCTACCCTTCCACCTCACGCTACCGTCTGGATCAGCAGCTCCAGGTCTCGGGCCTCAAATGTGTGCTGGTTCTGAGGGTCCAGGTGTTCGAACTGCTTCAGGAGGCTCAAGTGGTCCAACTGTACATCTGGATGAAGGAGAAGGGAAAAAAAAACAACAAAAAACGGCCAACTCATAGAATGGTCTTTCTTTCAAAATCCCTATCTTGGGCCAGATGTACTCTAAAGGAAGTCGCAGAGGGCACTCACTAAGAAGGCCCAGAGGATGGCCTGACTGAGCCTGGGGCAATCACGGAGGGCTTCCTGGAGGAAGTGATGCCACAACGGAGTCTCCCGCTTCAAATAATAACCATGATAACAACTAACACGTATTGAGCGCTTCCTGTATGCCAGGTCCTGCTCTAAACACATTAACTATATTAATGCGCTTACTTTTCACAAGAATCTTACAGCAGGGATTCTACGGTTATCCCATGGTATGGATGTGAAAATGAGGCCCAGAGAGGGGAAGTGATGTGTCTGGGTCACCACCTAGGAAGTGGCTGCTGGGCTGCAGAGCACCCACATTCAACCTCTGCTACGGGTTCAATTGGGGGACCTAAGATTCGACTGTTGAAGCCCTAACCCCCAGAATCTCAGAATGTGAACTTATTTGGAGAGGAAGTTTTTACAGAGGTGATCGAGTTAAAATGAGGTTGTTAGGGTGGACCCGAATCCAACACGGCTGGTGTCCTTATAAAATAGAGAAAGTCTGAACACAGTGACAGACACAGAGGCAAGATGATATGAAAAGGCACAGGACGAAGGTGGCCTTTTATAAGCCAAAGACAGAGACCTAGAACACATCCTTCCATCAGCCCTCGGAAGAGGCCAGCAGGGTGACAATGAATGCCTATGGTTTAATCCAGCGGTCCCCAACCTTTGTGGCACCAGGGACTGGTGCTCCTATGAGAATCTAATGGCACTGTGGCCACGGCAGGAACTAGGTGGTGACGGGATCTGCTCCATAGAACACCCACTAGAGGCAGAGAAGAGGTGACTGAGAGACGAGCGCATGACCACAAAGGATTCAACGAACGGAGGGTCCTTCACGCAGGACGGTCCGGGCAGGACTCTCTGAGGAGGTGACATCTGAGCTGAGAGCAGAGCTCGGTCAGCCAGGCAAAGAGCCCTGAGAAAGAATGTCCCAGGCAGAGGGAAGTGCATGGGCAAAGGTCCTGAGGTGACAGAGAAGCGTTGTGTCCCAGCTGATGTAAGATGGCGCCCACAAGAGGAGGGGCCGAGGCGGGGGTGGCAGGGACCAGCCAGGCCTCCAGGCAGCAAGGAGAACGGTGGACTTGATCCTGAGGTCACTGGGGAACCAGGGATGGGTTCTCAGCAGAGGAGGGACAGACAGACTTGAACTGGGTGTGTCACATACTCACAGGTTCCTAATTCCTGGAATTTGGCCTCACTGTGGCCAAAGGGACCTTGCAGAGGTGATTAAATCAAGGATCTTGAATGGGGAGGTTATCCCAGATTGCCGGGGCGGTCCCTAAATTATAAGGAGGAGGCATAGGGAGATGCGACTACAGAAGGTAAGGTGACCTCTGAATAGAAATGCTTCGCCGCCAGCTTTGCAGAGGGAGGAAGGGGCCACCAGCCAAGGAATGCAGCTGGAAAAGGCAAGGAGACAGACGGGTCCCTGCAGCCCCCAGAAGGAACCGGCCCTGCCGACATCTTAATTCCGGCCCGGTGAGACTGATTTTGGACTTTTTACTCCCAAAGTGTAAGGGAATGAATAAATGTGTGTTATTTTAAGCCATTTAATTTGGGGTAATGTGTGACCGTGGCCATAGAAACAAATATAGGTGTTACCAAGATCCCACTAACTGCTGGGTAGAAAATGGAACAAACAGGGAGAATGGCAGACGTGGAGACAGGGAGGAGGCGACAGCAGTGACCCAAGGGGGACCTGAGGGGCAGCAATGGATGTGGAGAGAAGCGGCCAGATTCTGGAGATATTTCGAACTGTCAAAAGGACAAAGCTGAAGTCCACAGCACGGTGCCTGGGATGTAATAAGCAGATAATCACCAGGAGCCATTTTTCTCATTAGTGACAAGGGAACATCTAATTTGCCAGAGATCGATTTAGACTCCAATACTGTTACAATTAAAACGGCACAGCAGAGAAGGCCGGGGACCATGTCTGTCTCGTCACCTTAGAGCTCCGGCACTTGCCCAGTGCCCAGCACGCAGCAAGACTCAGGACATGTTTGGTCCGTGGATAAATGGAGTCAGATAGAAATAAAAACAAAGGCCAGCTCTCCCACCTGTGACATGGGAGCCTCACGGAAGAGTGTCTGTCGAGAGATGAAGGGAGAAGCTGGACGTAGTTCTCACTAACAAGGGGGCATGTCCTCACACTTAGTGACAGGCTGAAACGTGCCCCAGCAGTATCAGAGCATACCACGAAGCGACAATAAGTAAACACCACTGTCCACAGTAGCCAAAAATGTACCAGCGACCCAGATGCCCATCGATGGATAAGCTGATAAACCAAACGTGGTTGGTCTGCACAACGGAATATTACTTGGCCCTGAAAAAGGAACAAGGCACTGATCCACGCTACAATGCAGATGAGCCGTGAAAATACCATGCTAAGCGCAAGAAGCCAGATACGAAAGCTCACAAACTGTGTGATTTCGTTTTATGAAATGTCCAGAACAGAGACAGGAAGTGGGTGAGTGGTCGCAAGGGCTGCAGTAGGGGATCGGAGTGATACGGGGTCTCCTTTTAGGGGGGCAATACCAACATGTTAAAATTGACTTAGATGATGGTTGCACATAGCTGTGAGTATACGAAAACCCACTGAATTATACACTATAAATGAGTAAATTGTATGGTATATGAATTACATCTCAATAAAGCTATTTAAAATAAATAGCATGGTCCAGACACACACACACACACACACACACTTCAACAAACCATATCTAGGAATGTCAGAAATAGGATGAGATCTTGGAATCTAAACCTGCCCAAAGCTTTCTCTTCCAGGCTTATTTTTTTCCTCTCTTTCTCTCTCTTTCTCTCCCTCTCTGTCAAGTAATTAGACTACAAAATATAGCCTCAGATATAAAGGCCAGCAAGTTAGAATCACTCTAGCAGGGGAGATAGAGAATAACTAAGCAAGAAAAAAAATACAGTGCAATCTGTTAAAACTTCCTGACTTTGATCACTATACTATGGTTATGTAGGTGAATGTCCTTGTTTTGAGGAAAATCCCACGGAAATACTTAAGCATGAAGGGACATGGTGTCCGCAAGGAACTTGCAAATGTGAATAAAAAGTACATGGAGTAAATATCGAAAAACTGAAGAATTTTGGTTAAGGGCATTTGGGAGTTTTTTAGTGCTATTCTTGCAACATTGTTGTAAGTTTGAAGTTATATCTAAATTTTAAATGACCATGACTATGAAAGAAAAAAATGAAAAAAAAAAAACAAAACCGAACAACAAAAAAAACCCCAACCAACCAACAACAGAGCTATCCTTCTAGAAAGAAAATTCGATCAATCGTCCATGTATAATTTGCAGTGGGGGGAGAGTGAGCCCCCAGGAGGCCCCTCCTGCCTAGAATAAAACCACCTGGCAGCCCAGGAGGGAGGCCAGGCCCGCCTGCCCCACCCCCACCCCACTTACTGGGCTCCTGCTCTGCGTCCATCTTGGCCTTGAGCAGCATCCGAAGCCGCGACACCTCCTGCCTCTTGAGCTCGTCCAACTTGGTGCGGACGTGGTGGCTGACAAAGTCCAGCTCCCGGCTCAGCTTCCCGCTCTGTTCAGAGAGTGGGGGGGATACTGGTCAGCCTCGTCCTTCCTCTGCCCTCTCTGGAACCTTCTACAAGCCTTCTGATGCCCCCTAGGGCTCCCCAGAGCCCCTGAGACAAGGTCCCAGCCTTCAGCCTGGCATTCGAGGCCCTGCTCACCTCTGCAGCCTGTCTCCTGTCACTCATGGAGTCCCATTCTCGGTTCCAGAAACACTGACTGACTGGGTGTAGGCCCCACGCGCAGGGCTCCTCCCTACCTCCGGGCCTTTGCACAGGCTGCTCCCGCTGTCTGGGATGCTCTCCCACTGCTGCTTTTCAAGCCTAACCAGATCTTCACTGTCCTTTAGAGCTCAAAGCAGATGGTGCTGACCTTGGGAGAAATCGCCCCCAAAACCTCCTTATACCCCTCCACACAGGATGTGAGCCGGGCACCTGCTCTGAGCTCCCTCGATTATCACTTTGGGTTATGTCTGTTCCTCATTCAGAGCCACCTATGGCTCCCCGGTGGCCCCAGGACAGCATTTCTGGACAATCGAGACCCTGCACCTACCCACCCCTCCAGCCCCATCTCCCCTGTCTTTATGTCACTTATGAGGTGCTGCCAGCAGACAGCTGAAGGTACCAGAAGCTTCGTTTGCACACATAGTTCCTGACTGCCGGAAATGTCACTCCTCTCCCGCACCCACCCACATGCCAACTTCTGCATCATGGACATTCTCAAACCTCGCCCGGGGGGTGTCCTCTCCCTAGAAGTGTCCTATCACGTGTCAGGTCTCTGGGGCTTCCCCAGAGATCCCGCTATCCCTGTTATTGCTCAGATCATTTTCTGTCACTCACGACTCTTGAGCCCTTGGGAGGCGTGGCCCTGGGGCCTCTCCTAGTCCCAGGTGTTTGGTGGCTCCTCCAGAGGGGACATTCCAACAGGCACCAGAATGGGGATGGGGTCTGTGTGTGACGGGATGGGGAGGAGGATCGGGGCAGGGACCTGCTATCTCCTTACGGGGTGCTGCCAACATCCTTTCTCAGGGACCATGCCTGGGCGATGGGGTGGGGTGTGGGCTTTGGGCTCAGCCAGCCAAGGGGGGGCGGTGAGACCTGGGCCCACGGAACAGACAAACAGTACTACTAGGGCCTCAGTGTTCTCTTCTGTAAAATGGGGATTCTCAGGGCTCCCTCGGAGGTGATCGTACTTGTGCAGGAAGCACTGTGCCGGGCACTTGGTGAGCCAGCATCACGCACTCACTGAGGACGGCCGCTGAGATAATCCTAAGCTGAATCCCAGGAGGCGGGTTCTATCACATCCCCATTTTACAGATAGGCGCAGCGAGGGGTGGTCACATGGCTGGTAAATGGTAATGCTGAGGCTGGGGCCACACATTCTGTGTCCCCCACGTCCCTTCCCCATTGTGTGACCCCGAGAACCGACTTCTCCCGAGGCTCAGTTTCGTGCGGGCTGGAGCCATGTGGCCCCTTTAGGGAGCCCAGTGCTTCCCAAACTCAGCCCTCTGAGCACACGTCCCCGCCTGCTGCTGGTCCCAGCCACACCTTGATGTCCTCGGCATTGGCGGCCTGCAGCTTCTCGCGGAAGTGCCCATCAGTCTCCAGGACATTGATGACCTCCTGGAGGTACCGGTGGTAGTACAGGCCCGTGTCCTGAGGTGACAAAAATGAACATAGTCGCCCCAGCGCCCCTTGCCCAGTCCCTCCCCACAGGTAGGAACCAGGCCCTGCTCCTCTGGGTGTTGCCTGAGGGACCCAAAGATCTCTATTTAGAGTAGGAGGCCTGCCCCATAAACGAAGGCTCTGGAGCCAGCAGACCCCAGGCTCCAATCCCAGTCTGGTCTGTGACCCCAAGCAGCCCGCCTGACGTCTAGGCCACAGCTCTCACCTCCGCCCAGGCCCGCAGTGGAGACGAAATGAAAATCACATGGGCAAACACCCAGCCTAATGCCGACCACACGCTGGGCGCTTACAGAGGGGACACAGTGGTACTTGTTGGCAAGCAGAGAACCATGCAAACATTCATTCATTCATTCAACAAGCATTCACCGTCCCCTCTCTGACCTCTTCTTCTTGCTCAATCTGCTCCAGTCACACTGGCCTCCTCTAAGTCCCTCTACTCATGCTGCTCTTCCCCACCAGAGGGCCTTTGCCCAGCCTTTTCCCTCTGTCTGGAATGGTTCTTCCCCGAACTGCAGATCTCAGTTCAAACAGCCCTTCCTAATTGACCATCATCCCGGGTGTCCATCTCTGCCTTTTGTCTTCCCAGTGAGCTAGAGCGAGGCTGATCTGTAAGGGTAGGAGGCTCGTGCTTGCTAACACTGTCCTTGGCTCATAGGAGATGCTCAAGAGATGTGTGGAATGAACGAAGGGGAAAAGGACTCAAAGGTGCCCTTCTGTGTCTGCAAAGATTTCACCAGGCCAAGGCCTGACTTGCTGGGTGGGGATCAGACACACAGGGGCAGGGCGTGAACTGTTCCAGAGACAGTGACGTGCTCATTCGTAATGGGAGCTGTAGGAGGCTTTAGGCCATAAAAATCAGGGTATCGCCTTGAGGCTCTTTCAAGTTTCAAATTCCCTAAGACCAAAGGTTTCATAGCGTTGGATAGACACACGTTGGAACCAATAAACGAGCAGTTTCCACGCCCCTTCATAATTTAAACTACAACTCCCATGAGGTCCATGGAGCGGGTCATCTAATACGCAACACCTGCTCAAGGTGCTACTGGGAAATGTAGTTCTTTTCTTTTCAGATTCTTTCTTGGAGTGGGGGGGTGTCTTAAAAAAGGTTTAGGTGCGTGTGTGTTGGGGCATGACGTCAACTTTTCACTTAAAATCTGACCCGATTTCCCACACCTCAGAATCAGGGAGTTAGGAATCTGTTCCCTGACCCCGCCACTTCCTCCCCCGCCCCCACAACCAGTTTTCCACCACGTCAAATCGCCGGGTCTGCAAAGAATGACAGACAAACAAACTCCAAGCCGTATGGTGGGGGGAGTATCCACCCAGGGGCCACGGGGGGTCCGCGGGAATTGTAGTACCACTGCAAACACCTGGCTGGAGAGCAGGGCAGGACCACTCACGGGGCTCTCGGTCGCGGGGCTCTCCTCCTTGGGCGCCCCTCGCTCCAGGGGCACAGTCAAAACAGCGCGGAGCAGCAGCAGCGGCGACAAGAGGAGGAAGACTGCTCGCGACCCAGAGCGAGGCATGGCGGCGTGATCTGTGGGAGCGGAGAGATGAATAACGTCTGTCGCAAGCCTCTTCCTTCCTTGGACCTAGGAGTCGGGACTCAAGCACCGTAACCGCCTCCCTCCCCCCTCTTTCTAGGAGTCGAGGCTTAAAACGACTAGTTTCCCGGGACCCAGAATTCCGAGCCTCCAGCCTCTTATTTTCTTCCACCCAGAAGTCCTGGCTCCCTGCACCCCCTTCGCTCAGGCTCAGGAATCCGGGATCTCAAGCCTCTCCTTCCTGAGACCCAAAGGTCCAGGCCACCAGCCCCCTTTTATCCTAGGACCTATAAATGCTGGTACCCGGCTCGCCCTCCGCTGGGACTCAGTCTTCCAGCCCTCTGGCCCCTCTCTTCGCCGCCTTCCCAGGACCCGAGTCTGGAAACCGCCAGCCGCGCACCTCTCCTTCACCGCAGAGGGCGTTTTCCCGGGCTAGGACCGGCGCCGCGTTCTTGGTGCGTCCCCTAGGCCACGCCCACTTTCCCGCAGAGGACCCGCCCTCAGCAGTCTGATTGGTCCACGCTGGCTGCCAGCTCCGAGGGTCTTGCCTAGTGGCCCCGCCTCTCGTCGAAGTCTCTGGCCTTTTCTCGAAAGACTCGCCTCCTTTCTGGGAAGCCCAACCTCTTAACGACACATTTCCTGCCTTGTAGGCGCTAAGAGGAGTGGAAACTTTCAAAGAGAACTACAACTCCCGGCAGGCTGGGGGAAAAATGCGTCCACTTCCGCGGCATCTTGGCCCCTTCGCCTCACGGGAGTTGTAGTTTCCCCAGTTATTTTTCTCCCTAAGAAGTGGCTTCAAGTTAGCGATTGTCACAGGTCACCTTACAAGGTTCGTATATAAGTAAGTGAGAGGTGTAGAGACTGCGATGTGGCCTCTCTGGGGTCCCTTTAAGGAACACTCGTATCCCCCTTCTAATTCAGAATCCCTGGAGCAGGGTAGCCTGGCTGCAGCAGAAGGCAGGGGTCGTTGCTTTGTTGGAAGTTGAGCGTGTGAGAACAAGAGGGAGGGGATCAGGGCAGGTCCCAGTAGGAATACTCCCTCCCTTGGGAACTTCTTTCTTCTTTTACTTACTTCCCAGAGACCCAGAGATTAGGTCCCCAGCTCTCAAAGAGTGGGTCGGGTATGTTTAGAAATTGGCCAGAGAGGCAAGGCACTGAGGAGTGAGTGTGAAAAGCCTCTCCAGACGCGAGGTGAGAAGGAGTCTCCAAGATCCCAGGCAGGTGGGTGCTGGTGGTCTGGGGTTACGGGGGGGTCGGGTGTTTGGGGCCCAGAGGCCTGAGTTCTCATGCTTGAATATAGGAGAGAGTTAGGCATTTTGGGGGAGAGAGAACTGGACTCCTGGGCCAGATAGTGATGAAAGCTGGAAAAGGCAGCTGGGTCCCTAAATAGGAGTAGGCGATGAAATTTGGGCTGCCTGGGTCCAGGAGAAAATTGAAAGCTTAAGATCAGGTATTGGAGGGCAGAGTCCATTGGTATATCGAGTCTGGGTCCTGACTCCTCATTCTTGCTTCTCCAGAATGTCTCGTGAGAATGATACATGGAAGAAAGAGTGAGTGGGAAAATGGGATGGGTGGGGGTGGTGGAGATGGGCGTACGAGGGGGAACTCTGTGTTTGATGATGCTCATACACACTCAGCTCTGGTCTCATAATGATGTTTGCAGGTTCAGCACCATCAGCCTTGTAGGAAAGGTCTGAGGGCCTGGACTTCTGGGTCCTACCTAAAGGGAGTGAGTTTACTATGGCCATGCCACCCTGAACAAGCCCGATCTCATCTGGTCTGGGAAGCTAAGCAGGGTCGGGCCTGGTTAGTACTTGGATGGGAGACCACCTAGGAAGACCAGGTGCTGTAGGCAAAAAAATAAAATGAAATAAAATAAAGGGAGTGAGCTTAGGATGAAGACGTGTGAGTCTGAAAGAGGAGGGGCTGAGGGCTTAGACTCCCAAGTCCTGAGCCCTGATCCCAGGAGGGCCCTGGGATCTGTGACTCCTAGATTCTAGGCAGGCCAGTGCTGGGAGATAGAGCTTCAGAACTAGGGGAGCAAGCTCAAGTTCTATGCCTTCTGTGACCTAACAAATGCTCAGCATCCCAAATTGGGAAGGGAGGGAGGGGCTCTTGGGCAACTGGGGTGCCCTGCTAGCTGTCACCATAAGCCTGCCTCTCTCTCAGGACCCTGGGGGGAGAGATCGCTGCCATAAGACTGCAGAAGCTGGAACAGCAGGTACCAAGCCCAGGAATCCTGCCACCCCTGCTGTGCCATCTTCCGTAGCTCCCCAGAGGCCCCATGCCCGTGACCTGCCCTGAAACTCCCGGCCTTCTTGGCTCTCTTGGAGCCTCAAGTTTTGCAATTGCGAAATGAGAAAATATGAATTCAGGATCCTAGAGAAGCAAACCTTGGCGATGAGACTCCCAAAGTTCTAAGGAACAAGGACTCTGGAGGGCGGGAGCCCCTAGGTCCTGGGGGAGGAGGGGACTGGATGCTAGGACTCCTGGGTCTGAGGAAGGAAGAGCTGAGGGACTAGACTCCAGGGACCCTCCCGCCGATGCAGGCCTCCCCTTGTCCCAGGCCCTTTTCACTCCTGTCTTCTGCAGGGTTCCTGGCCCCCATCCACCCCTTTCCCTCTCCCTCAGTGGCGGCTGTTTGAGAAGAAGCAACGACGCAAGCGCCAAGAGCCCCTCATGGTTCAGGCCAATCCTGATGCTTCCTTTCGCTCCCGCCGACCGCGGTGGCGGGAGGAGCGCTTCGCAGGTGATAGTGTTGAGGAAAGGTTCCTGGGATCCTGCAGGATCCTAGGCCTGGAGTTGGCGGTGGGGACTTTGTCTGTGGGAACGCGGGGCGGGGTCTGTGAGAGTGTGGGGCGGGGCCTAAAGGACTCAGAGGGGAGGAGCCTGACGGAGATCTGTAGCCGGGACTTGGTAAAGTTCCCCGGCAGAGCCCAGAAAACGCAAGTGCACGATCTGTGGGGGCCCCAGAGAGAGCGGGGATGCAGGGCATGATGCAACTAAGGGGTGGCACCCGAGAGAATCCCGTGATTGGGCTTGTTAGAGCTCTGGGGCGGAGCCTGAGAGACCAGGTAAAGATTGTGCGGGCGGGAGAGCTAGGGAGGCCTGGGGCGGGGCCTGGAAAAGCAGTGGATGCAGTTGGGAGTAACCCCAGTGCTGAAACTAGCAAAGCCCCGGGGCCATGTATGGGGTTGGGCGTGGGGTGGGTCGGGGCCTCGGTAATCAGAGACCAGCTCCTGTAGACGAGGATTGTTTACGCACAGAGTCCTCAACAATTTAGCTGTAGGGATGTGCTCGTTTGAGCCTTAGAATTAAGTTGGTGTTCTGAGTGGGTCTCAGGGTTTTGGGTGGTCAGCCAATCAGGGGCTACGTCTGGGAGCCCAGTGAGGAGACTGATCTTCCCAGAGGACGGAAACGTGTGCATCGTGTTAATGGGCGTCGCTGCACCTTCTGCCAGGCCCGGGGAACCCTTTCCTACGGGAGAACGTGCCACAGGCACATCTGCGCTCTGCCACCCACAGTGTCTTGGGCGCCGTGAGCTGTGGTGGAGATGGCAGCGGCGAGAGCTGCCCCCTGCTATCATGGACTGCGGCAGGTAATCTCGAGCCCTTGGACCGCCTACACCCTAGAACTCCACGTCCCCTAGAACCCGGGAGTCTGGAACCTCAAACCCTGGTCTCCAAAGGACCCAGGAGTCCAGACCTTCGCAGGCCCTGAAATCCTTCACACCAAGGAGTCGAGGTCTTGTACCTTCTTCTCCAACACCCAGGAATCTGAATCTCCAGCCCTTTCCTCCCTCAGAACTCAGAAATCCCAGTCTCCCATCCCCTTCCCTATCCTGGCCACCAGGCAGTTCCGATCTGGAGTTGGAGGAAGTCTCCATGGAGGAGGACGTTCCCGCCTCTCCCCGTCCTTTTAAAGAGCCTCCAGGGACAAGACGCAGGGGTTGGCCACCCCACCAACAACTTGGTAATTTCTGGGACATCATCGGGCCCCCTGGTCCAAGTGGCAAATCCTCCCCTTTTTGGTAACAGCTTTTATGAGATGTATTTTGCATATAATTCACTCATTTAAAGTTTACGATTCCATGATTTTTAGTATATTTAGAGATAATGCACCTATCGCCACCATCAATTTTAGAACATTTTCATCACTGTCAGAAGAAATGCCATATCATTTAGCAGTCACTGCACCCACGCCCTCATTCTCCCAGCCCTTGGTCACCACTCATCTACTTTCTGTCTCTTTAGATTTGCCTATTCTGGACGTTTCATATAAATAGAATAATACAGTATATGATCTTTTGTGACTGGCTTCTTTCGCTTGGCGTGTTTTTAAGGTTCATCTATGTTGTAGTATTATCAGTACTTCATTCCCTCCTAGTCCTTAATAATATTCCGTTGGTAGTGATATTTCACTTTATTCTCATGACCTGTCCAACGATTTCAAAACAGGAATCTTAATTGTCACCCCAAAACTCCACTCTTCCCCTTACTCCCATTTTAGTTCTCCATTCTCTCCAATGCTCTCTCTGGGAGAAGGGACAATGGGGAGGACTCTAATCCCTCTCTGTCCTTAGACCCAGGATGGTCAGAGACTTCTTGGCCCTGCATATAGGAGAAGTGGGGGATCTAGCAAGTGAAGGCAATGGGTCATAAACAGGGGACCAAAACCTAAGTTTTGGTCTTCTCCAGCTAGCCCCGGAGACCTTGTCCCAAGCTCCTGGGACGCAAGTTTCCTGAGCTCAGTCTTCTTCCATCCCTTAGGGTCCAGTACAGAGGACGAGAGCAAGTTCCAGGATGTTGTAGATGAATACGAATCACCTAGTCCAGAAACAATCCCTGGAATGGACAGTGACCAGGAACGTGGAGATTTGGCTTCCAACCAGGTGGGAGGTGATACAGCCAATCAAGATAGAGGAAGAGGAGGACTAGCCTTGGAATCTAGGGAAGGTGGAGCTAAAATTCTACAGCCCAATCAGAGGTCTTTTTTACTGGTGGATGGAGCCTGTTGTGACTGGACTAACAGAGGCTCTGTGTGTGCACCATTTATGAAGTCAGTCTAGAGGATTTGCATTTATGTGGGCATATACATTAAAATCCAGCCCACCGAAAGGAAGCGAGCTTGGAGAAGGGGGTGAAACAGTGATAGGGAAGGGCCAGTTGGCATTTACTTTGGTATTAATGAAAGTGAGATAAATAGTTTCGGTTGGCTATATCTGGGCCGTATTATATGTTATCTAGACCGAATCAACGCTGGTTTCAGCAAGGGATTCTCTCATTAATAGATGGAGTAGGCGTAGGTGGCCACAGGGGTAATGCTGACCAATCAACAGATGATTGCGGCTTGGCTGGGTGGGACCCTTGAACGGACTGGCCAATCAGCAGGCGGCCGAGGTGTTTGGCCAATAAGCAGACTACATAGTTGAGAGTGGGCGTACCCCTGAGCTGAGATAGCCAATCAGTAGTTGGCAAGTGGGTTTGTGGGCGGGGGGGGGCCTGGGTCTCCACTGTCCCTCAATTTGAATTTGGCGCGTGGGCTAGGGCGAAGACCTGGAAGAGAAGAAAAAGGAGTCGCAGTCTACAGTGAGGAACTCCCCAGGGGCGGCCGGCGAGGAGGTGTCCGAGGCCCTGGAAGGCGAGGGCGGTGCGGGCAGCAGCGATGTGGGGAGCCCGCTGGACTTGCCCCTCCGCGTCCCAGGCCCTCGGCTGGGCGAGGACATGGAAGCGTATGTGCTGCGGCCAGCGACGCGGGGCCGCACAGTGCAGTGTCGCATCAGCCGCGACAAGCACGGTGTAGACAAGGGCATGTTCCCTTTCTACTATCTCTACCTGGAGGCAGCCGAGGGCCAGAAGGTGCGGTCCAGCAGCTTCGGGAGCAAGCCCCACTTCCCTGGGGCGAGTCCTATCCCTTGCTGAGTGAGGGCAAGTCTTTCACGAATCCAGGCCTTGCTCATCACTGAGCTAGGACCTGTCAGCTAGGCTCCCAAACCTACCTTTCACTAATAGGCTCCTTACAGAGCCGGGTGGCATAGGCCCTACCCACTCCATAACCGAGCCCTGCCCACTATAGACATGGCCCCGCCTTTCTCAGTCAGGTCACGCCCTCTCAGTGTCCCAAACCCCACTCCTTACAGACCTCCTAGAGGTATTGGCCCCATCTCCCACCTTTGTAGGTCCAAGTCTGGCCCCTTCACAGCCTTCTTTACTATCAGGTTCCACCCAATCGTGGGATAAACCCTGGGCCCTCAGGAACCAAGCCCCTCCCCTCCTGGATTTCCCATCCAGGAGGGAATGTGGCTGCCTCTTATCAAGACACTCTATCTCTCTCAGAAAGAGGCTTTTTCCTGCTCAGAGCCAGACGTACTTTTCTCAGATGAAACATCTACTAAAGAAAGTCTCGTTGCAATGTTCAAAGCGAGGCTCTTCTCTATTCTCCAAAACCAAGCCCTGCCGGCCAATCAGGCTCTCCCCTGCCTGGGCTCTCCTAAACCCTGGACCCAATGTCGGAAGGACTGAAGGGGATATATTAAGATGTGAAGCTCCTCTTCAGAACCCAGCTGATGGCTTCCTTCAGTGAGAACCGCATCTCCCAACAAGCCTTGGCATGCTTATTGCCCCATTACCCTTTCTTCTGTCATAGGGGCATAGTGTTTCCTTGTCTTTGGACTCCTAGCCCTAGCCACATACCAGAAATCAACTTCGATGGGTTGTTCTCACATCCACAGCACTTTCTTCTCGCTGGGCGCAAGAGAAGAAGGAGCAAAACCTCTAATTACCTCATCTCCCTGGACCCTACAGACCTGTCTCGGGATGGGGACAACTTTGTGGGCAAAGTCAGGTGGGCAGAGCCCTGAAGTATGTGAGAAACAGATGGCAAGGCACCTGGGGGGAGAAGGAGACAATTGAACTACATTTCCCAACAGGCCATATAGCACAAGTTCCACCTGCTCTAGGACGTTTTGCTCTTAGAGACTGATGGGCTTTGTAGTTTTTCAGGTTGTAATCTCAGGGTGGTTGGGAATAAAAGAACTGAAAGCTCTGGAGCGGAGGCTGGCATTTAAGACATCTGACTTCTTGAACTGCAAGGTGCTGGGAATCCTAAGTTCCTGAGTAGGAGAAGATAGTTGGGATGTGTGAGTTTTTGGTCCTAGAGGGAAGAAGTTGCCTAAAGGAACTAGACAGGAAACTAAAAATCATGGCTCACACGGCTGAGACTGGCTACATGGAACATGGAAATGAGTCTTATATAGAGGATTGATGGGGAAAGTTGATGAGATGACATGGGAAAGCAGTTAACATAAAGCAAAACAGTAAAAATTATTATTTATATTCTGGCTACGTCCTTCCTGGGGCAGATCTAATGTCCTAGGCACCAAGTTCACCATCTTCGACAATGGAGTGAATCCTGAAAGGAAGAATTTCGTCCCAGAGACAGATCGGATCAGGGAGGAGTTGGGCGCTGTGTGTTACGTGAGTGTCCAGAGAGAACAGAGCAGGATGGTGGGGAGGGAGAACGAGCCAGGGCAACTGGAGCATAATACCCACAGGAGACCAACGTCCTGGGATTCCGAGGGCCCCGGAAAATGACAGTGATCATTCCAGGAATCGATGCCCAGAACCGGAGAATCAGCGTCCAGCCACTAAATGTGAGTCAGCTAAAGTCGATAATCTCTGGGTCAATGGGAGCAGAAGGGCTGGGGGACAGGTCCTAGATCCTTGAGGGAGGAGAGGGCTGGTGGGCTGCAGAAGGTTAGATGTGAGGATTCTGTCGGATTTCTGTGTCTCAGGGAGAAGAGACGGGGCACTCAAAATTCTGAATCCAGGGCAGGGGGCGGGGGAGAGGGGAAAGCTAGTAGGTGATAGGTTAACCACGCCCCTTAATTTATTCTCTAGGAACAGGAGTCTCTACTGAGTCTCCTCCAACATGGGGCCAGTCAGGGGCTCATCTTGCTGCAAAACAAAGCCCCATCGTGGAGCGACGAGAGCGGCGCCTACGTGCTCAATTTCCATGGTCGAGTCACTCGGGCCTCGGTCAAGAACTTCCAGATCGTTCATCCGGATGACCGTGAGCTCCTGGGAACCGGTTTGCCTGGGCAAGGGCGGGATTGGGGAGTGGGTGGGAAGCAAGAACCGATGAGAACTACTTACTCCCATCGGCACTTGAGCGATTTTCTAGGTAGGGCCGACTCCGTGATGTTGCAAAGCCTCTTGGGAACTGTAGTTTACACGGTCCTCGGAGGTTTTTTTGCGGGGGTCTAGTGAAGGCGCCGCACGACTTTGGGAGTAGTTTTCGCAGCTCAGAGGCCCGCAGCAGGGAAATGAGTACGCCTAGGCTTAGTTCCTGACTTTATCTCCAGCGGACTACCTAGTGCTCCAGTTCGGCCGCGTGGCCCCAGACACGTTCACCATGGACTTCCGCTTCCCGCTTTGCCCTCTCCAAGCCTTCGCCATCTGCTTGTCCAGTTTCGATGGGAAACTGGCGTGTGAGTAAACCAATGAAGTACGGTAATCTCATCGGCTCCTGTGCCTGCTCATTTGGAGGCTAATAGGCGACACTTACTAACCGCCTCCTGGGTGCCCAGTCCTGGGTTTTAGGGAGTGGGCTGTGCAGCAGCACCTGCTCTCCTGGGACTCAGAATGGCTCATGGGAGATGGGTCTTAAGCAGCAAAAAATCAAAACGCTCCTCTGCTATGTCTGGGATAGCGTGACAGAAGCCTGGGGAACCACTGGAGGACTGGCAGGGTATGAGGCAGGAAGGGTGCAGGACATTTGGGCCACTCTCTTTGAACTGCTGGACAGATCTTATGAGGTCAGAGGAGAGGTCTAAGCTGGAGACGTAAACGTGGATAGGTATTTGATGATATGCAGGAAGGGCGATGAGAAAAATTACAATACTAGCTAACACATATTTGTTAGTTGGTGAGCACTGTTTTAAATATGAACTCCTTTGGGGCCTTATAATCCCATAGGTATGTATAGTTGTCAGCCACATTTTACAGATAAGGAAACTGAGTCAGTGGCCACAGGGCTTGTAAACGTGAAATCAGAAGTTGAAGACCCTGAGGAACTGAGCATGTAAAGACCAGGAGGATGAGTCTTTATATTCCAGGGAGGCACAGTAAACCGGAGCAAAACTCCTTTTTGGAGATCAGTGAGTCCAGCACCCAGCCCTTTTGGAGGACAATTGTCCCAAGTTTAATAAAATTTAGGCAGAAGCCCAAGAAAAACTACAAAACCCACCAGCCCGTGTTCAAAAGAAGCCTCAGGATGAAAAGAGGCAAATTTGAGGGATGATGGGAAATGTAGTTTATCCTCTATTAAGGCACTTGCCTTTATGCTATTCCTGCCCACTACCTCTAGGACCCAGGAAGAGTAGATACTGTCAGTTCAGATACACGCGGTGATGTTGCTCACTACAAATCAAGGCTTTATTTCTTAAACCAACTGGTAAAAAAAATAAATAGTAACAAACCACAGGGTCTTAGCCACGCCTCCCACTGAGGTCCAGGCAAGGAGACACATAAAGAGGGGAGGGAGAGGCCACAGCATGGCTCAAGGGCGTGGCCTGGACAAAGGATGTGGGTAGGGTCTGGGTAGGGGCAGGTATGGTGGCCAGAGAAGGGGGAGGGTTCCCAAGACGTGCCCAGGCCCTGGCCCGGGCTGCTGGGGTGAGGCAGGGGCCCAGCACCTCCTGGGCCTGGGCGATTCGGCGGGCGAAGCGGCTGCGATCTCGGGCGAACTGCTCCCAGGGGCCCCGGCGGGCAGCCTGGGCTGGTCCTGCCCAGACAGCCAGTAAATGGATGGAGACCTTCTCAGAGAAGCGCACCTGGAGACGGACCAGCAGAGTGGGGAAACAGACAGACAAAAGATACACGTGGCCACAGGTGGGAGAGAGAGAGAGAACCAGACAAAAAATTAGTTACACAAAAATGATTGCTACGTGACTAGTCACCCATCTGTCACTGGATTGTCCATCTGACTCACTGAAGGTGGCAGAGGTTTTCTGGGGCTGACATGAGTCATAGCTGCTTCCTCCTCCCATGGGGGCCCAGCCTCTTACAAAGTGTTGCATTACGGTAAACACAGCCTTCCCAGGGGAGTTCACACGCAACCCCCTGTAACACACGTGGGCCCAGGAGTCCCAGCTCCCAGCCCCCTCATCCCTAACACTCAAGAATCTGAGCCCTGTCTGATCTCAGTAGCTAAGCAGGGTTGGGCCTGGTTAGTACTCGGATGGGAGACTACCTAGGAAGACCAGGTGCTGTAGGCGGAAATAATAAAAAAATAAGAGATTGTAAGCTCTTTTGACAAGGTCCTTGCAATTTGTGAGGTCAACCAAGGGTTGCCTCATCTAAAAATTTAAAAAAAAAAATGATTTGCAGGAAATAAACAGGAAAATAAATGCAAATGGTTTCTAAACGTCTTCACTCACCAGATTAGGCAAAATTTAGAACTTTCAAAATACACTTGCAGAAAACCATGATAACATTAGGGTTGCAAAGGTTTTAGGAAAACCAGCGTTTCTTTCACTGCTGGTCAAATCATCAACAACATAACCTCACTGAAGAACAAATTGACAGTATCTTTCCACAGGTCCCTTTGCGGGGTCAATTCCCCTTCTAAGGATTTATCCCACAGATAATTCACAAGTAGCCAAAGAAATTTACAGGTGAATATTTTTACAGTATTATCTGCAATGAAGAAAATATATTTGTCATTAAATTAAGGATCTTTCCAGCAGACACAATTAAGTGCAGCTTCTGGGGACAGGGCATGTGAGAAATTTATTGTTTGGATTTTCTAAACATGTCTCTAGTACTTAGAAAAGTATTTTTTAAATACAATTGCCTTGTGAATAGATAAGTGCAAGTTTGCCAAAACCACCGGTCTTTCAGACAAATAAGTGAGGGTCAGAGAGGGTAAATCACCGACCCCAAACAAAGCAGGACCGGGTCTCCGTTGGACTCGAACC
Source organism: Pteropus alecto (assembly GCF_000325575.1). Classification (NCBI taxonomy): domain Eukaryota; kingdom Metazoa; phylum Chordata; class Mammalia; order Chiroptera; family Pteropodidae; genus Pteropus; species Pteropus alecto. The sequence continues at coordinate 1,890,692 of NW_006430464.1, forward strand.
TGTGCTTCCACAGTGCGAGTATACTTCCCTCGTCGCTAGGCCCCTCCCCTCACCGTCAGCCCCGCCTTATACCACCAGGCCCGCCTCTCCCGTCAGCCCCGCCCCCGTTTTGCGGAGCGACCCCGCCAGTTGGGTCCAAACTGCAGTTAATACACAATCCGGAGGGATCCTTAGCTTCTTCCTCCTCAGCCACTCCTGAATCACTGTCCTCATCCTCCTCCTCCGTGTCCTCTCCTGGCCGGTACACCCAGGTCCTCAAGAAGGCGCTTGTGGGTTGGATGGAAGAGGGCCCCTCAGCTTCTCCCTCCTCCTCAGCCTCTCCTGAATCACCGTCCTCCTCCTCCTCCTCCTCCGTGTCCTCTCCTGGCTGGTACACCCAGGCCCTGAAGAAGGCACTTCTAGGGGCGATGGAAGAGGGCCCCTCAGCTTCCCCTGGAGCAATGTCCTCATTCTCTCCATCTTCTGTGATCTTACTGGGTTGATGCTGCCAGGCCCCGAGCAGGGGCCTCTGAGCTAGGACTGGGTGTGGTCCTGGGTCTGCTTCTTTCTCAGTCTTTGTGTCCTCCTCAGCTGCCTCTCCTGAACAACACTCCCAGGTGCTGGGGTGGGAGGCTGCAGAGGAAGAGGAAACCGATGTCTTCCTGCCTTTATTCTCTGTTCTTTCTTTCTCCCCTGCACAATGTAGCCAAGCTCTGGGCTTGGATCCTGGAGATAAGGGGGAAGTAGATGACTTCCTGAGAGCTGCTTTATTTATAGCTTCTGCATCCTCCTCCTCCACCGCCACCCCTGGACAACACTCCCAGTGCGATGGAGGTAATGAGAACGTGATCACTTTATCTTCAGCAACAACAACTTCCTCAGATTCCTCCTCCCCAGAAGGGTCTTTCAGAGTTCTTATCAGAAGGCTGGGGGACAGGGGAGCAGGCTGGCCACCTATATATTCGCTTCCCTGATCTCTAAGGACACTGGTTGCTTCTTCCCAACCATACTCTTCATCATCATCATCATCATCATCATCTGAAAGTCCCCAGGCTTCAAAAGAACCGTAGGCTTTCCGGTCAGGGCAGGGTCCCCAGGATGCTTCATTCTCCTCACGTGCTGCACTGTCTCCAGCCTTCCCCTGAGGGTGCCCGCCCCAAGGGGCATAGTGGGCGGCCAGAGCAGCCTTGGTTTCTCCCTCCAGGCCAGCTTCTCCCTGATCTGCGCTTGTTACTGCTTCCACGAGCCAGGGCTCTGGAGGTCCTGGGCCCCTCAGCCGGCTCCAGGCCCGGCTGAGAAGGCCCACCAGTGGGGACAGGAGGAGGAAGGGGTGGGCATCCCTCCAGGGGATGGGCTGATGGGGCGCTTGGCCTGGGGCCATCTGTTGGGGCTGAGAAAAAGGGAATAAAGTTTGGACTGCATTTAGGAAATAGCATCAGGGGATGACCCTGAGTCACAGCAACAGAAAATACTGACACAAATAGCAACAGGAAAGTCCCTGCCCACATTCCTTTCTGATTCCAGTCCCTCCCATCTCTGTCCCTAGGCTGCCACTTCTCTTTTCAGTACCCAGAAGTCTGAGTCCCCTTTTTCTCCTTCCTTAGATCCAAGAGTCCAACTCCCCAGCCCCCTCTTCCCTCAGATCCAGAAGTCCCAGTCCCGGGAATCGACAAGTCCTGTACTCGTTCCACTTGGGGACAAAGTCCTAGTCCCTGGTTCTCTCATCCTGACAGATAAGTCATGGCCCCATCCCCCTCTTTCCTGGGAGACAAAAATTCCGACCCCTAGATGGTTCCTCACTGGGGACCCAAGTCTGGCTCCCAGACCCCTCCCCCGTCAGGGACAGCACTCCGGGTTCCCAGTCTCTCTACTTCCGAAGTCGGAGCCCCGAAGTCCGTCTCCGCGCCGTAACACCCCTCGCTCCCCAGACGCAGGAGTTCCTCTTCCTCCGGACCCAGGAGGCCCGGCTCTGACCACTCCTGTCTCAGGACCCAGAAGTCCAAGCCCTCTCCGCACTGCTACTGCTCCCCCGCGCCCAACCCAAGCGATTCCCCACGTTCCGATCCCTCCCTCACCGGCGGGGGGCTGCGCGTCACCCTGGAGGCAAGAGCGCCGGCTCGGGCTGCCGCGGGCGATCGCAGGTCGGGACGGCTCGAGAGGCCAGCGCTTTCATCTCGCCCTCCGGCGTCGGGCTCGGGGACTCAAGGTGTCGGCGGTCGCTGCGAGCGCTGTCGCGACGGAGTGGCGCGGGGGGGTCGTGCAGGGTGGCGCATGTAATCGACGACGGAGCTGGCAAGAGAGCGGATGAGCCGTGACGCCGCTCGCAAGGCTTTTATAGCCGAACGCGGCCGGACGTGCTGACGTCACGAGGAGAGGCTGGGTTTCGAAACGCGATTGGGCGAAACAGGAAGGGAAAAGAAGCTTGGAATTCTCGCGGGGATTCCGGGCTTTGTGACGTCACGGAGGCGTTTCCAGCGTGGTCCCACTCCCCTCCCCCAACAAACAGTTGTCAATCAAACGTGGATTAAGGCGCGAGGGAGCTCTGTCCACCAGTTTCAGACAAACGCCTTTGTAACCACCCCAATGTAACCAGCGGGCCCCCAGTCTAGGGTCTCCCCCCTTCACATCCTGTCGGCGTCCTCCCCGGTGTGGGAGAGAATTATTGTTTCCATTTCACAGATGAGGACACTGAGGCCTCACGGGAATGAAGTCACCTGCCTGAAATGGTCACGGCAGAGTCTCAATTCACTGCAAACAAGAACCCACGCACCCTGAGGGCAGGCCCTTTGCTTTGCTCACTGCTTTTTTTCTCAGCGCCTGCCACATAGTGGGTGCGAAACCAAAAGCTCAGACGCTTTCCGGGTTTCAAGCACCGGGCTCCTCGCCTGCATTTCACCCGCTTCACACTCACCTGAAAGCGCTGCTTACACAAACTGAAATTCTGGCTGGGTGGCAGCGACCGAACCTCATGGGAGTGGGGGTCTTCCGCCACAAGTTCCAGACCCAGGAACACAGTTCCAATCCCCCTACCTAGCCTATAATTTTGCTCCTTAAAATATATTCGGGGACCATGTCTCCCTGCTGAGGGCGTCGGCCTCAGTCTCAACTCTGCTCTAGCCAGAATCCAGGAATCCAGGGCCACTCCCTCTTCCCTGGAGGACCCAGACCCATCCGCTCAGAGCCACACTTCTAGACCCCTGGCAGCATTCCCTCAGGAGTCCTGGGTCCTCCTGTCACAATTTCCCGGGTACCCAGGGGTCTGAAACCCCACCCCTTCCAAGATCCAAGCTACTTCCACTCAGGGCGCCAATGACCCAGGCTGCTGACCCCACCAGCCCACGGGGGCCCTGGACCCGGACGGGAGGCCCAGCTCCCACTCTTCAGACATTTAGGAATATCAGCTCTTTAGGCCCCGGCCCAGCAGGGACCCGGGCGTCGGGGGGGGGGGGGGGCCCCTCCCCTCGGCTGTGGGGGCAGCTGAGCCAAGG
>NW_006430464.1:1894338-1918900 GCF_000325575.1 Pteropus alecto
GAGAGGAAGAGGACGAGACCGTGAGGGAGACAGACAGATACGGGCAAGACAGAGAGGGAGCCGGGGAGAGAATGAGATAGAGACTCAGGGAAGGGACTGAATCTAAGAGAAAACCATTTGGACAGAAACAGAAGGATTGGGAGAGAAAGTGATATGGGTGTGTGTAAGTGTGTGTGTGTGTGAGAGAGAGAGAGACTGAAAGACACAGAGATTAGAGAGAGACAGAAGGTGAGTCTGGTGACAGAGACAGTCGAAAAGAAAGGGAGAGAACGAGAGGAAGACAGACCACAAGAGAGGAGAGACAAAGACAGAAAGAGTGAGCGGATAAGTGAGACTGAGGCCGAAGGAGGCAGCACCTGAGGAGGAGGAGGGGGGCTGTGGCTGGGAGCCCCAGCACCGCCCTCTTGCCCCCTGTCCTTGGGACCCCAGAGCTGGTGAGTTCCCTGGCTGGGCTGGGAGGGGCTGCCTAGGTGTGCATTCCTGGTGTTCCCAGGGCTTTGCAGGGATGGTTTGGGGGTGTGTATGGGAGGGCGGGAGACAGGTAGCTGGTGGCAGCTGGAAAAAGGCAGGGAATGGGGGTTTTCTAAGCACAGAGAGGGGCAAATTCCTGGTCGGAGCACAGGGGGCAAGAATAAAGGAGCCCCTATTCTCTGTCTTGGGCTGCAGACAGCTGCCCCCCTCCTCCCCGCAGCTGCCAGGGCCGCCCACCTCTCTTGGCATCGCTGTTGGTATGCCGTCCCGGGCCAGTGCCTCCCCAGCCCCCCAGTCTCCAAACAACAGGCTCTTTCTCCTCGGCCTCCTCTGACCTGGGAGTCCCTGACCCCGTCTCTGTCCCCAGCGGGTCAGCTGCAGAGACACGCACACACGGGCCCTTTCTTTCTCTTCCCGAGCCCTGGATGGAGGAGGGCAGGCCTCGGAGCAGCCTCAGCCTGGCCAGCAGCGCCTCTACCGTCTCCTCTCTTGGCAGCCTGAGCACCAAGGTCGGAGCTTCTCGGTGGGGCTGGGGAGGAGGAGGGCAGGGCTCTGGGCGGCCCCATCCTACTGTTTCCTAGCTTTGGGTTCGCCCCGCCCCCCCTTGCCCCCGGGGACTCCGGTTGTTAAGAACAACGGGGTCTGCCAGACCTAGCTAGGTCCCAAGTTGCCCACTAGCCGCAGTTAGGAATTCCGAGGCACTTATAGCTGTCCCCACCCCTCGTACTTTCCTGATTCCCAGCCAGAGTAACAACCCCACTTGACTCTGGTTGCTAAGGCCACTCCCCCCAGGAACTCAGAAGCAGTGGGTACTCTTGATTAGGATGGAGATCTCCCCATCTGGTCTCTAGCCATCCAATCTACCCGGTTCTGAAATGCAGCAAAGAAAGACCTTTCTCTGACAATAAGGCCCCACGAGGCCCGAGATACTTGCATTCCAGATCGTCACCCCGGCCCTGAGTTCAGTGACGACACTCATTTCCTTGTCCTCGTGCCATTCCCCTCAGTCATTTCCAGTTTCCCAAGTTCAGTCAGAATCCATAGATTCCAACCTGACCTTGGTCACACCATCCCCAAGGGCATCCTGTGGGAACGTGGCTGTGGATGCCTGCGACGCCTGTGTATACAGGAGAGGGAACTCCGTCTCTTGGGATGGAGGGATTTGGAGCCCCCCTCTACTCAAGACATGGTTGCGGAGGGATGTCATTTTCTGGCACCAAAGCATCCTTTGATTCTGTCTGACCCATTGCCAGAGACTCTACATGGAGGTCTCTCCTGATTATTTCCACTTCAGATCCCAAAGGTCACATTACATTCGTGGCTCTGGTGGCCAAGGGCATCCTCTCCTTGTCAGTGGACCCTTGATTCCCAAATTCCTCCCCTATCGGCCAGGAGCCTCTTCCTTGCCTCCAAACACTCCCTCCGAGCATAAAAAGTGTCCCTCAGTTCTGTATGTGCACAGCCAATACTGATCTCAAAGCTTAGCTCCTTCTTTGCCCTGGTTTCTACGGGCAGTCCGGTGATGGGGTCTCCTGCGTCCCACTGCCCCACCCGAGCCATCTGGAAGCCCTGTTCACTTCTGTCCTTCCCTCCTCAGAAGCCCGCCCGGGCAGTAAGCAAGGTGCACGCCTTTGGGAAGAGGGGCAATGCGCTCAGAAGGGACCCCAACCTCCCAGTTCACATCCGAGGCTGGCTGCATAAGCAGGTGGGCTGACGGGAGAAGGGGAAGGACACTGAGTGATGCTGGAGGCTTGTCCCTGGCTGTCCGCTGTTTCTCTCCTTCCGAGTCTCCAAAATTTCCTTTTTTGCTCTCGCTGCATCTCTCCTTATTCCTTCATTGTTTCATTTACTCATTCGCTCATTCCCCTTCTTGAACATGTACTTACAATGTGCCACACCCTGGGACACGTGCCAATACTACTAATAATAATCATCGCTGGTATGTATCGATAGTCCGTTCAAGATGAGGGTGGAGTGGGGGGTGAATAACAAACTAATATATAAATAAATTGGATAAATGAAATAATATAATGGATATATAATATAAAGACAAAATACATGAAATAAAAGATTTCGGATGGTAGGAAGTGTGAAATGAAGGGCTGTGAAGAAGTAAGACTGGAGGGGGGAGGGTGCTCAAAAGTGGCAGTGGGGGAGAGCTGCCCTTGACCGGTGGTCAGGAAAGGCTTCTCTGAGCAGATAACATCTGAGCCGAGAACTAAATGACAAGAAGAAGCCCATGATGCTGAAATCTGGGGGCAGCGGGCCTCCGAAGGCTCTGCAGCAGGCCATAGCTTGGTCTTTGGAGCAAACAAGGGGAGAGATGGAAGAAAGTGTGACCCCAGACGAGCAGTGCCAGCATCCCCTGAGAACTCGCTAGACAGGCAAACTGTCAGGCCCCAACCCAGACCTACTGACTTCAGAACTCTGGGGAGGGGACCCAGGAACCTGGTTTTAACAAGCCCTCCTGGTGAGTCTTGTGCACGCCTGGTGCCCTGGGGTAAGGAATTTCCAACTTATTCTAAGTGTGAAGATAAGCTCTGTTTTGAGCAGGGGACTCACACGATCTGATTTATCATTTAAAAAGATCCTGCTGCTTCTGTGGGAACAGACTGAAGAGAGGAGGGGCACAAGGTCGGGGACGGTGTAGTTCTGGCAGAGGCGATGGGGGAGATGCAGGATTCGGGTTATGGCTCAGTGCCACGATCCTGGCCTCTCTGTGTCTCAGGCTCCAGAACTATGGGACCAAGTCGTCGTGTATACAGCCGGTGCCCAGTCTCTCGTTCGCAACTTCCCGTACCTTCTCAATCCGCAGTGGACAGATGAGGGGCCTAGTGGAGGGAGAAATGACTTGTTTAGGGCCAGTTTGAAAGCGGTGGAGCACTGTGTCCGGAATCTATGTCCTCTCAAGCACGACACACTGGCTTCCAGCTCTTCAACTGAATCCGTGGCATCAGACGTGTCTCTGTTCCTCCCCTCTCGCTAGGTCTCTGTCCCCAAACTCCAGAGCATCACGTTTTCCATCTCCTTTCCTCCTTCTCCTCTACTCAGGCCTCTTCTCCCACTCTCTCTCCCCCCAGGACAGTGCTGGGCTCCGGCTCTGGAAACGCCGCTGGTTCGTCCTCTCCGGCCATTGCCTCTTCTATTACAAGGGTCAGTGCCCCAGCTGGCGTGGGGGGGGGGCGGCCCCCTACCTTTTTCTTCTAGCCTCTCGGCCTTTAGATCCCCGTGTGATCCCTGACCCCAGCCCCTCTTTTGCAGACAGCCGCGAGGAGAGCGTCCTGGGTAGCGTTCTGCTCCCCAGCTATAGTATCAGGCCAGATGGGCCAGGGGTCCCCCGAGGGCGGCGCTTCACCTTCACCGTGAGTCCGTCCATCCCCTGTGGGTACCGGGAGATGGGGACAGGCATTGGAGCATCCATTATTGGAGATAAAATATATTGGCCAGGTTCGACAGCATCTTCCTTTTTGGAAGGCAGGGGTGTCCGGGTCCCCAGCTCTGTCTCCCCGTAGGCGGAGCACCCAGGCATGAGGACCTATGTTCTGGCTGCCGACACGCTAGAGGACCTGCGGGGCTGGCTACGTGCGTTGGGCCAGGCCTCCCGCGCAGAGGGGGATGACTGGTGAGTTACAGGTCATGCCCTTGACCCTGTACTTCCAACCTGGGTCAGTCTCATCTTCCCCTAGTACCTCTCCTTGAGGCCTTGCCCCTCAACGTCCAATCACTAGTCTTCTAGCAAAGGAGACTCCGCCCCCCCGACCACCATTGGAAGAACTTCAGCTCTTCCAATCAGAACAAAGTCTTTACCTCTAAGCCCCGCCCATCACTTTGTCCCGCCCCGCCATCAATATTCCACACTCTCTGATTGGCTCCCTCTGAAGTCTACACCCTCCCCTCCAAGTTGCCACCTAAACAATGTTGGATAAATTTAAAAAATACAAAACAAAACCAAAAAAAACTTCAGTTTGTTTCTGTCCCTGCTTGCTCCAGTTTTTAGGCTGGAGATTCATAGTCTGGGGCTTTGGGTTCAGTGACCTGGACAGACCTTGTGGCCCGGCACAAGTCACTTCCACACTCTAGCCTTAGTTTCCCCACTTGCAAAATGGGGACAGTGACTTATAATGCACCATCTCTCCTTTTGTTCTGTATAGGTCCCTTTGTCCTGATCTGTGAAATCAGAATAAGGGCTGTTACGAGGTTCAAAGAAGTGATGTTTTTTTTTTTTCTATGCCCACTCGATAGTGGGCGTCCCAGGTCACCTATACGTCCCCAGCCCGGGGAGGGTCCTGGCGGCCCCGGTGGTCCTCCAGAGGCAAGCAAAGGGGAAGAGGGGTGCACCTTAGAATCACCAGAAGTGGCTCGCCTTTCCAGAGGTCATGGCCGACCTGGGCTGCTCCCTCCCAGCCCCATGGCCGACCTCCAGTCTGGATCCCGGATTCAGAGGACCAGGAGTCCGGAGTGAGTTGGACCAGGGAATCTGGGATGAGAAAGTTCTCTTGAGCTTTAGGGGAAAGGCTGTGTTCGGGACAAGGCCCAAGGGAAGGGCTAGGACGGGGACTGATTAGGGGGCGTGGTTTAGTGTTTTCTTGCTAGAGTGTGACTTGCTGGGTTTCTTGTGGGGTCAGAGCCTGTCAGGAGATGCCACAAAGTGAGAGATTATTCAAGGTCTGGCCAAGAGGAGCGCTCTGCTCTTAGAGGAACAGTGAAACACACTGGGAGACCCGTCCTTGAGACCGACTCGGTGGGTAGTGGGTGAGGAGGCTCTAGTTGACCAAGTTCCCTGATTCTCTCTCCCCCGCCCACAGCCTGTTCACACCCCTCTCTCACCCTCCCTCCCCTCTGAGCCTCCCCCGGCCCCGTTCTGCTCCTGCACGCAGACCCCCTCCCTCCTCAGGTGACACAGCGTTCCCTGCCAGACCTCATACTCCCTTGAGTCGCATCGATGTGCGGCCTCCCCTGGATTGTGGTCCCCAGCGCCAGGCCCTCTCCCGGCCCCCCACTCCCCGCCGAGGACTCTCTTCCGAGGCTGTGGCAGGAAGACCCCCCAGAAGTCCCCAGAACTGGAATCAGGAGGCCAGAACACAGGTGAGGAGAGCGGTGATGGGGAGGGGGAACACATCTCCCTTATGGCCGTGGGGCGATCTTTTGGGCTGGTCTCTAGGTCATTGCCCCTGAGCATCATGGGGATTGTAGTTCAGCATAATCATAGCTGGGTTCAGATGTAAAAGGGAGAGTAGACTTTATCTCCCATCAATCCACAGGGTTGTCTTTTCAGGCTGGTCTCAGGCCATTACTCTTTAAGCATTATGGGGATTGTAGTCCAGAATACTCTCCAAGACAATGTTGGGAAAGAAAGTGTGAGTTGCGTTTGCCTTGTGTCTCCAGTTTATCCTTTCAAGTTGGTAACCTGCTATTTTCTCTGAGCATCATGGAATTGTAGCCTAGAATATCCACAGCTAACCACAAATGTGAGAGTAAGGACAGATTGAAACTTTGATCTGCCTCTGGGGCTGTTCTGCCAGGCTTGTCTATTTGTTACGATCCTCTGGGTCCCCATGGTGGCACCCAGCTGGAGAGCAGGTAGTCAAGGAAGTTGTGGGGGCCCAGTTCTGAACCTCGAAGAGTCTCTTAGGGCACTTCAGTTCTGGACACATGCACTTTAGTATTTGTCAGTAAGACATGCCAATTTCCAAACATCTCTATTTCAATATTCCTCCTAGGCCCCTTCTGGCTCCTCCACGTATCTCCAGCTCCCCCCAAGACCTCCTGGGACCCGGGCTTCCATGGTTTTATTGGTAAGTGTCCAGGGGTACCTGCAGCCTGCCGAGGTCCCCTCCCTTGCTTTCTTTGCTATGGTGAATGTCATCTCCTGGACCAGGGAACACTGGATGTTCCAAAGTCTTTGGGTCAGTGCTTTTATTAGCTTCCTAGGGCTGCCTCAAACCGGGTAGCATATATATGGAATATCTCTCCATTCATTCATATAATCTCCTAGATCTTTTGAGTTTTAATATTTTTCCGTAGAGATCTTGTGTGTTCTTAGCTAAGGTAACTCCTAAATTCCTGATAGTTTTTAGAGCTGTTTGAATAGCGACTTCTTTACAAATTATGTTTTCTAGTTATCGATGTGAACGTTTGTAGTAGCTTCATCTTGCACTCGGCATCCTTGCTGAATTTTCTGTTTCCTTTTTCTTATGCCATTGGTCAGGACCTCGGATACTGTGATGTAGAGTACCAGTGGTAGTGAACATACTTGTTTATTCTCAGTCATAGAGGATACGTTTCTATTTTCTCCATTATAACATTTGCTATAGTTATTTGGCGACACAAGCCATTATCTTCCTAAAGCCAAGAACCAGGCAATTGGTCTACTGAGGTTTGTAAAGCTTGGAGCGAAGCTCACGGGCGGCGGGTCTGTCAACAGAAACAGGGCTTGGCTCAGCACTGACATAAGAACCTGTCTGTCCACGTGACTCCTGGCTTTTCTCCTTCCCCTCAGCCAGGTCCCCCGCTGGACTCAACCTTCCACCAAAGCTTGGAGACAGATGTAAGTTCTCCCTGATCCAACCCCTGCTGAGTTCTCAGAGTTGGAAAGAGAATATTCTAGATGGTGGGGAGAGGGGAATAGAAAAGCAAGGGGAAGAGCCAGATCTGGCCCACAAATAGCTCCCGTTCTCCTTTATCCAGACTCTGTTGACCAAGTTGTGCGGGCAAGACAGGCTCCTGAAGAGGCTGCAGGAGGAGATAGACCAGAGGCAGGAGGAGAAGGTATAGGGCTCCGGGACCGGAAAGGGACACCTAACCTCTCTGCCTGCGGTTAGCCCTTCCGCATCCTCAGCACACCGGATGTGGGAGGACATCTTTTCTCTCTCCCTGGGGCTGGGCGTGGCTTTGGAAGATGAACCTTTTCTGCTCTGCGCAGGAGCAGCTAGAAGCAGCCCTGGAGTTGACCAGGCAGCAGCTGGGCCAAGCGACCCGGGAGGCCGCGGCACCTCCGAGGGCCTGGGGACGCCAGCGCCTTCTACAGGACCGACTGGTCAGTGTGAGGGCCACTCTTTGTCACCTGACCCAGGTGAGCGTCAGGAAAGGGGCGTGCCCTCCCCGGAGGCCCCAGGACTCTATAGTTTGTTAGTGAAGGGGACCTGACCCCCAGAATTCATGGGAAGGAGATTCTTAAGAACGGCCTCTGCCCCAAATTTTAAACCATTGGTCTTGACTGTCCTAGAGGGTGAACGGCTCAGAAGAGGCAGAACTTAATTTAGCTGTTTAAGAGGGTGATTTTGATACGGGATTCCTGGTTTCGAGTCTCAGCTCCCACGCGTATTAGCTGTGTGACCTTAGAAAAGTTATTTAACTCCTCTGGGCCTTAGATGCACCTTATGTCAATGCAAGATGGTAAACAGAATTTACTTCGTAGAGTCCTTGTGAACATTTCATAAATATACGTCAATGAAAGAAAGAATGAATAACTGTTTAGGATCTGGAAATGCTGAACAATATTTAAGTGTTAGCTATAGTTATTATTATCTGTGAAATGGAGACCTGAGTAGTCCCTACCTCCCAAGAATTCAATGAGTGCCGAGAACAGTGCCTAACACGTGTTAAGTACGTAATAATGTTAGCAGCTATCAGTGTTATTATTGGTATCGGCAAGGAGGTTCCTGCTGCCCAGGATGCGTGGAGTTGTGGTCTTAAGAATTCATTAAACGTGCCCTGGGCAGTGCAAAGGCAATCCGGAGATTTTAGAGAAAGCCGTTATTTCCCTACGCTAGCAGCTCATGGGAACAGCAGGTTCCGTACGGACTCTGGGGTTCCTCGTAGTCGGAGCGAAGAGGCCTGTGGGAGTTGTAGTCCGAGGACGGAGTGGGGACAGATCCGGTGGGTGGGCATGCTAACCCCGTGTCTCCCTTTCCGGGACCTGAGGAGCGAGAGCGGGTTTGGGGCACGTACAGCGGCCTGGAGCAGGAGCTGGGCACCTTGAGAGAGACCCTTGAGTACCTGCTGCACCTTGGGTCCCCCCAGGTACATCTTCGCCCCAAACCCAGAAGCCCCGCCCTTGACTCCAAGTTCACCCGGAAACCCTTTTGGTATTTAAGCTCCTCCCACAGAAACAAAGCCCCTCCTGCTTTATCATAAGCTCCTCCCCATCCTTTTCTTTCATTTTAAACCTCTTATTGTAGTTAACACCAAGCCTTTCACTTTAAGACCTACCTTTAGATTCTCCTCTCTGGTTTTAAATCTCTCCTCTTATTCTGAAGCCTTCCTCTCTGTCAGAACTCCACTCCTCAGCCCTGTCCCCATCCAGGAAGCTCACCTCTTACCTTCTGCACTCTGACTTTTGCTGTTAAATTTATCCTCTGGAGTTTCCAATTCTAAATCTGGTGTCTTAGTTCAAGCCCCACTGCTGCGGTGTGAGCCCCCTTGCATAGCCTCGGACCCCCTTCCTCATTCTAAGTCTCGCCATCACGTTTCTAAATCAATGGTTAGTTGAAAACAATTTCTAGGATTAAACATACACTCACAGATTTAAGCCCTGCTTTCTTTGTGCTAAACCCTCCTACTTCTTTCTAACATCCACCCCTCAACTCTAATTCCCCATCCGCGGCTGTTAAATATCACAGCCCTAGCAATACATGAAGAGAATATTACATCACGACCAAATCGGGTTTATTATAGGAATGCAAGGTTAGTTTAACACTTGAAAAATCAGTCCATGTATTTCACCACATTTAACAAAATAAAAGAGAAAAACCACATGATCATCTTAATAAATGCAGGGGGAAAAATGACAAAATTCAACATCTATCTATGATAAATGTACTCAGCGAAGTAGGAATAGAAGGGAAGTTCTTTAATCCGATAAAGGCATTTAAAAAAAATCTATAGCAAACATTGTAGTGGTCAGTGAAATATTGAATACTTTCCCCTGATATCAGGAACAAGACAAGGATGTCTGCTATTACCAGTTCAAGCCAACATTCTACCAGAGGTCCTAGGCAGTACAAGTAAGTCTGAGAAATAAATAAAAGGTGTAAGGACCAGAAAGGAAGAAGTAAAGCTGTTTTTATTTATACGTGACATGATATGTAAAATATCCAAAATAATCTTCAGATAAACTATTAGAATAAGCAAATTCAGCAAGGTCACTGAATGCAAGGTTAATACTTAAAAATCAATTGTCCTCCTATATGCGAGTACCTAGCGATTAGAAAATAAATATTATAAACAGTGGTGTTTGTAATTAACACAAGCGAGTTAAATGTCTAGGAAGAACTCACATGAGAGATATGCAAGGCACCTGCTCTGAAAGCCACAAAACATCATTAAGAGAAGGTAAACACCCATATGAATGGGGATATATACCATGTTCATGGATAGGAAAGATACACTAAGATGTAGTCTCCCCCTAATTGATGACTTCCCTCGTGGGGATCTGCAATCCCACTGAATATCCTGAAGGTTTTTATGTGGAGATTGACAATGGTATCTGCAAGTGCAAAAGGCCAAGAGTAGCCTGGACATCCTCCAAGAACAATGCTGGATGCCAAGCCTGATTGTACAGCGACAGCGTATAAGACAGCGTAGTATTGACATAGGTTTAGACACATGGACTGAAGGAATAGAACAGGGTATTCAGAAACAGACTCATATTTTTATACAGTCATCTATCATGACAGGAGTAATTGCAGAGCAGTACAGGAAAGATGGTGTTTGTGATAAATAGTGATAGGTCGATGGGATGTCCAGATGGAAATGGATGTTCACAAATACAGCCTCCATATGCACACATAGTGCATTCGTGACTCCCTAACTGTAGCCCACCTGATTTCGGACCCTGTCTGTGGCCTATGAACTTTAACCCTCCCTACATTTTCCCACCTTTGAGTAACAAATTTCTTTCTTTTTCCCAGGACAGAGCGTCTGCTCAGCAGCAGCTGTGGATGATGGAAGACACGCTGGCAGGTCTGGGGGCACCCCAGAAACCACCCCCCCACACTGAGCCTGACTCCCCATGCCCCACACTCCAAGGCGAGGAGTCCTCAGAGAGGGAGGTGAGACACACGCCTCTCTCCCCATCCCCCAGTTTCCTGTCCCATCTGCCCCTGGCCCAACTCATTACGCACTCACGTCTTTCCCTCTCCCGTGACCAGCTAACCAACTTCAGGCAAGTATCCTATGCTCCGGAAGCCTTCGTTTCCTTGTTTGTTATAAGCAGTCATCGTTTAGTGCTGTGCTAGAGCCAGCTCCCGTCACTTCCCGAGGGCCAGCTGCCTTCATCTCTTCCCAGGTCCACATTGACCACGGTGGGGTGTTTACACCACGGTAATTGGCAAATGCTACAAACCAGGGCTCTTTTCTCCCAGAGGTATTGGTTCAACATTTACCAGACACTTCTGGTCATAACCCCCACCTTGCAGGGCTCTATAAGAAGGAGAAAGGCTGACGAGGAAGCGCCCGGTGCTCAAGAAGCACGAGCCACTATTGTCATATCTGGGATGGTGCCACTGCTTGCTGTGACCTGCAGATCATGTATGCAGGAGACCTGGGTTCTGATCCCAGCTCTGCTCTCTTTATGACATCAGTCGTTGGCCTGATTCTCTGAGCCTCAGTTTCCCCATATGTAAAACAGTGATAATAATAGGTGTCTTGTAGATTTTGGGGAAATGTAATGACGGGGAAATGTAATGAGAAAATGCACTGTGTCAAATGCATAGTCACTACAAAAATCTCATATTTGCAATGCCTTTCCATGTGCCAGGCGCTGTTCAAAGGGCCTTACATGTATGGAGTCAATGCTCATATTAGAAGTTGAAATATGGCCCAGAGAGGTAAAGTGTCTTGCCCAAGGTCACACAGCTGAGAAACAGCAGGGCCGAGATTGGAAACCAGGTCCTCTGACTCCTGATTTTCAGTCTTAATCCTCGGCATGCTGCGTCTCATCATGCCTTGAAAGTGATATTGATGATGATAATGATCGTCATGAGTCCCCTTCTCCAACCCCTCCAGAGTCTGCCTGAATCCTTGGAACTGAGCTCAGCCCGGTGCCCCGAGGCTGACTGGGGGCGGCCCCCCGCGGGCGGCAGAGACCTCCCCAGCCCTCGCTCAGGTGAGCCTCTCGGGCGGGGCAGGGCTCACTTGGCATTCCAGGTCCTCACCAGGTCCCATTCTGTCCCAGGTCTTGGATCTCCGAGGGTCTCCCGGGCCTCCAGCCCTGAGGGTCACCTCCCCAGGTCCCCGCAGCCAGGAACCAAGGTAAGGTAGTCTGTCGACCCCTTCCGTTCCATCTTGGAAACCTTGGACCTGACCACCACTACCCACCCCCGCCACCCCTCATGGGGGAACAGCTGGGAGAGGGGAGTTGTAAGGCCACACCCCAGACTGGAGAGAATGTGGTTTGCTAAGGATCGAGTTTTGTCTCTGTCACTCCTAGGCTGTGTGACTTTGGGTCAGTGACTAAAGCTCTCTTTGCCTCTATTTTTTATCTGCAAAATGGAGCTAATAGCAGTGCCTACCACCTAGAGCTGACGTGAGGATTCAAATTAGGTTGGAAGTAGTGTCTGGATAGAGTAAGTACTGCATTCATTCATTCATTCATTCATTCATCAATTCATTCATTCAACAAAAACTGATTAAATATCGTCTTTACCATCCAAGAAGGTAGCCAGTAGCCACACACAGCTATCTAAGTGACTTAAAATGACATAAAATAAAAAGAATTTCACTTACTCCCTACTTTTCGAGTGCTCGGGAGCCACGTCACACAGCCACCCTGTTGGGCTGTATCTGCATAGCACATTTCCATCATCATAGGAAGTTCTGAGGCACAGAGCTGTGTGGACGCTGAGGTCACAAATGTGAACAAGATGAAAAAAATATGCTTCCCTTATGAATGTGGCATTCTAGTGGATGTCAAGGGCAGATAATGAGCAATCGCTTTACGTTATTTTATACATTCCAAGTGCGAAATAAAAATAGGACGGAGAGCGAGGAGGAGGGGGACGCTGGGGAAGGAGAGCGGTTGTAAATGGCTGGTCTGGGGAGGCCTCCTGGGGAGCGAGCCTGGGGGACATCTGGTGGAAGAGCATTCATTACAGGCAAAGGGAGCAGCCTCTGAGGCAGGAGTGGGCCTGGCATGTTGGCGGGGCAGCTAGAAAGCCAGTGGGAGTAAGCGAGCGATGGAGAGAGAGGTGGCTATGAGGACAGATGGATAATGGGGACAGATGATGCTGGGCCTTGTGGTCCACGGGGAGGACTTTGCTCTGGCTGCAATGGAGCTGGGAGCCAGAAGAGTTCAGAGCAGAGAAACCCAAAGTGGGAACGGGCGCCGTCTGGTGGTCATGTGGGGAATAGCCTGCGGGGCCAGGGCCGAGGCAAGGAGCCAGGGGACCGGGAGGGTGGGAGGAGGGCGGCGGGGCAGAGACGTTGAGAAGGAGTCGGAGTCTAGGTGTATCAGTCTTCAAACTTTATCCCAAACCCTTGGCACCAGATGTAATTGAAAGCGCAAAATTATGCAGATTCTAGACCAATACTATGGTGCATGTAGCGCATATTATGTAAAACCTCCAGCCGCGTCTGGCACCGCACCCTTAATCAAACACATTAAAATCTCTGCAATAAAATGTATGGATATTCGTACTAAATGGGATAAAAGCTATAAAAGACATCTCAATTTAAATGTCAAGGTTTTTTTTTTTTTTAATAATCACGAACTTCTAAATGAGTGAATCAGAGTGGAATAAGACTAGATTAGAAATATCAGGCACCTTTTATTTCTAAGGAAGAGGTTTAGCAAGACGTGTCACACAATCCAGGCACGAACGAAGCCAAATACCAGAATGTACACCTGCGGTAAATGCTCATAACTTCCAGTGACTTGAGGACTGTGGAGACAGAGGTTACCGGTCAAGTGATCAATGCTGTAGTCGAATTGAAATGGGACATCCGAGGCGGGGCCAGGACTGGGGTTCCCTGGGGATGAGGCACGAAGCCTTCGTAGAGTTTCGTGCTGTGTTATCTGCTCCTTCACAAAGGGTCTCATGTGGGGAGTGTCCCTTTCATCGAGCGAATACACGCTCTTGGCCACTGAGAAATACACGCTGTCAGCAGTGAAACTGATCACCTGTTTCAGTATTTCAGCCTTGGGGAGTTTTTCCCCTGTGTCCCCGATGTTAGCAACATGATCACTTTAGTGCTCTCGAATTTCTAATCTTTTTCCATCCCAGCGGTTGCTCTCTCTGCCAATAGATGCCCGACAGACAGGTTATTGCTGGTGTCTAGTAAGAGCGTCCTCTTGGACCCAGTCACCTCGGGCACAAATAAGAAAACTCGATCTCTTCTTATCAACGACGCCAAATCTGGTTTCTCGAGGACGTTGGGGAAAGCGGGTCCTTCGGTTTTCATCTGCAGAGTCAGAGCCTGGCCTGGGCTGGCATTAGCTTCTGCCCATTTATCAACCTCCTTCCGGGCACTGATGGCTGCAAATTGGCATCGCTAAGAGGTCTTGGATCTTGAGTTTCCTGCAGCCAGAGTACAATTAAAAAAAAAAAGAGGGGGTGGTGGTGATCTTTGTTCTTCGCGGAGATTCTGCTTCTGTGATTAGAAGCCGTGTGTGGAGATGACACGCTTGGCAGGAAGCAAATGTCCCCACACAATACCACCCTTCACGAGACCAGAAGGTTTCCAGAGTTTATTCAAGAACCCAAACGCGACAGTTTTCTTGTGGTCTAGCTTGTCTGCAACAATCTCATGCTGCTGATCACAAATCTGAACTTGTCCAAAAAGATTTTCCTGGGTCCCATGATTCTATTTTTTTTTTTTCAATCTTTTTTGAATTAAAATCATTGGGGTAACATGATTCGGTTTCTTGTTTGCATAATCATGCCCAAGTTATGGAAGATTGCAACATGTTCCAAACTGTGTCTTGTGTGTGCCCGTGGAGCTAGCACGTCCGCGGACAGACCACCCGAGCCTGGTATCCTTCGAGCCTGTCATTCATTGTCATTTCTCATCGCTGTCGATGTTTTTATAGGAGCATCACTGTGGAACTGGTTTATCTGTAGTATAGATTTTTATTTTAGAACTCAAGTTTTCATCAGGTCTTATCTTAGCAGACTCATCAGTGTAATTTCTGATTTGCAGATGCGCTGGCCACTGCAGATCATCAGATATTTTATATCACGTGCCTTTTCCATGTTGCCAGCCAATGATCACAATCAATGTTTAGGTCTCTGTGGAATGTTCTAGCTTGTTTCATGACCAAAAAAAGCCAGTCGGGGGCATCTAGTTACATCCTTGTCATGGTCCAGGTCTTTGTGTTTGGCCCTATGGAGCATTTCTGTGCTCGTCATCAGTTCCTGGTCATCGGCGTCCCTGTAAAACTTCCACGACATCTTTATGTTCATGTCACGTCACATTCGGGGGTTCCTCATGGGTCATACTCATTAGAGTGGATACGAACGAAAATCGGTCCTTTCTGAGGAAGACGCAGCCTTCTGCATTCTCGATGGCGTGTGTCCGTGGATTGTTGGGGCTACTCGCGAATTTCTCCGCCCTCACCCCAAACGCTTGGTTCCTGGGCTGCCGAGGGCCTGAGCTCAGGGGTGGTGCAAGTCCCAGGTGTGGCCGCGAGGTGGCAGTCGTACACACGGGCTGTGTTTGGTCCTCACTGTGCCGGGTTGGCCTGTGGGATAAGCCCCTCCCAGCGTGAGACCCTTCAGAGGTGACTGCGTGGGGGCCACTGCCCAGAGGTGGGGAGGGGGGAAGGGAGATAGGAGAAGGGGCTTAAAGGTCGAGGTGATGTCACTTAGCACCACAGAGGGGAGTCTCTGGGTTACAGAGCTGAGGACAGCAGCTGCTTGGGGTCCTTCATAGTTGACAGATGGATCCTGACTCATGGCTAGCAGATTTGGGGTACAACGTAGTGGAGCATTCAAAGCAGGCAGGCTCTACATGGCTAAAAATATCCACCTACTTGGATTATGTTTGAAACAAGTGGATGGATAAAAGTTTGAACTTGGCCCTGGCAGGCTTTCGGGCCAGTGGTTTGGCCCACTGTGAAGAAAGAAACGACAAAGGACCAATGAACAGCATCCACCATGCCTGTAGCAGGGGGACATGCGACTCGGGGTCAGAGCAAAACAGCGAACTGCAGTGGATCCAAGCTCTCTCTCTAGAATTTTCTGTTTGGAGACTGCACTGAAGCGTTCTCTTCCCTTCTTTTAAATTTTCAAAAAAATTTTTTTTGCTTAAACAACACGTTTATTGTCATAATTCTGTAGGCTAGCAGTCCGAAATCAAGGTGTCATGAGGCCATGTTCCTTCTGAAGGCATTAGGGACGATTCTGTGCCAAGTTTTGTCCCTCACCTCGCGGCAGCCTACGTCCATTTGTCACGTGGCATCTCCCCATGTGCGTGTCTGTGCGGGTGCGTCGGCCCGTTTCCTGCCCGCAGCATCCCGGATACCTGACGGCCTGTCTTCATTTAGTCCTGTCTCTGTCCCCTTTCGTTCAAGCTGGCGGTGTTTCTGCTGAGATGGTTTGCTGGATCCACGTGTCGCATGACTCATCCCGTGGCAAACGGGTTGTCCAGCCACACCCGTGGCATGCTCTGCAGGACACGCTTTCTCATTGGTCACAGTATGTGTAGGCTGAGAATTTTCCAAATCTTCAAGCTCTGGTTTCTTTTCGCTTTTCTTCGCTTTATCTCCGACCTCTTGCAGTTTAAGTTCTTAAGACTTTCGTCCACGATCACGGTGTCAACAGGCCACACTCCCTCCGAAGTCGCCAGAGAAGGATCTGGGACTCTCTCCTGTCTTCTGGTGCTTTCCTGACTTGTGGCCACATAACTCCAAACTGGCACACGACATTCTCCCTGCGCGCCTCTTCCCTCTGGCTTGAGGGCGAGACCGAGCTCATAAAGTCCTCTAAGGCCAACTCAAGCTTATCTTTTGGACAATTTAGTTATCAATAAATCCGTTTCCTCCGGTCGTTTTTTTTAAAGCCGACTTAAAGGTTGTTGTTTTTTAATCACAAGCATCCCAGCATCTTGTCTATTAGTGCGAAGAAGCTCGATATGTGCAGGGAATTATGGGTGTTTGTTAAGTTCAAATATAGGGCAGCTGATGGAGTGGAGGCCGGAGAGGTGGTTGGGGACCAGGCCTCTCGGGGCCACAAATGCCTTTGTCCCCATGGCTCGGGGACCGTGGGAGGGATGGCATCAGCTCTGGGTATGGGATGAGCCCTCTGAGCTCTGGAAGTGAACTTACTGGAAAGGGTCAGACGGGAGGCTAAGAGGCTCAGGGGAGAGAGAGCGCGGAGGTCAAGGTTGGGGTCTTGAGGGCTTTCTCACCTCCCTAGGCACCCCCGGCCCGGCCCCGCATGAGCGCTCAGGAACAGTTGGAAAGAATACGCAGAAACCAGGAGTGTGGACGGCCTCTCCCTCGCCCGGCTTCTCCTCGGCTCCTTACTCTGGGGAGGACACTGTCCCCAGCCAGACGCCAGCCTGATCCGGAGCAGAGGGTGAGGGGAGCAGAGGTGTGTGCTGTGGGTGTGATGGTAGTGGAGCCTCTGCTCCCAGTTTGAGCTTTAGCTTCCCTCTCTGTGAAATGCATCAGGATGTTCCCTGCCTTCTCACCTGGAACTAGGTTTCTGGACTCACCCCAGCTCGTACCTGTGCGGAAGTCAGCAGTATGCTGGTTCCCTCAGCAGTGCGGGCTTGGGGTAGGGCGGAGACAGCATCCCCCGCTCACCAGGCACCACGGGTCTGGATTGGAAGCGCAGCAGTCTGTTTTTTCAGTTACTGTGAGTTGTCAAAGGCAAAAAAAAAAAAAAAAATCGAGGAAGTAGGAAAATCGATTTTATTTACGCTATTGCAACGGGACGAGAGCTCCAGATTCAAAGATCAGAGTGTCTCACCGGGTGGTTTCATCTTAGACTTTTCTGGGGAGGAATCAGACAAGTCACTGGTGGGGCGACTTTAGGGTTAGGATTATTTTTGTGAGGGGGGCACCTCAGGTGAACACCAAACATTTATCTATGTCTAGCTAGTTTTGGGGGGACAAACAGTTCGGTTAATCGTTTATGAGGTAAAGAGTGAATTCGGGGGGTCCGTTTCTGGCCTTGTCATAGGTAAACAAAGGGGGGGCCTCAGTCTTAAGTCATACGGAGGAGAGGGGTTCTTGGCATTGTTGGGGTCTCTGGGGGCAATTTCACCCCTTTGAGCCCCTTTCGCACCATCCCCAGCACGTGGGGCTTCGGGGTAAGGAATACTAATGCCCCGATTCCTTTGCAGCCTGTCCTAGGGCACTCAGGAGCCCAGAAATGGCTCCGAAGCTCGGGGTCCTGGAGCAGGTGAGCAGCTGGAGGGGGACGAGGGCAGGAGCCGGGAAATCAATTTGCCAAAGAGGAGAGCATCCTCGTTATTACGGGCTCCCGAGTACCGGAGCCCAGATCGCAGAACCTTCCTGGGGCGCCAGAAAGCCCTAGATACCCAGTGAGGCCCTCGGGTTCCCGAAAACGCAAACCTGGGTGGGTCGCGAACTCCGCCAGAGCATCGGGAAATCGGGTGAAATTCACGAGAGACTGGACTACAAATCCCATAACGCACGCGGTCTCTTTAGGGCGGCTCCAGGTTTAAAGTCCTTTCGAGACACGAGCTAGGGACTCCAACTCCCAGAAGGACACGCGCGGCGCTGCGGTTGTCACCCGCACTGGCTAATCGTACGTGTCCCCCAAATCTTTTCTCTAGCCCGAGGAACACCGCCTCTTATTTGCCGACATCAGAAGGTCACCGGGAGCGAGTTCTCAGTCTCTCTCAAGCCCTGGCCACTGAGGCGTCACAGTGGCACCGGATGATGGCAGGTGAGGAGGGGCTGGGGACCTTGGGGTCCTCGGTTTTAGGGAGCCGGAGGTCTGGAATCATAGGTCCTGGCGAGGAGGGATGTCGGGGCAGCTTGGAACCCCCTTGTCTTGATGAGGAAAGAGCTGGGCAGGGCTTCGGAGTTATAGATTCCAGGCCAGAGGGGGGCGGGGGCCCCGGAATCCCGCATCCCAAAGTTCGCCATTCTCCAGGTGGAAATGTGGACTCGGAAGGAGACCCTCTTCCCCCTGCGCCACCTTCTCCGTCAGACCCCACGCCCCAGGTGACCTCGCCCCCCAAGTCCCCTGTGGCCAATTCCCGCTGCACCGGGTTCTCCCGCCGAGGCAGTGGGCGTGGCCCAGGCTCAGGCCCCGCCTCCTGGGAGCCCACGTGGGATTCCGGGACCGCCCCTTCCCCCCTGTCCCCAGACGAGGGCGCCTGGCCTCTGCGAGTCACCCTGCTGCAGTCCAGCTTCTGAGCGGCCCAAACGCGGCAGCCAATCGGAGCGCGAGGGCACAGCTCGGAGGTGCCACCTGAAGATCCGGAGCCACTCTGGCACCTGGGGGCGTGACCCGGTCCCCTGCCTGCCAAGGGGAGGGGATCCTATGGCCAAAGTTTGGTTTTCCAGGGACTTATCCAAATTCAGATTAAAACTTTGAACTTTTAGTTAATTAGCTTTGTCTGTCTATTTGGGGTTGTGACGCTGGGGTGTCCGAGGGACAGAGCTGGAGTCTGGAAGGGGCAGGGGCCTCGGCCTTGCAGGTCTGAAGAAGGACGGAGCCTGGGGTTTAGATTACTGGGTTTGAGGGGCGAGGGGTCTGGGACCCAACTTCCCGGGCCGGGCTTCCAGGATCCAGCCCCCCGTTTGTCGTTAGAGCCAGGCCTCAGCGGACCCTGCAGGTGGCCGGGAATGAGTGGCAGAGGGACAGACCGACCGACTGACGCGGGGTGGCTGCGGGATCGCGTTACGCGGGGAAGGAGGTCATTGTGACGGCGTGGGGTGGCGGGGCATCGGAGCCGGCATCGTGAGCCGAGGGGGGTCTTGGCTGGAATATCGGAGTCTGGGAGAGGAGGGACCCCGCGGTCTACCGAGTGTGGGCTGCAGCCCAGATTCCGGTCTTACACAATCCAGTTTGCGGTGCTAACGCAGGCGTGGGAGTGGAAGCCCTGAGCCCTGTGCTCTGGGTCTCAATTATAGTTGCAAAGCAGATAGTATGGGGAATATGTCTCTCGTAGGTTTAGGGTTTGCTCCGGAACCCAGAGATGGGGGTGCCACTCTCAGGAACCCCAGCCGGTACCTGGAAAAGCCAGGGAGAATATGTGTCGTGGCCTCTGCCCTTTGTCCTAGGGGATCATCATGAGAGGGGTCAGAGGGGAGCCGAGGGGGTGATGGGCCCCACGCCGACTGGCCACAAGAGGCCAGCAGAGGCCTTCATGGAGGCCTATGTTGGGGTAACCCGTTCTCAGTGAAGCGCTGAGTCTAAGTGATCAGTGCTCACCTCCAGCCCCGCCTCCCTCAGACCAGGAGTCGGGATCCCCAGCCCTTCTCTTCCCGCAGAGCTGGGGGGCCCCGCTCTGGAGCAGCAGCTTTCTGGAGCTGTCTTTCTCCTCTGTGACGTGACTCAGGAAAAAAGACAAAAAAGACGTGAGTGGCTTTTCTGTCCCCGCTCCCCATTTCCAGTAGTTTCTCTCCCCTCCCCCGGCTCTGTTGTCTTCCAGGTTTTCGCAGGGGCCCTTCCCTCTCCCCGTCTCTCTTCTCCGGGCTAAATCGTTTGGGTCCCAAAGGTTTCAGCTCAGTGTCATGTCCCCCGCTGCGAGGCTGTCCCTGGTTCTGCCGGCCGAGTCCAGTGTCTGGGCGGGTTCTTTTATCTCCCACGTTTTCAAGATCGCTGTGACAGCTGTCGCGTGGATGGGGACCGACGAGTCTCTCACAGCAAGTGTTTATTTTTTTTTTCCTGTAAGAGTTTTTTCTCTCCTGTCCCTTCTCTGTAGTCAGTATCTCTCCAATAGCTGGTCCCCTGGGCCTCTGTCCCCCTGACCCTGGGTCTCTGGAGCATTAACTGCAGTGCGACTCTGTCCAGCCCTCTGGGCTCTGTCACCTCTGGCTTCCTCTCTGCTCTTCTCCCGCCGTATGCGGGGTGATTGGGGGGAGGGCCCCACGTCCTGTAGCTTCTGTCCCCTGGGGTGTGACTCCAGCTTCCCCTGACCTGCCCTGCTTCAGGGAGCGGCAGCGGCAGCGGCACTAGGCTGGCTGCCAACACTCCCCGCTCACGAGACATCTCTCTCCGCTGTGTCATCCCGTCTCCCGGCCTCCCTCCCCCTCCTCCCCAACCTGTTTCCCTTTCTCTGCCACTTGGACAGGATGACGGGACTGCTTCGTTCCGTCCCCGCTCTGCGCCCTTGCCTCTCTGCGCCACGGTGTCCGTACTTCTAAAATGGGAATAGTGATAACGGCCCTCGTTATAGGATGGTTACGGGTATTGAATAAGGTGAACTATTCATAACGGCCAGAGTTATCTCCGTCTATCTGTGCTGTGAGGCCGACGGCCCTTGTCTCCGCCGGTGGCTGTGAAGATGTCCTCACGGCACGTGGTTGATGACGGAAGTCCCCACAGGGCTCAGTGGGCTGGCTTCAGAGGGAAACGGCCATCGGCGTCACAGCCGCCCTTTGCGAGGATGCCTCGCGGTGGTAAGCCGAGTGGCGGGGAGGGGGACCGATTGCACTGAGGTCACACCGCCAGGCCAGGCCGTGCTGGAGAGAAGCCTCCTCGTCACCTGGCCAACTGTGAGCTGCATTTAGGATGACACAGCTGGTGGCTACGCGTTCATTCTTTCTATGTCCTTTGTGTGGTCAACAGATATGTGTTGAGCACCTACTATGTCCCCAGTTCTGTCCCAGGGCCTGGGGACTTAGCAGCAAAGGAAACGGACAAAGCGTCTCATTCCTCCTGGATTCACATTCTAGAATAAGGCAATAGACACGAAGAGACAGGACAGTTAATCCTCATCGTCCGCAGGTTCCGACTCCCCAGAACAATTTTTGTGGCCGCAGAATCGGTTCTCTTCGCGCTTTTCTGCTTTTCCGGTATTCGCAGACATGCGCAGAGCGGCAAAAAAAAAAAAAAAAAAAAAAAATTGAGTCGCCTGCGGCGAGTGTTCCCAGCTCTGGTCTAACAAGGTGACACTCCCTCTGCCATCTTGTTCCGGGTCTGCAGCAGAGAGATGGCCGGAGGACAGAGACAGGAGCGGGGCGGCACAGGGCAAGGAGCTCCAGCTCCGGGGACGGCTGAGCGGGTTCCAGTTGCGAGGCTGGCACCTCTTCATGGGGCCGCCTCCGACGAGTCACCGCGCACTCCGAACCTCCTTTCAGAATAAATAGCCCGGAGCGTGAGCTGTGTTTAGGATTTAAGATTATAACCTGCGTTAGATACCTGTGTACACACACAGGTACTGTCTTCGTCCGATTGGGCTTCTGTAGCAGAAAATCCCATAGAAGATCTGGCTTAAGTAACAAACATTTATCTCTCTCGGTTCCGGAGCCCGAAAAGTCCAAGGTGAAGGTGCAGGCAGATGCAGTGTCCTCAGGTGGTGGGAGGTGCGAGGGAGCTTTCTGAGGTACCCCGTGCATGAGGGCTCCACCCTGTGACATAATCACCTCTCCTCATCTCTTAGTGACATCGCCTTGGAGGTTAAGATTTCAACGTGTGAACGTTCGAGGGGACACAAACATTCAGTCCATAATAGGTACATATTATCAGAGAGCATCATATGTACATACTTCCCCTGGGAGGGATGGGCCCGGGATCACTGACGTAAGGCGTATGGAGACTTTCCAGGCCGTGACTGCTTTGCCGACTGAGAACTGCCCGCATATCCTAGCTTGGCCGGCGATAAGGAAGGCTTTTCCCTTGTTCTTACTCTGTTATCAGCTCTTTTTCTTCTGAATGTCCATTTTTCTTTCCCTCTAACCTCCTCCCCCCAATTCCTTCTACTTATAGTTGATCCCCGAACAATGCGTGGGCTGAGGGCGCCAACCCCATGCAGTGGAAGATCCACGCATCACTTTCGATTCGCCCAAAACTTTGCTACATTCCCGTGGTACCCGTGGAGGATTGGTTTCAAGATCCCCATGGATACCAAAATCCTCGGATTCGCAAGTCCCTTATATAAAGTGGACTAGAACAATGTATGTGGCTGGCCGTCCACATCCACAGATTCCCAACCGTGGATCAAAAAACACTCTTTTTTTTTTTTTTTTAATGCCTACAGCACCCGGTCTTCCTAGGTGGTCTCCCATCCAAATACTAAACACCGACCCTGCCTAGTTTTTCTGAGATCAGATGAGATTGGGCGTGTTCAGGGCGGAATGGCGATAGACTAAAAAAATCGTCTTGTTTTTGATCAGCATTTGGTTGAATCCGCGGATACGAAACCCTGAAAAAAAGCCTGTTTATAAGTGGACGCACGCAGTTTGAACTTGTGTCATTCAAGGGTCAGCTGTATTTAACAACCACGTCACGGTACTGAGTGCCAGGCGCAAATATTG
The DNA here is from genome assembly GCF_000325575.1 of Pteropus alecto. Classification (NCBI taxonomy): domain Eukaryota; kingdom Metazoa; phylum Chordata; class Mammalia; order Chiroptera; family Pteropodidae; genus Pteropus; species Pteropus alecto. Next base: position 1,917,212 of record NW_006430464.1, read on the forward strand.
AAATGTCTGAGCTCAAGAAGAAACGATGTCCTCATTCTGCAGATGAGGACACCGAGGCACGGAGAGGCCAAGCGAGCCCCCCAAGGCCTCGCAGCCGGGCAGCGGCAGGGCTGAGACCGGAATCCAGGCCTTGTCACCTCTAAGACCGGTTTTTTGTTAACTGCCGTGCAACCTCCTGTTTCAGGACCCCTGACCCTCTTGGCTGCCAGCCCCCCAGCCTGGGTCCCCCCGCACCCCTACACCGTCCCTATGCGCCTATTTCCTCTTCCTGTCCTGCCCGCGTCTCTCCCTCATTCTCTCCTCTCTCCGACCCCCACCCTTAGATCCGCCCCCGCAGTGGCGGGAGGAGACTTCTGCCCAGGGCTTCCGGCAGCCCCTGGAGCTGAACCAGCTGAGGACATACACCTTGGCCAAGGTGAAGGCTGGGGCAAGTTACTCGATCTCTCTTCACCTCGCTTTTCTTACCTGTAAAAGAGGGCTCATCATGCTACCTGGTCCACAGGGTTGTTCTGAGAATCGAATGAGATTCAACTAAATACCCGCCAAGCCCTTCGAACATGCCTGGCACAGAGTTTGCTGTCTGTGAGTTATTATTGTTTATCACGAAGCTTGTTCTATCTGTTTCTTGTTTGTCATGAACCTTGTTCCGTCTGTTGCTGGCGGCTGATCCACCTCCTTCGTCACTGATATATGTTGGCAAATGAAGCCTGGGAGAGGTAGAAGGGAAAGGTGAGATTTGAGCTGGACTCTGAGTGGGAGGGCAGGGAGTGGAAAAATAGGGCACAGAGTATTTGACTCACTAAGGAGAGAATGTGCAAAGGCCCTGGGGCAGGAACGACCTGGGAGTATTTTAAGAACAAGAGCACACCCCTCTCCGTCTCCAGCTTAGCGATTGCCAGCATTTCGTTAAAATCGTTCTCTCCCTCGCCTCCTGCCATCTCCTCCTGAGACACCATATCATTTCATCTGTCAGAATTTCATAAATACTACCAACAGATTAGAATGTTTACATTTATTCTGACATCATTTAAGACTAATGAAATATTGCCAGAATAGTACAGAGGGCTCTCGTATACCCAGACTCCCCATTGTTAATATTTGACTACACGTTCTTGATGTTTCTGTCTTTCTCTTCGGGAGGAAGTGGCGGGCGCGATGTCCGTTTACCCCTCGGTACCTGGGCGCGTCTGTCCTGAAAACAAGAACGTTCTCTTCCACAATCCCAGTGAGAGTCACACCGACACCAGAGCCTCAGCTAACCTGGGGACCTTCTTATTCCGATGGCTAGAATTCTTAACATCATCACAGCACCGTGGCCACCCCTGTGTTAGTTGGGAACCCCCAGAAGCAGACCCTAGATGAGGACGGAGTTTGGGGTGTGTAGGGGGTGATCCCAGGAAGTGCCACCCTTGGGGTCAGGGGGCAGTTGTGGACACACAAGGCAGCCAATGGAGGGAGTCACTGAGCAAGTTATCCCTGGGACAAGTGAGACACCGTCCCTAGGCAACTCTGTGAGGCAGGGAGAATCGTGCGCCTCACAGTTATTCCCACCACTGTGCCCATCGCGAGGAAATCTGTTGACGTGAGTAAGTTGCTGCCCTGGTCACCAGCATCACCATCATTATGACCATCATCGTCTTCACCCTCATCACCATCATCACCGTCATCGCCACCGTCATCGCCACCATC
>NW_006430464.1:1919360-1924662 GCF_000325575.1 Pteropus alecto
GAGTGTGTTTGTAAATAGGAGACAGATGTGGTTCTGGGAGATGTGTGACAGGGAGGCTGGCTTGTTCTGGGTGTGGGCAGGGGGAGGGGAGAAGCGGTCAGGGTGGGCTTCCTGGAGGAAGTCAGACAGGAACAGTGGTGGGGGGCGGGGCGGCGGCTCTCCAGATCCAGTGTCCAAAGGGAGGGAGAGTCAGACCAACAGGAGTCCGAGGTCCTTGGCATGGTTACGTGGAGGTGACCACCGGTGTTCCTGGCGGAGGGGACGCCTGTGAAAAGGCCTGGCGGTGAGAGGGGGGGCTGTCGAGGGGCCGAGTGGAGTGAGGAAGGGGGTGCTGAGTGGTAGGGGCAGGTCACGTGGGGCCTTGAGGGCCCTGCCAGGTGTCTGGTCTCTGTCTCAAGAGCAATAGGGAGCCATGCAAGGCATGTGAGCAAGGAAGCGATGGATCGGATGAGGGACTAGGTGAGAGGGAGGCTCTGGGCGACTCCCAGATCTCCCAGTCTGTGGCTGAAGCCTGGAACCAGGAAAAGAGCCTGGTTTTAGGTTGAGCTCTGCACTTGACACACAGATGGAGAAAGGCCCAAGGGTGGCAGGTCAGGCGCACCAGGAGGGGGCTCCGGGGGAGACTTAGGAGATGCTGCTGGGAAACCAACAAAGTTGGGGCTCCCCGGACAGAGCTCGGGAGGGAGAAGGACCCAGGAACCCCGACAAAGTAGAGGCAAAGTAGAGTCAGGCCAGAGGCAGGTGGCTGGACACTGAGCCAAGCCAGGCTCTCAGATGGGGTGTCGGAAGGGCGGGGAGAGTCGGGTCAGTGAGAGTCCAGCAGAGTCCTTGATTAGTTACTAGGTGACCTTGGGGCGGGGGCAGAGAGGACAATGGCCAATGGGCGAGGAATGTGTGGGAGGGTTGGGAAGGGGCCACAGGGAATGCGAGACAAATGTTTATGGAGTGGCAGCCATGTGCCCAATGTTGCAATAAGGGTCACAAATGAACCTTGTCTCAGCCCTCAGGGACCTCAGCTTTGCAGGGTGGGGGTGGGGGTGGGGAGGGAAGGAGGTAATAAAGATGAAGGAGATATAGATGGCTGGGGTGGGGGCGGGGCGTGCCTCAGGGTAGGGGGCAGTTTCAAGGCTGATGAGAGTGACCGGGAGGAGAGGATGGGGGGTCCCTAAGGAGGAGGCTGGAGGATTAGAATGAGAATTCCAGCCACCCCCCTGATCTCCACATACTCAGGTCCCTCCCACTCACATATCTCAAAGTCCGTAACACCCAGCGGTGTCAGAAACTCCTATTGGGTTATGGATCTTGGTCTCAGACCACCCAGGTTGCAAATACCAGGTCTGTTAAATGAGCTAATCTGTGTAAATTACTGAGAACAGGGCCAGGCATGTACTAGATCCTCAATTCAGTCATTCGTTTATTCAAAAGATGTTTATTGAGAGCCTGGGGGGGACACCAAATAAAAATTTCAACCGTCTCCGGTAGATTTTTGCATTCTGGTAGGAGAGACAGAATAAGTAAGTGTGGCCTGTTAAAATATGTGTGGCCTGTCAAAAAGGGGGTGTGTGCCACAGAGAAAAGAAATCGGGAAGCGGGAATGGGGACCCGCGGGGACGCAGATCGCAGTTTTAGAGAGGACGATCGGGACAGGCCCCACTGAGAAAGTGACATTTGAATAGGATTTGACGTTGCTGAGGGGGCGCGTTTACCCAGGACCGTCTCAGTTTAGCACTGAAACCGTGGACTCAATATCCTAGGTCCCCAGAAACCCTTCAGTCCCGGCCAGACCGGGATGGCTGGTCACTGTAGGAGTGAGTCACATGGCTATCTCTGGAAAAGCATTTCGGGCAGACAGAACAGCAAGTGCAAAGGTCCTGAGGTTGGAGCTCTCCGGATGTGTTTGAAGATTCGGCACCGAGAATAGGGTGGAGGCTGGTTTTGAGGGAGCGGAGGAGGCTTGAAAGTGGGGTGAATGGAGAGGGAGCCCATTTAATCTCTAGTGGTAGGAACGGGCCTTGCCTGGCCATCTCGGCTGCCCAAAGCCAGCGGGGAGGAGAATAGAACTTGAGTTTCTTCAAGGTCTATCATGAAGTGAAGGGGCTGGGAGAGAGAGAGGGAGGGAGAGAGATGGAGAGAGAGTTGAGTTGGTTTAGGGAGCTCCAGGCAACCAGGGGGGTTTTAGGGGAGAAGTTGGCAGAATGTGGGGTGCATTTCATGAGAGCCTCCTGCATCACATTTTGACCACAGGGCTCTCTCTGAAACCCAGAGAAACCGTTCTGCCCTCTGTGGATAAAAGAGCTTCCTCCCATCTTTGCAAAAAAATGTAGCCATGTCACATTTTTCTATCTTTATACAGACAGGGTTGAGTAACATACAGAGGCCCAGAAAGAGGGGGATGAGGACAGAGAAAGGGGTGGGGAGATGGACAGAGAAAGGGGAGACAGTAGGAGAGACACGGACAGAAACCCCTTTCAGACGGGTTCAGACACCGTGAGCACTGGGACTCAGACAGTCTGGGGCGACCCCGAGCACGCGAGCTCTAGAGCTCTGGGTGCTGATTCTGCAGGGCGCTCAGACCAACTAGTGAACGTTTGGGGGAGACGGCCACTGATCCAGACATCGGGCTGCGTGTCAGCGGGCTGGGGAGACCCCGGGCTCGGCCAGCTGACTCTGCTGCTTCTCTTTGCAGCTCGCCCTCCCCCGCCTGAGGAAGAGCCGAGGGAATGTTATCATTCCCTTGGGACTGGGCGATCGGCCAGTCCCAGGCAGATCCTTATGTGGCCACCAAGGTACCTCGCTGCTTCCTTCCCACCTTACCTGGGTCCCCCAGCTCCGAGGCGTTAACAACCGGTGACATGTCATGGACCAAGAAATGGAGCCTGTTGTGTCCCAGGAGCCTACAGGGAGGGCATGGCACCCCCAGTATGATGCCCCTGCTAGACCTCCGAGGTTGGAAGGAGGCCGGAGGAGGACGGGAAAAAAAGGGGGGAGCCTCATCTTCCCGGGACTGAACTTTCTCCTTGGCCCCGTCTTCTGTAGGGGGCAGTAGCGGCCATGACCTAAGCCTTGGCCCTGGATGAGAGTCAGCATGGCGTCCGCATCAGCTGGCGAGCAGCACCAAGTGGGCTGAGAGCCTCCCTGAGGGAACTGGGCAGACTGGGAGGAAGTGTTTGCCGCAGACTCCCCTGATCCTCTCTCCCTGCTCCCAGCATCTCCCCAAGGAACATGTGGACCTCACTGTGGGAGGAGCTGGCAGCCTCCAGGCCTGACCCTAAGGCCACAGTCCATGGCGTGGGGACCAGACCCAGGTGGTATGGGGTGTGGGAGTCAGGCGTGGGCTCCCCGTTGACCTCCTTTATCCCTGTGTCTTCCCAGCCCCTAGGCCCCGTGGGCCAGCCAGCCCAGGTGCGGGCCGCCGCAGTGTTCCTGGCCTGGGACTCAGAAGCCAGTTTCTGCACAGGCACTGAGCTGCTCGTGACCCTGGGTGCAGCAGAGCTGGAGTATGTGTGCAAGGCCAGGTGGGGTGCCCCGGTGGAGGCCCCCGTCATCCCTTCCTGATTTTCCACACTTCTCCTTGGGCTTCCTTGACCAGGACCCTCCCGCCCCAGATTCAGTCTCCCCCAAATTCCAGCTTCTGCCCTTTGCCCCTCAAGTGTAGCCCCCAACTCTAGACATTAAGCCCACTTACCGGTGTGCCAAACCACCCCCACGAGGGCCCATAAAAGCGATCTGCAGCCACAAGGAGGAGGGCATCGGTACATTTATTTTCCATCCTTCACGAGTCCCGCCAGGGCGGGACCCCTTACAACCCAGCCCAGCCCAAGCGTGGCCTTGACCCGAGGGCCTACAACTCCCAGCAGGCCTTGCAGCAGGAGGCTCTCGCCGGGGGCGTCTGGGAAACGAATTGCAGTTAGGCTTCACCGGTGCCCTAGTTAAAAGGTTCGCAGGGGAGAGATAATTAAGCTGTAATTAAGAGCTAATGGAGCAGGTGAAGCACGAGGGCCTCCTCTTTATTCTTGGCCTTTAGGGGAAAGGAGTTTTGACCTCGCCGCCTGCAGAGTAGGAAGGTGGTCCGGGCCACAATTTCTGAGGGAAGAGGAAGCTGGAGGTTGAGACTCCTGGAACAGAGAGTGGGGGAGCAGGGGGTCCGGACTCCTGGGTTTGGGGGAGTCGGGACGGGGTGGGAGCTTGGAAACTGCGGGGCGCACAACCCGTGTCTAGGGACGGCCGACGCCGGATCCACCCTGGTGGGGCGCGGGGCTCGGTCCCGTGCGTGCGCCCCCGGCGAGGGTGTGGGGTTGGTTGCCTGGCTACTGCGGATTGGCCGCGGCTGAGTGTGGGGCGATTGCTGATTGGCTGGGGCGGCCCCAGATTGGAGTGGAGGACGAGGAAAGAAAAACAGGGAGACGCCCTACACCGAGAGGGTTCGGAGTTTAGCTGCCTGGCCCCGGGGCTGCTGAGCCGCACAAACAGTAACGCGGTGTCACAGTAACTTAGATGCAGGAGTTGGGGGGGGACTCTGAGCCCGGAAGTTTGGGGGTGGCACAGTGACCGAGGAGAGGTTGGCCGATTCTGCCTCTGGAGGGTCCTGAAGTTGGGGAGACGCTGAAGGGACATAACCCAGAAATCCTGTTCTAGGGTCTCGTGGATGAATTGGAGGGCTGACAAATTTTCGGGCCCCAGTGCTGAAAGGGACTGGAAGGGGCCATAGCGAACCGTTATGTGTTTTTCTCTCTCGAACCTTTACGAAGACACATAGGTTCTCGTGGGAAAGGAAACCTCTACTCAAACAGGGGTTGGCTGCAACCCCCTCATCCCCGCCTGCCACCCGCCTCGGAGGCCTTTTCCCAGAGGCTTTTTCCCTTGTCCTGTCCGTAACGTGCACCCACAGGCCTGTATAATGTGCTTTTCCTTTTTCACCAAGGAATCGAGATCTGCGGAGGTTTCGTGGCTGCTCCTGATCCCGCTGTCGGTACCTTTTCCCGATTGCTCCAGGCTTCACGTTCCCCGAGTCTCTCTCTTTGTTATCTCTTGCCTCACTGTCTCCATGCTTACGATCATCTCTATTGTGACATCTCTTAGTCTTGTTTTCTGTTCTTTAAAGGTTCTGTTTGCTTTTGCTCCTTTTTTTTTTTTTTCCCTCCCCCCTTGGGCTGCTTTTGCTCACTAGAGCTCCGTGGCGGGACCTAGCAACATGCATTTTTGAAAACTGCTGCGTGCACGCTCCTGAGCCGCGCGCGGGAGCGCGGCTGGGAGGAGGGCGTTATTTCGAGGCGCCCCGCCGCGGGGCCCACCTCCCCGCGGG
>NW_006430464.1:1925049-1928124 GCF_000325575.1 Pteropus alecto
GGGAAACGTGGAGGAGGGGACAGTAATGGGGGAGGCACAGGGCTGGGTGGGGGACTTGGGGGGGACAGTCAGCTGGTGGGGGCGCGGAGATAAGGCTCCCAGGACCTTTCGGGAAGGGGGTCGGATGAAGGCGCACAGCTCATCCTCACGTCTGGGCTGCGAATGGAACTCGAGGCCCTGTTTTCTTGAAACTAAAGGTTAACGTAGACGTGGACTGTTGTGTCTGTCTCCCAAACAAAACCCTTATCTGAAGCCGCGCACCTGGGCTGGGAATTGAGGCAGCTTCTCACTGTCAAAAGTGACAGAGACACTCCAAGCAAGTGAGACAGTCCATTCCTACTGATGTGATGTCAGCCGGCGGAGTTTCGGAGAGTCTGTGATTTTAGAGAATGAGGTTTCTCCATGAGGAAGGAGAGAGTAGTAACTCCAAGAAGGTCATTACAACCCTCCATAACCAGAGCATAACCTTGGAAGAAATGTTTCTTGTTAACTTGCACCTTGTTCCTTATCTCAGCTTGATGGATAGATGGCAGGGCAGACTTTTTACTTTGCTGGGGTCCCAGTGACTGATGAAGACAGGCCTGGGTTGCGACTGAGGCAAACTGGGCTTTGATGATGACACTCCTGGGGATTGTGACAGGACAGCTGTGGGCAGCAACAGGAACAATCGGGTTGCGGCATGGGGAGTATGGGATTGTCTCTCATAATTATGACAGTTCTGGTCTGTGATGGGCGAGTCCTGGGTGACAGGGACAGTTTGGGGCTCTGATAGGGACAGTTCCGGGCCGAGACAAGGACAGCAGTGCACTATGATGGGGACTCTTCCTGGGCAGTAATGTGGGGGCAGTCCTGAAGTGTGAAGGACGGTCCTAAACTATGACACAGATGATCCTGGGCTTTGATGGTGACACTCCTGGGTGACGTTGGGAGGACAGTCCTGAGCTGTAATGAGGCACAGCGGAGGCTCCACAGTGTTACAGAGCCCTGCCCCGTGCACCCCGCCCCCCGCCCCAGCCTTTCTCATTTCTTAATTCAGCCCCAATCCTTTTACTCTCTTTGTCCCCAAAACCCATCTACCATCTGAGGGTCTCCTTCGGGCCAGTCCCTATGGCTTGGGGTGTCGGATGACCGGGCACCTTCCCTCAGCTGAAGTGAGACCCCCTTGGCCTTAGAGAGATGTCCTGGGAGGATGAAGGCAGCTTCTCCCAGTGTGACAGGGACTCTGTGGCCAGCGCAGATCTCCCGGACACCGTGCCTGGCACCTTCTCTGCCTTGTGGGTGTGTGTTTCTGCCCCTCTCTCTCCCGGACGTCGGTCTCTAAGTCCCTGAGACCATTTCCCCGCAGGTCTTGGCATCGCTCTGCCGCTCACAGTCCTTCCTCATTTCCCCGGCTCTGCCGTTCACCGTGTGCTGTGTTGCCTGAAGTCTGGCCTTCGCCCGTTTCGTTTTTGAACTCCTCTCCCTCCTGGCTGCTCCTGATCCCGCTCTCAGTACCTTTTCCCGATTTCTCCAGGCTTCACGTTCCCCGAGTCTCTCTCTTTGTTATCTCTTGCCTCGCTGTCTCCATGCTTACGATCATCTCTATTGTGACATCTCTTAGTCTTGTTTTCTGTTCTTTAAAGTTTCTGTTTGCTTTTGCTCTGTCTCTGTTGGTTTTTCTCATGCTTGTTCTTCCCTCTCTTCCTCTTTTATTTATTTTTTCCATCCTGGCTCCTTCCGAGGGCTGCTTTCTTGCCCACCTGCTGGCTGTCTCCACCGCCTTGTGTGTCCATACTCCCTGTACTGTGGGTGTCCTGTTTCCTTCTGGACACAAGCATGGCCGCCCACAGGCTCGTGCAGGCTAAACAGCGCCACCTAGAGGCCATGTTTCAGACCCGCAGGCGGATCATGCCAGAAGCCCTTGGCCCCGCTCGCTCTCCAGGGCTGCTGCTCAGACTTCATCACCCAGAATTCAGGGCATTGCAGCCCCACAGCCCCCCTCTCCCCGTGACTCACCGCTGCCGTTCACATCTGTTCTCACTGATGGCTGTCAGCTTACACGGCAGGACCAGGCTAGGCTGGCTTTCTCTCTCAGCCTCATGACTCAGCTGCCTTCCTACCGGGCAGAGGAAAGAAGCACTTTGAGATCTAAGAACACTGGGGGGGACAGGCCAGCCGCTGTACACGGCCAGCCCTGCTCTCCCTTGCTGGCCTCAAGCAGGGCCGCAGGGAAGTGTTCATCTGCACGGTGTCCACTGATGACTGGCACCCAAGATATGGGGCTGGGGCCTTCAGGTAATCTGAGTTCAGTAGATCTAGTACCCCGAAAGAACATGAACTTGGACTCCTAGGTCTGAGAGAGGAGGGGCTGGGGATCTGTAGTCCTGGGTCTGAGGGAGGGGGCTGAGGGCCTGGACTCCCGGGTCTGAAGGAGGAGGAGGCTCGGGGGTCCAGATCTTGGGTCTCAGGGGAGCATTATTTAATAGATCCCCCACTTTCCTAATCCCCAGGAAGGCCTTCACTCACCCGCATGCCGTCCGTCCCTCGTTGTCTCCTGTCTGAGTCGGTCTCAGGGTTGGGGCCAAAGTTCCCTGGGGTGGGCGGAGCCTGTGTGTGACCTTGCCGCAGCCTGCAGCCTGCAGGAGGGAATGGGAGCTGATTCAGCTCCTGGGATGGCTCTCCTAGGGGCGGGGAGGGGACTTGGCTTCCTTCAGGATCTGCTTCTGCATGCCAATCGGGGACAGACCACACACACTACCCAGAGTGCACTAGGCCTGGGACAAGGGTAGTCCAGAGGAACCTCCCAGGTCTAAGAGGTGGCAGAGGACGTGCCTTCTGCTGTCTCTCTCTCTCGGCCTCACCACCTTTCCTACTTCTGTCCCAGATTTGGGTCCGAAAACTCGCTGTCCCTTGGCTTCTGTGTGGTCCCAGAAGATATGCCTCCTCGAACTTCAAGGTGAAAGGAGGGGACTGTACTTTTAAATTTCAAGGAAGGGGGCCGAGGGCTCGAACTGTTGGGTCTGAGGAAGTAGCGGGCTGGGGGCCGGATCTGGGCATCTCTGTAAGGTCCAGGGTTCAAAGGTGAAGGCGGGTGGC
>NW_006430464.1:1928149-1958395 GCF_000325575.1 Pteropus alecto
TGGCGTGTCCCAGAAGCCTCTGGGCCACAGCTCTCTCTTCTCTCGGCATCTGAGTCCCAGGCATTCATGGGAGTTGTAGTTTTTCAGTTTGGATGGTGGCTCCAGAGGTTCCAGGACACCTGGGTCCCCTCTCTTTTCTCAGGCTGCAGACCTGCAGCTGAAAATGACACAGGAGCCTCACAAGAAGCCGGATGCCAGCGAGCCCCTGGTGTTCGGGAAGACGTTCACTGACCACATGCTGATGGTGGAGTGGGCCGAGAAGGAGGGCTGGGGCCAGCCCCGGATCCAGCCCTTCCAGAACCTCACGCTGCACCCGGCCTGCTCAGCTCTCCACTACTCGCAGCAGGTGGCACGGCGGCCGACCTCCGTCCCCGACTCTCTCTGCGTCACTTCCTTCTCGCTGCGTCTCTCGCCAAGGCCACTCCCTGGGTCTGCTTTTCTGTGTGTTTCTTCTTTCTGTGCACTCAGCATCCTTTTCCTGAGGCTTCTCACGTTCCAGGCCCTGTGCCGGGTGACGCCGGGGGCCTGACGGGACAGGCTCAGTTCCTTCACTTGAAAACTCCGCGTTTTGGTTACGACCATTGTGATCTGGGCTCCAAGGGAGGCGGCCGAGGTGTCGTGGGAGGCCCGTTCTCCCTGTGCCTTGAAAGAAAGTGGGGTCTGTGCCGGCAAAGAGGGGAGCTCAGGGTGTTAGAAAGAGAGGGGACAGTTAGAAAGAAAGAGCCCAGCATACTCAGGGGGGCATCGTGGCATCGGAGCATGGCAGAGGAGGCCAAGGATGTCATCGGGGCCACAGAGGAACTGAGGGGCTGAGAGGCTGGGAGCTTGTGAAGACTGAGCGGTGCGGAGCAGGGCCAGCCCTGGGTGCGAGACCCCTGTCAGGACACAGGATGAGATGGCGGGTGGGGGGGCCAGAGGCCAGGGGGCCAGGCTGGGGCGAAGGTCCAGATAGGAGAAACTAGGTCGATGTGGGGGCCGGAGCTGAGGGATGGACAGGAGGGGACAGGGCAGAGAGATTCAGGGACAGGACACGAGGGACTGGCCGGCTGGGCGAGAGGAAGGAAGGGAGGGCCGAGGGTGGTGCCCTGGTGACCAGGTAGACCATGGGACTGTCCCCTCATGGGGACTTGGAGTAGGGTTCGCCTTGCGGGGCTTGGTGAGGGGCCTGTGAGGATGAGAGACACCCAGGTTTATGACTTAAAGCTGTGGCCGAAAGTGAAGTCTTCCTGAGGAAACCATTTGTGACAGGATTTGAATGAAAATATTATAGCTCTAGAAGCTGGTTTGTAATTTGAGTGATTTTTGTTTCTTAGGATACGGTTCTGTGACATGAGGCAGATTTTCCTTTTCTATTTTTTTTTTCCCCCCAGAATTTTGAGGGTTTTTTCCCCTCACTTGACATTTGACTAGAACCGATCAGTTCTGTGCAGGGGAGACACCTTGGGGGGCAGGTAGATGCTAAGGACGGACAGTCAGGGTTACGTCCACCAGAAGGTGGCTCTCAGAGACCGCCACCTCTGTACCTCTGTGCCTTCCGGCTGGGGACCCGGGCTGTCGTCTTCAGTCGAGCGAGGGCAGCCGAAGGGGTTTAGAGGCCCTGACGTTTCCTCTCATGCGGGGCGCCCGGGGAGCTGAGGCCAGCTGAGGGGAGGGGCCGATCACGGTCCCACGCCGTCCTCACTCGGGGGCACGTGTGGAACAACAAACGGACCACTGTGTTGTTGTTTTTATCGTCATGGGGATGATACACGCCCAGAAGAGCACACGTGACGTAAAAGTGCAGTCAGTCGAACTGCACTGGTCCGTTGAAAAAATCCACATATAAATGGCCCTCGCAAGTTCAGACCCGCCTGTTGAAGGTCACGTGTGTACCGTTGTACCCATCGTAAATGGCGTTAACTTTGTTCACAGTGTCGTGCGCCCTCACCACCATCTAGTCCCAGGATGTCGTCGTCACCCCCAGCAGAAACCCGGGAGCCACTAATGAGTCGGTCCCCAAACCCTTTGTCCCGCCTCTCAACAACCATTAATCTGCTTTCTGTCTTTATCTCTCTGTGTTTAAATTTTTTTTTATTATTTATTATTATTATTATTTATGCCTATAGCACCTGGTCTATCCTAGGTGGTCTCCCATCCAAGTACTAACCAGGCCTGACCCTGCTTAGCTTCCCAGACCAGACATGGGGCTTGTTCAGGGTGGCATGGCCGCAGACCATGGACTGTGGCTCCACTGGGGGGCAAACCCAGGACCTTCTACGTGTAAAGCAGATGTGCTCCCCGCTACACTATGGAACCACGTCCTAAATATTTTTAATTAAAAAATATCTTATAAATTACAGTTGACATAGAAGATGAGTAGTTTAAGTTGTACAACATAGTAATTTTTATTTTTATTTAGAGCATTTTAAAAATTAACACCTGTTAAAAAAACGGATCATACATTTGCACAGTTCAAAATCGTAGCTCTGGTAGAGGGAATATACGTCCGCAGTTCCCCAGCCACCTAGCTGCCCTCCCCAAGTGGCAGCCACTGTCACCAGTCCCGTGTCCTCCCAGAGTCTGCTTTCTGAATATCGACACCGATGTCGTATCACTGTTTCGCCCCATTTTTTTTTTTTCCCCACACAAAAGGGAGCCGACTGTACCCTCGCTGGCATCTCGCGTCCTCCCTCAGTGCCTCTCGGGGACCGAGCGCCCGTGAACAGCCTTACCCTCCTTTTGGCCACCACATAGTGTCCCATCCTAACGATGCCTCACGGGGCTGTTCCCCGGTTGTCGGGCACTTTGGTCGTTGCCCGCCTCGCGCTGTCATTGACAGTGTCACGATACACCAGTAAACTTGTCACTTCCTTTAAGTGCAAGGGTATCGCTCCAGTTTCTGGAACTGTGGGGTGTAAGGGCACACGTCTGGCGCAGTGACCTGACAGACGCTGCCACGTCCTCCTCTGCGGGGCTGCGCTGGTTTCTGTGCCCCCCCGGCAGGACCCGTTTCCCCCCCCGTGGCCTGGACGCTCCCGTCCGCCTTTTAGATCTCGTCCAGGCTCCGGCGTGGTTTCGAAGGTATCTCAGAGTCATTTAGATTTGCCTGGTCCTCCTCATTATGCAGTTGGGCATCTTCTCAGAAGCATAAGAGCCATTATGATTTCCCTTCCGTGAATTGTCCATTTTCCAGGCGGGTTTTTCTATCAGGGTAGATTTCAAGGAAATTGAGATTTTTATTTCTAGGGGTACTTTGTATTTTCGACAAACTATTTGTGATACGAGGTGACATTCTCTCCCCATTTTATTTTTATGCCGTCAACTGTGTCTTTCTTTGGCTTCAACGATCCGTCATATTTAGAATACCACCCCCAGTTTGAGACATCGAATGGTTATCCTGTGTTTTCTTCTATAGTTTTTATGGTTTAATTTTTTTTCCCTTTTAAATATTTTAATCCATCTGGAATTTTTCCTGGTGTGAGGTGTGAGGTGTGAGGTAGGGATCCAGTTTAGTTTTTTCCAAGGTAGATAGATATTTGGTTGTCCCAACAGCATTTTAATTGAAGTAACCATGTTTCCCCCCATTACTTAATAACCCACTTTTTAGTCTCTTCCATTGTTCGGTCCATTTACTCATATGTCCCTGTCGCCAAGTTCACAGAACTGTAGATTTATAATCTGTTTTAATATCTGATGAGGCTTCTTTCCACTCCCACCTCTTCTCCCTGTTCTTTCGTTTTCTCCAAAACATTCTGGCAATTTTTTCTTGTTTGTCATTCTTCATTCATGCATTTCGTGATTCATTCATTCAAGAAAAACCTACTGTGCGCTAAGCACCGCCCTGGGCACAGGGGACTGCTGCTCCCTGCTCTGTGACACTTGCAGTTGGTAGGGAAACAGACTGAAGCAAACATGGGGCCATGGGGCAGGAATCAGGGTACCCTGACCTGTCGGGGGGTGGGGGGTGAGGCTACACACCAGAAAGGATGTAACATTTAAGCCGAGCCCTAAGAGGTGAGTCGGAAGACACAACGAAAGTCACTTAGCAGAGGGTCCAGCAAGTACAGAAGCTGGGAGCAGGACGTGGCCGTGGTGCCAGCCGCGGGGGCAGGTGGGCAATGTGAGTGAGCAGGTGAGGGAGGCAGGTGTGTGTGGCCTCCAAGGCCCAGCGGGGACATCAGGGTGGGGGTGGGGATCAACTCATTTTTTTTTGTTTTGTTTTTGTATTTTAAAAAATGTTTCTATCATGGGAAACTTGAAACTTAAAGGTAGAGTGACAGGACCCCCTGCCCCCCAAGTCACCCTGCTTCACCCTCCGGCCCCCGGTGGCACCATCTCCTTTTATCTCCCTTCCCCCTCTTTCCCGTTTCTGTAGGGTTTTGAAGCAAACCCTGGACGTCGTGTTATGTCGCCCACAAGCACTGTCTGTCCCTGTCCCCTCTCTCTGGGTCCCGTCTCTCTTCCTTCTCGTCCTCTGAGCGCGGCGGGTTGGTCTCTCCCCAGCTCGGCCTCTGCTTTGCCCCCCCCCCCACCCCGGCTGTCCCAGGCGGTCGCTGAGCCCGCCCACCTGTCCCCGCAGCTCTTCGAGGGCCTGAAGGCATTTCGAGGCAGCGACCGGAGCGTGCGCCTGTTCCGCCCCTGGCTCAACATGGACCGGATGCTGCGCTCGGCCCTGCGCCTCTGCCTGCCGGTGAGGGGCCCGGGTGCGGGGAGGAGGGCGCGGCTGCAGCCAGGGCCCCGGCGCCCCCCTGACTCCCCGGCATCCTTGCAGAGTTTCGACAAGGTCGAGCTGCTCGAGTGCATCCGCCGGCTCGTGGAAGTGGACAAGGACTGGGTCCCCGACAGCAGCGGCGCCAGCCTCTACGTGCGGCCTGTGTTCATCGGGAACGAGGTGGGCGCTTCCCTCGGGGCTGAGGGTGGCGGGGACCTAAGGGGAAGGGCCGGGGACCTGGACTCCTGGGTCCCTGACGCCCCCTCCTGACCATCGCAGCCCTCGCTAGGTGTCGGCTGTCCCTCGCGAGCCCTCCTCTTCGTTATTCTCTGTCCCGTGGGCGCGTACTTCCCTGGAGATGCCTTGACACCCGTGTCCCTCCTGGCGGATCCGTTGTTCACCCGGGCCTGGGTGGGCGGGGTCGGCGACTGCAAGATGGGCGGGTGAGTCGTTGTCCCCACTGCGCCCCTTGGTGACCCCGGTGCGGCGCCCACGCGTCGGGGTGTGTCTGCGCAGGTGCACAGACCAGCTGGGACATGGGACGGGGCTGGGTGGAGGTCAGTGGGGACGCCACCGGGAAGTGGGGGTTGCCCCTCCCCAAGAAGCCTCCAGAAATGAAGTTTACGCTGAGTTCAGGGCGGGTTCCGGGTGGTGGAGCGCAAGGTCACCATGAAAGAGGTGATGTCCTCCTCAGGTGGCCTCGCCCGAACACCTGGGCTCAGGGCCCCCTTCCCCACGAGCTCCCGGAGTCCCTAGGGCCTGTGGTGCCCATCGCCCTGTGTGTGGACTTTCTGTGTGAGTCTGAGTCCCCAGGGGCCTTGGTGCAGCATGGCAGGGAGGGTCTCCCAGGCTGGTGGGTGCCCCACTGTCCGTGAGCTCTGACGGAGGTGACTGGGGCACCTTCATCATCTGCACAGAGGTGGCGACACCTTAACTGAGTCTGATGGATAAGAAGGAGGCAGTTTCCTGGGTAGGAAAATGGGGAACAGTTTCTAATTCCCAGGGGCCACATGCGTCGGGGCAGGGAGCAGGGGCAGAGGCACAGAAGTTGTCAGAAAGAATTAAGTCTGGGACAGAGCAGGCCAGGCCCTGAGCACCAGCCCGAGGGGCTGTGATCTTGTCTCAGAGGTGATGGGGAGCCTCGGGGAGGCTTGTGAGCAGGTGTGGGGTGAGGTCAGCTTTGGGTGAGAGACAGCGTTGAATCAAGGGGATGAGGGAAATCATCGAGGTGGCCAGTTTGTTGGTGGGGGTCAGAGAAGGCCTGGGACCCAGCCTGGGGCTCCAGACACGCCTCCGAGGGTAGGACGTCACAGGTGCTTTTGAAGGACAACTGGGGAGTTGGATGCGGAGGGCGGTCCCAGCCCGGGGAACAATGATGCACCTATGACCTGGACAGTGGGATGAGGTCGGGGGTGGGGGGCGGGGAGGGAGAGGGGGGCGAGGGGGTGGCCATTAGATCCTTGGCCCGGAACTGCTGGCCAGCGATTCTGTCCCGGGGGCGCTGGGCAGAGCTGGCGGAGTAGGGTCCACCCTGTTCTGGAAAGACTCATCTGGGGTGGTGCTGGAGGTCGCGGGGTTCCCTTGCCGAGGCCGCCGCGCTGCCTTCTGCCAGGAATTACGGGCCCACGGTGTTCGTGCAGCAGGAGGCCAAGAAGAAGGGCTGCCAGCAGGTGCTCTGGCTGTACGGGCCCGACCATCAGCTCACCGAGGTGGGCACCATGAACATCTTCGTCTTCTGGACCCACGAGGATGGGGGTGAGCCCTGCCCCTGGCCCAGCCCGAGCCCTGGCGGGAGCGGGCGGCACCCCTGTCCCCAGCGGAGCACACGTCAGGGATTGGGTCGGGGCGGCTCCTTAGAGGATGGGAGGCCGAGAGGTGACGCTCGGTCCCTCACACCCGCACAGTGCTGGAACTGGTGACCCCCCCGGTGGATGGCGTCATCCTGCCCGGAGTGGTTAGACAGAGTCTGCTGGACCTGGCTCAGACCTGGGTGAGCTGTGGTGGCGCCCCTGGGGCTGGGCGCTGCTGTGTCACGGGCCAGTGCGGCAGGGGCTGTGGGGGAGGGGCCGGGCCACACCGCCGTGTCTCTGCCCTCCCTACTTCGGGGCATCCGTCTCCCCCTGGGGTCTCTGAGCGGCATGGCCTGCTGGGTGACCGTTCCCTGCCCTGCAGGGCGAGTTCCGGGTGGTGGAGCGCAGGGTCACCATGAAGGAGGTGATGCGAGCGCTGGCGGAGGGTCGCCTCCGGGAAATCTTCGGCTCAGGCACCGCCTGCCAGGTGTGCCCTGTGCACGGGATCCTGTACCAAGGCGAGGTGAGCAGGGGCTGCCCCGGGTGGGGGAGGAAAGGGGGGTCCTGGGCCTCACGGCGCTGTCTTCCCAGCACCTCCACATTCCCACCATGGAGAACGGGCCGGAACTTGTCCTCCGCTTCCAGAAGGAGCTGAGCGCAATCCAGGTGAGGTGCTGGCTGGAAGGGAGGCTGGGTGCTTGGTCCCCGGAGAAGGTTAAGGTCTCTGGACTGGGAGCTGGAGCCCCTTCCGTAGTCCCACGAGGTGATAACGGTCTCTGAGCCGGGACCATGAGCTGCTGTGGCCCAGAACCCCTCTTGGGGTTCAGGGACCCCTTCCTGCCAGGCTGCGAAGCCCCAGCCCCTCTCCTGAGCGCGGGCGCCCAGGGCTTCCTGGAGGGGGAAGTCCCTGTCCCCGAGCCCCCCGAGGACTTGCAGCCGGCGTCCAGCCACGGACGTCCACTCCCCGCGGACTCGCCTGGAGTCCCGGGCTGTCCCCGTGGTCAGGGACATCTCTCCTACCGGCTTCTGGACCTCGGACCCTCCGTGGCCCAGGACCGTGACCTCTCAGAGGCCTCGGGAGGTATTCGCGTTCTTCCGAGCCTAGAACCTTCGGGCTCCGTCCCGGCCCTCGCCCCCGAGCCACGTGTCCCGCGCGCTCCGCGAGCCCCGGGGCCCCCGGCCTCGAACGGCCCCTCTTTGGCCATCGGGGCTTGTCAGCCGGAAGCCACTTCTCCCAAGAGCCCGCAGGGCCGTGCGTGCGAGAACTTTCTACAGAACTGCACCCCCGAGCCTCCGCCCCTTGTGCGCAGCGACGCCCCCCCCACCCCGACCCCACGACTGCCGGGGGCCCGGGGGCGCCACCCCGCGGCCTGCCTCTCAAGCGCTACCTCTCCGGTCCCGCAGTACGGAGCTCAAGCCCACGAGTGGCTGCTCCCTGTGTGACGCTGCGGGCTGCGCCCGGTCTGCCCTGGGATCCACGCAGCACCTCGTCCCTGCGCTGGACCCTCCCGCTCCGCCCCACGGATGACTCACCCGAAGTGCAATACGCGCAACCGGGGACCAGGACGCCTGAGTCTCCCGCGCCCCCGCGTGGCCGCTACACTCCCAAAGCAGACGGGCCGGACCCAGGAGCTCCGCCCTCAGGCCCGGGCATTCGGATCCCGCTGCTCCGTATTGCGGGGTCCAAGGTGCGCCTTGGCCCCGACTCCGCACTCACTCTCCTCAGGCCGGATCTCTCACGTGCTGCTGTCGATGTTTTACCCCCTTCTTGCTGCAATTCTGAAATAAAATGCCAAATAACAAGACATTGGTTCCCATCTCCAGTGATGCAACTCGAGACTCTAGGATTTTCACGGGGATCCCTGGTCCTCGGCCCCTCTCATTTTCGCCGGCCCAGCAATCCTGACCCCCAACGTCCTGGCGGATTCTCTGGCGGACAAGAGTCTTCCGCTTCACCACAAATCGAGCTTAGCATCCCCCCCGCCACTAACCTGCATGTCGCCCACTTCCCCATCTTGGGGACAGCTCCAGTGCGCATGCAGTCACCAGGCCGCACTCAGGGCGAAGAAGGCAATTTGGGGGTACACATTTCAGATAACCCTCCTCCATTGCCTAAAAAATTCCCTAATAGCCCTGTGATCTTGGGGAAGGGAATTCATCTGACTGATTCCTTTTTCTCATTTTAAAAATGAGGACGGAAGTACCCACCCGTTAAGGCCATGCTGAAGATTAAACAAGTCATTCCATGGAGGGTGATTGGAACAGGGCCTGGCATGTAGAAAGCGCTGTAAAACTGTTCTCTTTTTGACAACCAAATTTGCCTTGTGATTTTCTAGGTTGATTCAGAAGGTTGTCCAATTGCGTGGGGAAATGAATATCTGTAAAAATGGAATGCATTTAATTATACAATACTTAGGGGACTTCAGGAAATTGATTTTTTTTCCTCTACATGTTTTAAGTCATTTTTATGCTTAAGGATGTTCTTCATTTGAAAATAATAAATATACACGAAGTGGAAAGAACCAAAATGTGAGTTTTCATTTAACTTAGTGATCAGAATTCTGAACATTTTACAAAAACATCCTTGGATTTCGATAATAAAACCACTTCGTGGATTTGATGTTCTAAATCTGTAACCACTAATGTTCAGCAATTATGCGTTTAGATCTGAAGATTTTTATTAGTTTCTAAAAAAACAAACAATAATTCATGACGAATCTAAAAAATCAGATTTAACCCAACTGCGAACGCTAGATACCAATTCTAAGTTAATGAGCTAACCAAGAATATTAAAATCGCTTATGCTCTATGCAGAACACTAAGTATCATATAAAAATAATGGTGACAATTAAAATATATATGTATGTACGTATCTTTCTTGTTATAAGAAAAAGTAATGTACAATAAAATTAAATTGAGGAAAAAAACTAAAATAACGGGATGGTAAATAATAATTACCTAACCACAGAGAACTCTGGTTTTCAGGCGCCGCTGGAAGGGGCATGTGGCGCCATCTGGCGGCCAATGTTGGAATAAAGTTTCAAAGGCAGAAAGAATGAAAAGCTATTTATGATGGGAACGTCCCAACACAATGTCAACATGTGATGAATTAAAACCGTTTTTATGGCACTATAAACATTTCCAGACACCTACAGGTACATCTGTTTGGGAAGTGTCCCTTTAGGAAATGTTTAAGAAGCGTTGGCTTGGGCCTTTATGAAAAACCCTTAGCAAACATCAGATTCAATGATGAAAGACCAAAAGCTTTACCCTCAGGGTCAGAAGCAGGAAAAACGTGCCTGCCTTTGGCTCTTCTAGTCAATACTGGAAGTTCTATCTGGAGCAATTCAGTTGCCAGCACAAATAAAAGGCATCCAAGTTGTCAAGGCAGGACTAAAACTATATTTGGAGATAATATGATCTTATATATAGAAAATGCTAAAGAATCCATACGAAATACCCATTCAACCAAATAAATAAACTCAGCAAAGTTGCAAGGATACGAGATCAACACACAGAAATCAGTTGTATTTCTTTACACTAGCAGTGAACAATCCGAAAAAGAAAGTTGGAAAGTGATTCCCTCTACAATAGCATTAAAAAAACAACAACTTAGAAATGAACTTGATCAAGGAAAGACTTGTAGGCTGAAACCAAACATGGCTGAAAGGAATTAAAGATGACATGAGTAAATTGAGAGACATCTGTATTTATGGTTCGGAAGACTTAATATTATTAGGATTTCAACAATAGCCAAAGCAATCTAGGCATTCAATGCAATCTATCAAAACACCAAGGGAAAAGAACCCACGACAGCCTTCTTTTTTGCAGAAATGGAAAAGATGATCTTAAAAATCATATAGAATTGCAGGGATCCCAAATACCAAAACAAAACAAAACGAAACAAAACCCAAAAAACTCAAAAAGAAGAACAAAGTTAGAGAACTCACAGTTTCCAATTTCAAATCCTACCACAAAGCTACAGTGATCAAAACAGCGTGGTACTGGCATAAAGACAGACATAGGAATCAATGAAATAGATTGAGAGCCCAGAAATAAACCTACACATCAATGGCCAATCAGTTTTGACAAGGAAGCCGAGGCCATTCAATGGGAAAAGAACAGTTTCCTCAGCAAATGGTGCTGGGATGAATGGATTCCCACATGCACAAGAATGAAGTCGCGCCCTGCCTCACACCATCTGCAAAAATTAACTCAAACGATCAAAGACCTAAATGTAAGAGCTGAAATTATAAAACTCTTAGAAGAAAACATGAGGATAAATCATCGTGACCTTCAATTTGGCGATGGCTTCCTAGGACACCAAAAATGCAAGCAAAGGAAGGAAAAAATAAAAAAGATAAATTGGACTTCATCAAAATTAAAAGTTTTGTGCATCAAAAGACACTATCAAGAGACTGAAGGACAACCCACCGAATGAGAAAAATATTTGCAAATCACGTATATGAGAAGGACCTAGCTCCTTCGTTATCTAGCTGTGTGGATTTGGGCAAAGTGAACCTGTATAGATGTAGATGTGAACGAAATTAACTCCGTCCGTGTCCTGGATTTCATTTAATTTTTTGTTTCATGCTGTGACCTCGACCAACCTCATTGTCCTCAGCAAGCATATCAAAGCTTTCTAGTTGATTACCCGTGTTCCTTAAAATGTAGCCATAAGTGGCTACATTTTGTAACAGCCGGAATGGCATGACAACCGAGAAAAATGTCAAACTGGTCATGGTATCGATTATAAACAATCATCCATCACAAGACCACCGGGAGGCGTGGCCCCTGGCACTACTGCATTCTTTGTCCCTTTGTCTTGTCAATCATTCGTACCCGAGTTCTATTATTAAAAAAGTGCGGTGACAAGGGTCTGTCAGCCAAGAATAATCTGTGCATAGTCGCTGCGTTGTCTTTTCGGCTCTGACCCAAGCTTCCGGTAAGTAAACTACTCTATAACGAATCCTGTTATAACCTATGGAGCTGTCCGCTTCGTTTGTCAGTCTCATGACACCTTCTCATAGTGGTGGCCATCACACCTCTGTCCCTCTCTGGGCCTCAGTTTCCCCATCTATAAAATGGAAGTAATGATGGCAGCTCACTCGTGGGTTTGTTGGGAGGATTGCATAGGACAGTTGTACGTGGCACCCCGTTGGGGACCAGGAAGGGCCTGGGAGACTCTGGAACACTAGGGGGTGCCACCACTCCAGGCACTGAAAGTTGGGGACGATTGAGACACATCGCAGAGGAAACCAGAGGCACCGCGTCCCGGGCGAGCCACTACCCGCCCCAGGAGCCGCTGGGCGCGCTCTCGGAGACCCCGGAATGGCAGCTAAATCGCTCTGATCACTCAGGAAATCCCAAGGGCTTAGGAGCTCTGTGTCAGAAAAACTACAAAGACGGTGAGGAGAGTTTCTATAACCTTCACCCGGCTTCCCCTAACGTTTACATCTTATCACCGTGGTCTGTCAGTCAAATCGGAGGCGGTAACAGCGCGCTGCCGTTAGCTAAGCTGCAGGCTTTATTTGACCCTCATCGGTTATTTCTGTGCTTTTTCTGTGCCACCCAGGATGCCCCGCTGCTGTCAGTGGTCAGGTGTCGCTGGTTTCCTGCGGTCCGTGTTTTTCAGTCTTCCCTCGTCTCTGATGACCTTGGCAGTTTCGAAGAGTATTGGTTATTTTGCAGAACGCCAGTGGCCGTTCGAAGCTAGAAGACGTAAGAAACAGATTCTCCGCGGCAGCCTCCGGACGGGGTACAACCCTGCCGACGCCTCGATTTTGACCTGATGACTCTGATTTTGGATTTCTCGCCTCCAGGACTGTGAGAGAATGAGCATGTGTTATTTTAAGGCACCAACTTAAGAGGAATTTGGTGCAGCAAATGTAGGACACTAATATACCCTACGTCCACTTACGTTTTATTTATGTGTGACGTATCTAGATTATATTTCAGAGTGAAACATTTCAAAGTTACTCTAATGGCTTTTCCTTTTCTTTCGAAAGTGATGATGCAAGTTCTCGCAATCGGGCAAATGGATTTCAAACCCACTTGAACTTTTTTACGCGAAGTATTTCCAAGTAATGCAGCTCCGCCTCTTGCCTTGTGAAAGCAGCTGCCTACTATGCGCAAACGGGCAAAATGAATCAGACGAACAGGGTATCCGATACGCTGCTCTGTTGACCTAAGGGTTGCTTCTTTGTAGCACATCTGAAGTCTGGATGCAGCTTTTCATCCACGGGGTCCTATACGTGCTCGTCGCCTGCGTGCGTGTATACATCAAAAAACACCAGCTTCACAGCGTGGAGAGCTGAGATCAGCAGCTTGGAAGAAAATGTCAGAAACGATACTTTTAACCCCCCAGGAAGCAGAGCTGTGGGGGAAGCTGTAGGTGGATGGTGAAGCAGACACGTTTAGCAGCAAACCCAACCCTCACCCTAACTTGACACGCGTCAGTGAAAATCTAGCAGAGAGAATTGGCACCGAGGGGTGGAGTGGGCTGATGGATTGATAAAGGTCTCCTCGAAGCTGTGACGTTGCACCTGGGTCACGATAGAGAGAAAGGACTGCGCCAGACGGAGGAGGTGGCGGTGGCAGAGAAGGTCAGCGAACCACCCAAAATGTGTGTTCCCCTTCCCCAGTGCCTACGGAGAGACTACATTTCCCAGCCTCCCTTGCACGGTCTGGTCCATAAAAGTCGCCCATTTTGTCCATCTCTTCTCCACCTGCAGATCGGATGTGGATGCCAGCGTATCAGCGATCTATTGCTGCGTAACAAATCACCCCCAAATCCTCGCCGCTTAAAATAGCAGCCACTTATTATCTCACATACGTTTCAAGGGTCAGGATTCCAGCACAGCTGGACGGGGTCGTTCCGCCTCAGGCTGTCTGTCTCAATAGGTTTCGGTCAAGCGATTAATCAGGACTGCGGTCATCACAAGTCCCATCCGGGTCTCAAAGTTTCACTTGCAGACTCACGTGGCTGTCGGCAGGAGGCGGGGATTATTGGGGTTCATCTCGGAGCCTGACTACCACGGCCAGGGAGACCTTGGGAGCCAAATGCTAACACAGTGGTGCTGTCATGGGCGGGGGTTCCTACCCGTCTGCCTCTCTGCTGATTGGACTTTACGTGAAGGAGACATAAAAATTAGTTGTTTAAACCACCGATGGGGCAGAATTTATCCATCTCTGTGGTTAATGATGCTTTAACTAATACAGCCAGTGGGACGGGCTGTGGAATTTAAACTGAACACATAGCGACTTTATAGAACTTTATAGAATTTAAAAAATAAATATGAAAAAAGACGAATAAAGAAAACCCTATTCACCCAATAGAAGGAAGGAACGGAAAAAAATAATACGCTGAATAAACTCCAAACGGATCAAAGATTTCAGGGTAAAATATGAAACCAGAAATGAATGAGGAGCAAACATTGGAAAATTCCTTTACGGCTCGGGTGTGGAGAAATGCTTTGAGCTATAACTCAGAATCCAGGCGTGTAAGAGAAAACACTGACACATTTAAATGCATGAAATAGGACCAAATATTCTTGCTGTTTCGTTTCCATTTTTTCCCCCCGAGGCCCTCAGGTGGAGCAGGCAAGGCCGGCTTGGGGTGCGGGTGGTGACAGTGGCCCAGACGGAGTGTCAGGATGTTAGCGGGGTGAGGTGGGCATCTATTCATACAGATAGCTCAGGACGATGAGGTGTCCCTAAGTGGGATACGTAAGGTCCTCAGGCTGGGAGAGGGGCCCACTGGCTCGGAAGTGAAAACCAGACCCGGGCGATGAGGGTTTGGGTGGGGGTGCAGAGGGGATGGGGAACACACAGGAGCCTTGACCGAAGAAGTAAATTAAGGAAAATGGAAGTCAAGATTTCTCACTGCCGGAGAAAGGAGGTGTGAATACGGAACGAGAACAAACCGGAAGTGGTGGACTTGGATAGATCATTGTGAATTCATGGTTTCGAACGTCCATAAACAGATATGGAAGTTTATAAATGTACATAAACCTAGTGTGTGTGTGTGTGTGTGTGTAGACCTAATATGTAGATGTGTGTGTATATATATATACACTAAATAAGATTACTGGGCTGAAGGATACATTTGCAAGATTATAGATGTCACCAGATTGCCTTCTATAAAAGGCTTACAAGGTACCTACGTGCACACCGTGAAGTATTTACAAGGTTATTCATTGTAGCTTCCTTCGATGTGGAAACAGCTCAAGTACCCATTAAAAGGAAACAGGCTTCTAAGTGATGGTGCATCCGACCGACCATGGCTGTTATTCCCCGCACCACCATCCTCAAGTCAGAAGTCTTCTCTATTTCTGTAGACCATCTCTCTTAATTCCTATCTATTCTTTCAATGTCATGTCTCCATCCATCTTTCATAAAACTTTTAGGGGAGGGCTCGTGGTAGCTCCGTTCCCCACAGAAAAATTCGCACACGTGTGTACTTCTACCATTTTATTTCGTGATCTCTGTTTGTCCTTGTTTTATTTATGCTTATTTTTTTCTCCTTTCCTTCCTTCTGCTGGGTCAAGTATCCTTTATCCCCTTTCCCTCCTTCTATTGGTTTGGCAGTCACGTCTTCAGTTTCAGTTTTCTCGGAGGCCACCTTTCGAATTTGAACATGCAGCTTGAAGGTGGCGACGTTTAAACACAATTAATACCTCTATCGTACTCCTGAACGATAAAACAATTTCAAGACACTTTAATTCTGATCATCTGTCGTCTGACTTACATAGTATTATTGACCACTATTTAGAAGAAAGGCTTTTTTTATTATGGAGGCATTTCAACCTCTGTGGAATAATAACATAAATTCCCTTGGATCCATCACTCAGTTCAGTAATTACCAACAAACTGCCTTTCTTGATTCATCCATGCCTCCATCCGTTCTTTGCTTATTTATATGATCGCTCACATTGTTTGGAAGGTAAGATTTTATCCACATCGAAAGCACACAGGTCTTGGCTCTACAGTTTTTAAAAACAGGCACATTTCTGTAATTCACACCCCTTTCGTGGCATAGAACATTTCCATCTGCCTGCAAAGGTCTCTTCGGTCCCTCCCCAGGCAATGTCCTACTCCTAGGCGGCCAAATATTCTGACTCACCTTAGAGTCATTGTTCCTCGTTTTTATCACTTTGTATAAATGGAATCACACAGCGTCTCCTCTTCTGCGTGAGGCTTAGTTACTCAGCGTACTGTTTGGGTTTCATCTGAACTGTCACGTGTCTCAGCCTTCTGTTCTGTTCTATTGCTGAGCCGTTTTCCATTGCACATCACGACGCCCACCCCAGTTTGCTCATCCGTTTTCTTGTGGAGGGATGTTAGGGTTATTTTCGTTGTGGGCTATGATGAGTAAAGCTGCTGTGAGCATTCTCGTGTGAGACTTCTTTTCGGAGAGGTAAGTTTTCATTTATCTTCGGTAAACATCTAGGAGGGAAATTTCAGGGTTAGGTATATGTTGGACTTTATTTGAAAAATCGCCAAATATTTTTTTCAAACGTGCCTGGTCCATTCGATGTTCCCACCAGTGGCGTGTGAGAGGTCCAGTCGCTCCATACCCTCGCCAATATTCGGTCTTGTACTCCCACCTATCCGCCCCCCACCCTACTTTTATCGAGGTATAATCGACACGTAACGTCGAATTAGTTTAAGGGGAACAATAAAATGATTCGATAGATGTATATATAGCAGAATCATTACCACAAGGTTTAGCCCATCCCTTCGCATAGTTCCAGATTGATTCCATGCGATGAGAACTTTTAAGATACGTTTTCTTGGCAACTTTCACATAGGCGATGCAGTTCGTTAACTGTTCATTCCCAGGACGGATTCATCTTATCACTAGAAGTCGGTGCCTTTTGACCCCCTTTGCCCGTTCCTCCCTTTTTTCTAAACAGTGGTCAATAATAATATGTAAGTCAGACGACAGATGATCAGAATTAAAGTGTCTTGAAATCGTTTTATCGTTCAGGAGTACGATAGAGGTATTAATTGTGTTCCTCACCTATTTTTACACCCTCAAATGAGTTATCTTCTTGTTATTGTTCTGTATGGTTAATATTTACTTAGATTTACCCAGTTTCATTGTTCTTCATACCTCCTGGCTCCTCGTCTTTTTCTTCTAGCTTCAGAGTGCTTCTTCGTGCATCCCACTCTTCAGTAATTCTTCCAGGGTGGTACTGATAGTACAAACATTGTTCGGTTTTTATTTGTCTGGAAGTGTCTTTATTTTGTCTTCATTCTTTAGAGGTGGCTTGGGCTTGTATCCGAGTCAGGGTTCATAGTTACTTCTTCAGCACATTGGAGACTTCTCATTTCTGGCTTGCACCGTTGTTGTCGACGAGGGAGGTGTCAGTCTAATTGTCTTTCTGTCCTTGGCAAGTTTTCCACCCCTTGGCTTTAAAAAAAAAAAAAAAGCCTTCTCATGGTCTCTGGTGTCCTGCAGAACCCAGACCTTAGGGAAGGGGCTCTAGGAAGCTGATGCTCTGACTTCCAAGAGAGCATGGTTAATGGGGGGCTGTTCCTCTGTCCAGGGGGGCTGGTAGTCTCTCTGGCAAGGCTGTGCAACTGGCTGGTGCTGAGAGTGCCCTAAAAAACACTAGAATATGTCTGGGTGTGCATTTGCTTTTATCCCGCCCAGGACACGTCACGCTTCTCATATCTAAGAATTCATGTCTTTCGTCAGTTCTGAAAGTGTTGTACAGCTATTATCTTCTTGAGGGTTGCTTCTCCCCCATCTCTACATTTTCTTCTAGAAATTCATTGGAATTTTTAATTCTACCTTCCATGTCTTTTAATTTCTCTTTCAATTTTTCATCAATTGGTCTCTCTGTGGTGCCTTCTGGGTAATATACTGAGGTACGTCTTCCAGTTCATGAATTCTCTCTTTGGCTGTTTCTAATTTGCTGTTTGACTCCCCTGACAAGTTTTTCATTTCAATCATTATTTGATTCTCATGTGTGTTTCATTCCTTCTAGAAGTTCTATTTTATTCTTTTCCACCTTTGCCTGGTCTTTTACTAATGCCTTGGTTTTTCTTATTTCTCATCCTTAAAAAAAATGTCTTTAGACATTTGATGTTTCTTTTATAGTTGTCAATATTGTAGGTCTTAATCTTTATTAGAAAGGTAAATTTCGAGTTCATAATTGACCAAAAGCTTTCAATTGAACTGAAAGAGATCCGGTTTCTGCGTCTGCTGAAGAGAACAGAAGCCGCTCCAGATGTTTCAAATACAGGGAGTTTATTAAAGGGAATTGGTTACACGAGTGCCATGAGGCCAGAACTGCAAAATGCGATCCCTGAGATAGTAGAGGTGTTAGTTACCAGAAGCAGCTCAAACCCCCAGGGACTGTAGGACTCAGAAGAATGGCCCCTGCCGGGTAGAACACAGACCTTTCTGGAAGGGGCTGCAGGCAGCTGGTGCTCTGACTTCCAAGATAACATGGACAGATCATACTGATGTCCAAAGGGGCTGGAAATGTCTCTGGCAAAGCTGTGCAGCTGACCGATGCTGAAAGTGCCCTAAATAACCATTGCTGCCCCGGGGTTGCTGAGAGATGCAGACTAGAGCTGGAGGTGGGAAAAAAAAGTCCCTTGTCCTGCTGCCTGCCTCCTAGCTTCCTGCCAGGGCCTCCCCACGACTCTCATCAGTCGGCAAAGGCGGTCAGAGAGTTAGAAGCTGAGCTTCATGCTAAGGAGACGGCAGCACGGCCTCCCCAGGACAAGCAGAGCAAGCACGGGCTCACCCTGGGTGCGTAATGAAGGATCAGCATCCCCTGCATTGCACGGAGAGGCCCCAGGACAAACAGCTGCTCAATCATCTCACCTCCCAGCCCGTTCAAATGATATGACTCTTTGAACATCTATTCCAGACTACTAGAAAGACATGACACTCTGAGCAAACGGCTATGGGAGATAACTCAAGATCACTGTCATTGACAGTCATGTGATCATGACACCATCTAATAAAAAAACAAAACAAAACAAAACGGTCTTGTACTGGGCCTGGTGAGAATCAACTTGGAAGAGACTCCAGGGCCATCGTCCATCAACCCTCACACTGCTAACTCAACCTCACCTGGTGGATGAGCGAAGCCTAACTCTCTTCTAGGTAAGAACAACCACAGGTAAGAGGAAGTATCAGGAGAGTTAAATCAAAATCTTCATCGGAATACAGGTATAGAAGAAATACATTCGTATCCACAATGCTGGCACTTTGTAACCAGTTTAATGTGAGGGAACTGATCAATGTAATAATCAGTGTATCTCTATTTGTCTATCTTTGGTGATATTTAAAGCATTCATGAGAATCTGTTATATAATCAGTGTATCCCTATTTGTCCATCTGTGATGATATTTAAAGCATTCGTGAGAATCTATTATATTAGACTTGTGAAAAATATCATCGAGATTGTATTACTAGTTTTCTTTTATTCGAGGCATTTTCTCCCCCGCCAGGTACTGATATTTTTTTTTAAGTTTTTTTTTTTCCAATTATAGTTGACCTACACTCTTTATTAGTTTCAGGTGTACAACATAGCGATTAGACATTTATATCACTTACGAAGTGATCTAGACCCAGTAAATCCAGTACCCGTATGATATCAAACATAGCTATTACAATATGACTAACTATATTCCCTATGCTGTACTTTACGATCTTACAACTGGCAATTTGTACTTCTTAATCCCTTTACTCAAGGTACATTTAAAGGAATCAGAGATACAAGACTTTGTGAAAAGTCCATTGATTACATTTGCAATCTATGTTTAAATGTTTGGGAAAATCTAAAATTGTGAAATTCACAGCTTGCTATTTTTAGCTGTGGAAGTAGTCAGTGAATGTTCAGATGAAAGCTGGTTGCTTAAAAATTAATTAATCATTACCAAAAATCAAACAGTTGTGAATAGTTGTGTTTATACACAAAAGCTCTTCTGACATAAATATTTCGCCACAATCTTTTCAACAAACAGTGCTGTGAAAACCAGATAGTCACATGCAAAAGAATGAGGTTGGACCCCGACCTTACACATTATGCAAAAACTAACTCGAATTAAATCATGGACCTAAAACCATAAAGCTCTTGGGGGAAATGCTTTATGACATTGGATTTGGCAATGCTTTCTTGGATGTGACGGCAAAAGCTCAAGCAGTAAAAGTAAAAATAGATAATTTGGACCACATCAAAAATTAAAACTTCTGTACATCGAAGGACACAATCGACAGAGTCGACCTATGGGGCGGGAGAAAATATTTGCAAACCGTAAATCTGATAAAAGGTTAATAGCCAGGATGTATAAAGAACTTTTACAGTTTAACAACAATAAAAAACAAATACACTGATTAAAAAATGGAGAAAGGACCTGAGTAGACATTTCTCCATAGAGGATATACATATACGTGACGTATGTTTGGAAAGATGCTCAATGTCACTAATCATTGGGGAAATGCGAATCAAATCCACCACGAGATAGCACCTCACCCCCACCGGGATGACTGCTATACAAAAAACAAAGTGAAAAGGCCCACCCAAACGCCCAGGAAATTGTGTCTGAGAGGCTATAGAGAAATCGGAAGCCTTGGGCGCTGTCGGAGGAGAAGATGTGTCTACCGTGGAAAACAGCATGGTGTGTTACTAGCCAGGGTTTTCCAGAGAAACAGAACCGACAGGATGTACGTGTGAGATATCTAAAGCACTACACACACGATTCGTAGAAACAGGAAGTAGAATGTGGTGGCCAGGGGTCGGGAAGAGAGGGGAATGGGGAGTTACTGTTTAATGGGTAAAGAGGTTCAGCTTTGCGAGATGAAGACATTCCAGGGGTTGGTTGCACAATACATGAATATACTCAAGACTACGGAACTGTACACTTAAAATAGTTAAGATGGTGCACGTTACGATGTGTGCATTTGATCATAATTTTTCAAAAAAGATCTCGAACGATCATTTTTCTCTGACAGTTCTATGCAAAAGTTATTGTGGGGCGGGGTGGGATAGGGACGTCCAGTCTTGTCCAGTCTTGTATCTGGGGGCATGTGCCATGTGCCTCGTTCCCTTGTAAATTTTGCAACTTTGGATTATGAGCTCATTCAAGACTTTCTCTGTGATATCTGAGTTGAATGGCGTGTCTCTCCAGAGAGGGAGAACTTTGCTTTGGACAGAAGCCCTGGGATATCACTAGTCCAACAGCCAGTCCATCGAGTGCTCATCTTGGGCGTGCCTTGGCCACCCAGTTCGATTTCATACCCGTTTCACATGAGACGGGGCCGGTGGTTACACAATTGTCATTAGAGGATCATTCTGCTTCCAACCAGAGCCCGAACGGAAACAGGGAGATCTCCCTGACGTTTTCTCAGTGCAGTTTGGTAAAGTTTCTTTTTTTTCTTTAATTGCGGTGAGATCCACACAACAGAAAGTTTACATTTAACCACTTTTGAGTGTACATTTCGGTGGCATTGAATACATTCATGCTGTTGTTCACCCAGCACCATCATCCATCTCCAGAACTGTATCATCGTCCCAAATTGAAACTCCGTACCCATTAAGCACCTTCTCATCCCCCCTCTTCCCCGACCCCCAGCACCCACTACTACTCCACTTCCTGTTCCTATGGATTTGTCTATTCTAGGTACTTATCAGTGGAACCGTACGGTCTCTGTCCTTGAGTGTCTGCCTTCTCTCACTTAGCAAAATGTGTTCGAGATTCACGTAGCGTGTGTCAGAATTTCCTTCCTTTATAAGGTAGAATCATATTCGTGGGATTTTAAACAGCAGACTTGCACTGAGGTGGTGGCCCTTTGAGCTTCACCTGGGGACACACGGAAATACCAGTTACACTTTCCACTCTGAGTTTGCCTTTTTTCTTATGTTTTCTTCCTCCCTCCCCTCCCCTCCCCTCCCCTGCCCTGACCTTCGGTTTCCCTTTCCCCTTCTTTCTTCTCTTTTTGGGGACCTGGGCATTTCTTTTTCTTCTTATAAGCTCATCCATGCATTTAGAAGAATCTACAGCATGAATTTTTTTTTGGGGGGGTGAGCAGAAATAACTTTTATCTAACATAATTTAGAACGTATAGAAAAGTTTCAAGCCTTGCCCAAAGAACTCTGTATACATGTTTTACTCAGTTTCCCCAATTATCAGTATTCCCACCTCCCGCGTGCTCTATCTCTGCATATTATTATATATTTACATTTCCAGACACATGTGAGAAAACGTTATCTATCGATACCATGTCCCTTTGTCCCTAAATACTTCAGTGTGTATTTGCTAAGAACAAGGACATTCTTTTTTTTTTTTTTTTTTCAGTAATCATGGTACCATGATCACAATCAGGAAATTTAACAGAGATAAATTACTACTATCCAATGTACAGGACACATTCAAATGTTACCAAGTGTCTTATGAATGTCCAGGATAGGAAATAGATTTGCTCAACAAACTGCATTTTGTTATGTTGTCTCTCTGGTCTCCGTTCATCTGAATGGTTCCTCTGTCTTCGTCCTTTTTGACCTTGAAACTTCTGAAGAGTCAAGGCCAGTTATTTTGCAGCAGGTCCCTTGGTTGGAATTTATGTGATGCTTCCTCACTATTAGATTCGGGTCGGGCAACAGAGTCTCTTAACTTTCCCCAACCCCAACCCCTAGTATAATCTCGTGCAGAAGAAAGATAGATAACAAGAGTTTACAAAGAACATCTTCCACAAAACTGGCTGACGATGAAGCACCACGATCCCCAAAATACGCTGGGCGGGGCCAAACAGGTACCAGTAAAGGAAGAAAAGGAAGCAGGAGAAAGTACTGTGAAGGGTGGAGTTCTCCAAGCCCCAGGGGGAGAGGTCGTCCTCACAGCCCAGGACTTGGTGAGAGACTCAGAACAGCAGCGGTCAAATCGTGTGTGCGCGCGCGCGGGCGCGCGCATATGTGTGTGTGTGTGTGTGTGTGTAGCAGCGGTCAAATCGTGTGGGCGCGCGCATATGTGTGTGTGTGTGTGTGTGTGTGTGTGTGAGAGAGAGAGAGAGAGAGAGACAGAGACAGAGACAGAGACAGAGAGAGATCGAGATCGCAGGCTCTAGGTGAGAGTAGGCTGTTATGGGTGCTATGGGCAGTTAGAAGGTGCTGGAACACTCAGAGTCCTCAGAGATCTCAGAATTACTCAATAGCATCTCTTTGGGAAGGACAAAACTGCCTACTTGAAAAAATCGTTGTTGAAACACGTTTGACATACAGCATTGCGTAACCTTCAGGTTTAGACCGTTAATCTGCTACATTGTACGTCACAGCGATGATCAGCGCTTCCGTTGTGTGACTTTATTACCTTTTCCTTTTCGTGGTTGGACAAAGCTCCCCTCCTGTGAAAGAGTGCGCTTGACCATTGTTACACTCTAAAGTCCACGAGCACCTGGATGGAAGTGTCCAGATCTTCCCATTCTCTTCCCGAGACCAGAGGCTTCCAATCTCCAGCTCAGAAATCTGGGCTCCCAGCCCAGGGTGTCCAAGTTTCCACTTCCCTGTCCTCCTGGGACCCACGTGTTCAGATGTCCAGCCCTCTGACCCCTCAGAACCCAGGAGTGCCATCCTAGCACCAATAACTACCCCCACCACCCCGATCCAAGAGCCTAGCCCCGTGGACCGAGATGTCTTCCCATTCCTAGAGCTAAATGAACCCGGAAAACTACATCTCCCATGAGGCTGTGGGCCTGCAGCATGATTAAAAATAATGCCCCATTATCGAGATAATTGAGAGAGAGTTCCACAACACACGAGGTTCGAGGTTCGGAGTGGAGTGAGTGGGGTTAAGTCTTGTCCTGTCAAAGGGCAGGGATAGTTCAGAGTCCCTGGGGACACCTTATCGGAGCAGAAAACAGGACCGGGAGAAGCTGGGACCTTTCTACAGCCTTATGGCAATGGAGACGGGGGTGCTTCGGGGTCCCTGGGAGGCAGGGAGGCAGATCCCACCTCCTCCCTCAGACACACAGAGTGCTCACTCTCATCCTCCCCTCAGACTCTTTATTCTTCTAGGTAAGAAAAACAAAACAAATAAATAAGATAAATAACCCAATAAATAGAGAGGCGACCCTCTAATCGACAGCCTGTGGCTTCAGGAAGTGTAGCTGGGGCTTCGGCCCCGGGAAGGCCACACCATGCTCAGGGGGTCCGAGGAGCCCACATCCGGAGGTTCAGGGGCCAGGCGGCCTGGAGGCTGTGGGGGTTCTGGGGGCGGGCCCGGCAGTGGCAGGAAGCGGGCCGGTCCTCGGCGGGCCGGGTCCGAGGACGGGGAGCTGTAGGGGGGCAGGCGAAGCGGGCGCGCGAGGGCCTCGGACTGGTAGACGTTGTAGCCATCCTTGAGCAGCAGCTCCCGGAAGCTGCAGGCTGCAGGGTCGAAGTGGAGCTGAGGGGACAACAGCGAGGTTCAGAGACGCCTCCCCGCCTTCTGACTCCAGCACCCAGGGGTCCAGGCCCCCACCCTGTCCTCTGGGACACAAAGCAACCAAAGCCGGCTCCGCCTTCACCCCCGGGCAGTCCCGCCTTCCTGTCTCCACTTCGCGACAAGGAGCATCCCAACCCAAGGACCAGTCACGGCTCTCCAGGGCCAAGTGGGGGAGTCTGGCTACCCCACCGGGGTCGTGGTCCCTGGACGGGCCATGGGCTGGCTCCCTGAGTGACCCTGTGCCCAGCATAAGCCAGACACGGAGAAGCCCATGAGGTCAGCAGCGGTCATGAGACGCAAGACTCCATCCCTCAGGCCACTCTGTCCTTCATGGTCCCCGTGACGTCCCTGCCTGCCCCTCAGTTTCCTCTCCTTGCAAACGCCGATAACAGCAGCCCCCACCTTCACGGTTTGCGGCGAGGGCGGGCCGTGCAAAGAGCATGGAGCCCAGCCTGGCTGGGGCCACGGATGCCACACGCAGTCCCCAGTGATGAAGACGCTAGGAGGAAGGACGGAGTGTGAGAAAGGGGTGTCCTGGAGACCCACCGATCCGTACAGCGTCCCGTCCGGCCTCTGGCACAGGAATCTGGACGTCTTGACTCCCAAGACTTGAATTACGCCTGGCTTCAGGGCCTTGAGCTCCAAGAGACCTGAAGGCACAAAGTGGTGAGGGGCTCAGACGGCCTTTTCCCAGGCCCTCCTCCCTCAGACCCGGGGGTCCGGGCCCCCAGACCCTCCTCCCTCAGACCCGGGGATCCGGGCCCCCAGCCCCTCCTCCCTCAGACCCGGAGTTCCAGGCCCCCAGCCCCTCCTCCCTCAGACCCGGCGTTCCAGGCCCCCAGCCCGTCCTCCCTGAGACCCAGGGGTCTGGGCCCCCAGCCCCTCCTCCCTCAGACCCGGCGTTCCAGGGCCCCAGCCCGTCCTCCCTGAGACCCGGGGGTCCGGGCCCCCAGCCCCTCCTCCCTCAGACCTGGGGGTCCCCGCCTCCAGCTCCTCCTCCCTCTGGCCCGGGTCCTGCCCCACACTCACTTTCAGGGCTCCGGCGGGCAGCCCCTGCCACCGTTCCATCAGCCCTGATCTCCAGGTGGGCCTCCGTGTCCTGGGCATCATCTGTGTAGAGGTAGCGCCGCCGGACTTGACTCCCAAACTGGAAGAGGGGGCTGGAGTCCAGGATGGGGTGTGCCTGGCAGGCTCCCAGCAGGACGGCCAGCACAGGGCCCCACAGTCCTGGGTGCTGCAACCTGGCCTTGCCCCAGCCCATCAACGGCTCACGTCCTCAGGCGAGGTCTGGGGTCTGGGGTCTGAAGAGCTGAATGGTCTAGATTCTATTCCAGAGCCTGATGGGTGGGGAGAGCAGAGCCACAGACCTCCGCTCAGGTGGCCCGGATGCCTGGGTCCTCCCGTGAGTGGATTCTGGGCTGACAGAACACCCAAGTCTCTCGGGATAGATGCAGAAGCTGCAGAACTTATATCCAGACAGACTCGCCCAATCACCTTCCTGATACCTGACTCTTGATATTTGATCTACTTGGCAGGAGCGAGGATTCCACTGTGGCCATGTCAGGCTGAACAAATGATGCAATCAGGGGGCCCTTCCAGCTGCGGGGCCCGGACTTCTAGGTTTGAGGGAGCAGGGGCTGGGGGTCTGGACCCCTGGGTCTGAGGATGGAGGGGCCAGGGGCCCAGACTCTTGATTCTGAGGACAGAGGATGCTAGGGGCCCGAATCCCTGGGTCTGAGGATGGAGGGGTCAGGGGCCAAGACTCCTGGGTCTGAGGGAGGAGGGGCCGGGGGCCTGTAAAACCACCTTCCTCCTCACCGACTGATGTGGATTGTGTCCCACAGCTAGAACTTCTGCACCCCACCTGAATCTCTAGGTTTCTGGGGGGCTCAGACACCGAGATTCCTGGATCACCATGAAAGCAGCAAATACCACATGACTGAAGTGTCCTCTGAAGGGGCACAGGTGTGTTGGCCCAGGAGCTTCTCACCTGGCTAGGAGTCAAACCCCCCCGATCTTGACCTCACCAGCCCACTTTTATACCAAATGTCCAGGCCCCTCCCCCTCTCTGATGCAATCCTGGGGTTTCTTTCACAAAATAAGCTACTCCAGTCCCAGAGTGTGCTCCCAGCATAGCCTGGCGGCTGTGGGGGTGGGGTTAGGGGGCATCTCTGACAGGTGACTCCAAGTGAGCCAAGCTCAGGAGGGGGAAGTTAGACCCAACACCCAAAAGAAGTGAGGGGCACGCAGTTTTCTGGATTCCGAGTGTGTGGAGATGGGCTCCCGGTTCTGATGGAGGAAGGTGTGGGAGGCCTGGACTTCTCCGTCTGGGCCCGGAGGAATCACCGCCGAATGCTGGGAGAGTCCAGTCAAATTGTGGGGTCTGATTCATTGACCGACAAGGTCGGACTGCTCTCTGGGTGGGCGAGGTGAGGAGGAGCCTTCGAGAATGGAAACAGCTTCCGGTCTGCAGAAGAGCCGAGGCCTTGGATCCCTAGCCAGACTCTGGCCATTGCGAGAGGCAAGGGACGTGGTGGACACGTCCGCTCCGGTTGTCCCGGTTCCTGTCCTCGGCAGAGGCCGCCTCTGGGACGTGCTGTCTAGAAAGCAGCAGTTAAGTCACCAGACCTAGAATCTTCCCAAAGGAGAGGCTGGGGGCCGCGACTCGAATCTGCGGCGGGATGGGCTGGAATGGGGAATCAGCAGCCCCTGACGGTGGACGCTGAGGGCTGGAGGAGCCTCCCCCCACCCCCCAGACCGAGGGGCCGGGCTGTACCCCAGCGTGTGGGGCGTAGCTGGGCTCGGCAGGTGGACCGTAGGTCAGACACCGAGGTCGTCGGAACTGAACGCCGGGGTCTAGCATGGCAGCTGCCGCTTGACCCCCATGTCCGCAGGCCAGGTAGGCTGCCCGGGGCGGAGCCCTCTCGCCGGCCAGGAGGGGCTGGGGTTGCGCTCCCCGGCTCTGTGGGGTGGAGCGGGGAGGGCAGTTAGCCAGGGCTACCACCCTAGTTCTGGGTGCAGCCCCGGGAAAGGGGCGGAGGGCCTACCTGCCTGTGCCGGGAGGGGCGCAGCTCCCCTTCCCCCCGGAGCCGTCGCCCCCTGCCCTGGGAGGTGGCATGGAGTGGAGGGCCGCGGGTCCTGGAAACAGGGAGTTCGCGGTTCCAGAGTGGCCGGATGTGGGTCGCTCTGGGGTACGGCGCGCCCTGGCCGTAATGTGTACCCGCCGTGCACCAGGAGCTCAGGTTAGCGGAAAC
Organism: Pteropus alecto; assembly: GCF_000325575.1. Lineage (NCBI taxonomy): Eukaryota > Metazoa > Chordata > Mammalia > Chiroptera > Pteropodidae > Pteropus > Pteropus alecto. Next base: position 1,955,329 of record NW_006430464.1, read on the forward strand.
TGCGGATACCCCAAATCTAGGAATGGCGGTCTTCAGTCCCAGGAGTCTCCTCCAACCCCACCCCCAACTCCTACAGGAATTAAGGTCCCTTATCAGTCTTGGGACTCCCGCCTCTCAGGTTCTACTTGGCCTGCGGCTCCCTGTCACCTCCGTGGTAAACTGCCCCTCACACCCAGGTCCCCGGGAAAGGAGTTGGTGGAACACAGGCCAACTTCAGGGGGCCTTACATCTGGGGAGAGGCAGATTGCAAGATGTGGGGACAAGGCGCTGGATCCTGGACCACTGCTATCTTGGAATCCACCAGTTCTCACCACCTCCCATGCCCGTTGTGTGAATTCCAAGCCTCTAGCTTCATCTCCTGCAGATCTGGGAGTCCTGGGCCCTGATCCCCTTCTCCCTCAGACCTAGGAGTCAAAACTCTCAGTCCCCTCATTCCTTCAGGCCTCTCCATCGTGACATTCTTCCCCTAACTCTGAGCTTCTGCTGATTCACCTTTCCCTGCCGGCAGCCATGTGGGCGGGGCCTCGGCCCACTACACCGTCTCTGTCTGACCTGCCGCCTAGTCTGTGTTCTTCAGCAGCCTTCTTCCTCGGTATCTGTCAAGATCTTTCCCACGATGGCCTGGACCCGTCTGCTCTGTTTGCAGACTGACACCCGGTGACGTCCCCTGTGGCTGTCTTCTGCCTATCAGGCACACCGCCGATGACCCCCGACACCTCCTCTTCCTGCCCCAAGCACCCTTCCTCTCTGCCAGGAACCTGGATTACCTCCCCAGGTGGCCGGTTCGGTAGCCAGGTGGGGCAGTATGCCACTCTGCTGACCCTGGTGTAGCTCGGTGGCCGCTAGGCCTTCATCCTGCCATCTATCCTGCTGCCCCCGCCCTGCGTTCTGCATCCCCTGCCCACGCTGGTGCCCGGGGCGGACAGCCACACGCCTGGGCGGGAGCTGCACCTGCGTATACCTGCTCGAATGCCCCTTTGCCGAAGCTCGCCAGCCTCCCCTGCTCCTACTTCCACCATCTCCGGAAAGGGATCTGGAGCGGGTTCGCCCTGCATGACCACCTTCGGGACAAGGCCCAAGGTTTCATGAGACAGCTGCGCCTGCTCCACTCTGAGGACCCTGTGCACGTCCGCAGGTGTCCACGGGTGCCGTGGGGACTACCTGGGGGCTATGCCCCAATGCTGGAAGGGCATGCTGGGCGATCGCGCCCATCCCCAGCAGGCCGTGGGCTGGTTCCAGGCAAGGCACGAAGCCCTCATGTTTGTGGTCACCTGCATGGCGTGGTGTTGGGATAACGGTGACACCTCCCAGGGGGATGTGGTCTTCGCTGGCGAGGGGCAGGAGAAATCCCTGGGGAGGGACTGACTTTGTGCTGCTCACACAAAGTCAACCACGCCATCGTGACCTTTGGCACTTCCGGCTCCTGGGCTGTCTACCTGGCTGGTGGAGACACCGTCCACCTGGCCGACTTCACCCTGCCTGACTCCAGCTTTCACAAGATCTTTAAGCCCGAGGCCGCCTTCCTGCCGGAGTGGGTGGGCATTAACACAGACTTGTCTCCACTCTGGAAGTGGCCGCCGAGCTTTTCTGAAATAGCCTGATCAATCTAGGGCCAGCGTTCTGCGTCTCCAGAGGTCCCGCAGCTTCTGGAGAAGCTTGTGGTGGCCCCGCGGCAATGGAGCAGCCATTTCCAGAGAGATTCTCGTTGTCTAGACTTTGAGAGATGGGCTTCCTGCAAATGCCTGAACATTCTAGAAGCAGCGAAAGATATTTCCCTGATGATTGGCAATGTCCGGAGAGGCTCATGACAGTTCTACAAGGCACAATGCCCACTTGCAGCTCCCAGCCCCCACATCTAGAGTCTTTCTAGATGGAACTGGGAATTCATCCCTCTAGAGTTAACCATTCTGGTCTTTCCTAGAAGAGACATTTCTCTTCTTCTGGGTCCTCAGGACCGAAGGAACTCATGGGCGTTCTAGAGCAAGCACTCACCATCTCCCCTTCTGTGTTTCTGGAGTGTTCTAGAAGCGGGTTTGCTCAAGAGAGGGCCAGTTCTAATGCCCTTCCTTCTGGAATTCTAGATTACTTTGGTGAGGAATCGAATGAAGGTATGAGCAGAAGCTCAGCACCTCACCGCTGCCAGAAAGACTGATGGAAGACAAACTATCACACATACAGCTGGGGCACATTGTCAGAAGAGTGGAACTTGTTCCAACCTCTTAGCCCCGGGGGGGAGGGGAAGCAAAGACTCTTTTCGGAGCAGATAGACTAAAACGTGGGAAGTGGGGGAGAAGGCTGGCTGCTGAAATGCTGCAGCTTCTGGAGAGAGGCTTTCCACTTTTTTTTTTTAGCTCAAAAACTGCCCCAAATGGGTGCTGCCCATGTTGGCTCCAACTTCAAGTTGCCTCTCCCAATCAAGGATCTTTCCTCCTCTGCAGCTGGGCTGCTGGGGGTGATGGCATGGATCTTTCTGGAAGTCAGCTGGCATCAACGTGCCTTCTGGGCTTGCAGAAAGCCCCTGGCATTGTGCCTCTTGCCGACTGTTCATTTTCTGTCTGTCCCTGGAGTCACAGAACCACTAAATCTGGCTTTGGGCAAGAGAAGAACAGTAAGACCCGAAGGTACGTAGACCCCAGACTGGCCTCCAACCCAAGCGGGAGCACCCTGGGCCAGCGGACCGGCCAAGGACAATGGGATTCCTGACTCAGATTTCAGGAGCCCCTTGATGCTCTTCGAAGGGGGTGAAGATAGACTCCTTTATCACAGAGTCATCTAAGAATCTAAGCCCCTTTGCTCTTCTTCCCAGGCAAGTGAAAAAAATAAGTCATGGAACATTACATTTAAAGTCATTCAATAAATATGAAGGTTAAAACCAGGTACCACTAAACTACTATATTATTTAGAGTGTGTGTGTGTGTGTGTGTGTGTGTGTGTGTGTAGTAAAAAAGTGCAGAACTTCCAGGGATTCTCATGACTCATGTCTTGGGGTATTGTCCCTGCTCAGATCTGGCAGCCTCTTGTAGCCAGACTTGCTGTCCCTGAGCCCCAGATCCTTTTTCCCGACTCT
>NW_006430464.1:1958442-1962961 GCF_000325575.1 Pteropus alecto
CAGCCCCAGAAGAGTGGGTAGAGGAGGAAGTGAGCACCGAGTATGAGTCTTGAACTACATTTCCCATAAAGCTATGGGGTTGGCGGCGGTTATCGGCTAGGGAGAGATCCCGGGGCCTTCTGGGAGTCATAGTCCTAGGGCTGGGAACGGGCCCTTCTCGCGTCTCCGTGGCTCGACGGCCGGGTTTCCCAAAGGTCGTGGGCATCGAGCCAGAAGGATGGGCGCTGGGGCCCAGGGAGGGGAGGAAGCCGAAGGCGAGAATTCCGTCCCCTGTCTCTGCGAAGCCAAAGCGGACAGGAAAATTCTCCCTTCGGGAGATGCTGGGAAAGGTCGGATCTTGACAGGCGGCCGCCTCTGTGACCTCAAGGAGCGATAGGCGGGGCCTCCGTTGCCGTCCAATCGGACTCAGAGTCGGGCTTCTGGGCGGGGCCGAGGGAGCTCCCAGGGAATATCCTTTGGGAATTCGGGGTTCAGCACGGGAAGCCTGAAGGCGGAGGCTGTGGGACTTCCCTGTTAGACAGTGGCGAACCGTGACGCTGACCCCAGTCAAATGCTCTCTCTACCACGCAACCAACCTTACTTACTCTCGCCCCCGACAAAATCCTTAATTTCAGTAGTGGGAAAATATTAGAGTGGAAGGACGTGGCCCTGCCCTCCTCCCAGAACCGTCGGAACCTGGACTCTGGCTCTTGGGCGAAATCCAGTGTTTTGAGGGTACAGCACTCTGGGGTCAAGGCCGGGTAGCGGCCGTTCAGGGTGCATCGGGACTCCTCGGTTTCCTGAAGGGTGCGCCCTGCAAATCGGGGGTCCGTTAGTCTCGGGGAAGGGCATCTCTCCGTTTAGCGCGCACCCCCTCTCGGCTGAGGGTGAGAGGTCTCTCCCCCGGGGTCTGCGCGGGGCTCTGCGCACTTGGCCGCGATGGGGCCGCGGCTTCCTCTCCTGGTGGCGGCGCTGGCCGGCTGCCTGCTTCCTGCCCGCGGTTGCGTCCTGTGTGATGTAAAGGTCGTGGAGGCGCTAGACTCCTTGGAGAAGGACTACCTGCCTGGCCACCTGGAGGCCGGGCATCACGAAAACGTGATGCAAAGGGTAAAGCAGGCCGTGCAGGATTTCAAGGAACTGCCGTTTGACGAGGATGCCTATCTGGGGGTCGTCGGTGAGGGCAGGATGGAGCCCAGACAACTGGGTCCCGGGAAAGAAGGGATCTGGGGCTAGGATTGCTGGGTGCAAGGGGCAGAGTCTCTGGGGTTCGGGACGGAGCAGGCCGCGGTCCAGATTTCGCGGTTTCCTAGGGCTAGCAAATACTGCTTCCCTACCCCTTATCCTGCAATTTTAAGTCATAAAACTACAATTGCCAGAAAGCAACGAGTGGATAATTCCTTAACCAGGCCTCTCCCGGCCCAGTGGCCCCATAGGTATTGTAGTTTCTAAGACGAGGTGAGCGGATGAGATGGGAACACTGGAATCTGGGGTTCTATCTCTCCCGCAGATGAGTCCACACTGGAAAAGGCATCTTGGAGTTTGCTGAAGGATCTGAAACGCATCACGGACAGTGACGTAAAAGGTACATGCATGAAGGAGACATGGGAGGAGCTCCAGAAAATCTGGGGAAGGCGATTTGCTGCTGGTGATGCCTAGTCCGGTAGTTAGGTAGACTAGGGTCCTGGAGTCAGACTGCCTAGGTTCAAATTCTGGCTCTGCCACTCCGTAGCTTTGTGGCCCTGGGCGAGGGATTTTGCAGCTTCGTTACCTCTGAAATGGACCCTAACAGTGCCCTGGCCCCAGTTGTCACTGAGCCAGTATATTAAGCGGTCATTGGATTTCACTGTCCTTCCCTGAGAAGGCCCCCAAACCCAGAATGCCAGGGTCCGCAGAGACGAACTTCCTGTACCTCACACCTGGAGGGGAGGAGGAGGGGACCGCTCTGCTTCATCCTTCCTTCCAGGTGAGCTCTTGGTGAAGGAGCTGTTCTGGATGCTGAGCCTGCAAAAGGATATCTTTGTCAAATACGTTGCTGAGTTCCAAAAAGAGGGTGAGGGAAGATGAGAGTCCTGGACCCCAGCGCCATCCTTCCACAGTCCAAGAGTCCCTGTCCGCAGCCCCTTGCTTCTCCCAGTCTAGTCCCTTAGCTCTCGCAATCCCCTCCTCCAGGCACCCACGTCCTTCCTCTCTCAAAGCCAGGAGTTCCAGCCCCAGCCTCTTCCTTTGCCTCCTCCCCCCAATCCGCTTTAACTTAAAAATCTGATTCCCATTTTTTTCTTTCTGCCGAGGCAGCTTTTTGTCCCAACAAATGTGGTGAGTCTGGATTGTGGGAGCTGGTCCTCTCTCCCTCATCCCTGCCCGGTGAATACCTAGCCCTTCTTCCTCCTCATTTTGGGTCTCGTTGTTTCTTTATTCTCCGTGTCTGGATCTCTAGTATTCCTTCTGCACCAGGGTCTTCTCGGGGAGAGCGGCTCATTCTATGTGCATTTTCCTGAGCCCACTTAAACCCAGCTACTATAAGGCCGCGCTCTAGCCCCGCCCCGCCCCACCCCTGGTCCCGCCCTCTCCTTTTAGCCACGCCTCTTAGCGGATGAATCCGGCCCTGACCTGCCCCTTCAGGTATGATGTTGCAGTCTCTGATCTGGTGCAGTAACTGCAAGAAGCAGGTTCACGCTTGTCGGAAGTCCAGGGATTGCGGGGGTGAGAGCGGTGCCCAGGAGGAGGGCTTGGCGCAAGAGGGGAGGAGCGAGAGGAGCGACCGAATCTGAAGGGGGCGGAGACTAGAGCCAGCGACGAGAAAAGGCGGGGTCCACCTAGTGGAAGTGGGTTGGGGTAGGGCCAAGGACGACAAAGGAGCATCCCAATGTATCCCCCTGTCTCCAGAGCGCGAAGTTACGGTCCACGCAATGGAAGACATGATCCTGGACTGCGAGCTCAACTGGCATCATGCCTCCGAGGGCCTGACCGACTACAGCTTTTTCAGGGTGGGGCCCTCCAACTCCCGCACCCCTTGAACTCCCACGTCCGTCAAGCCTGTATGAACCCCGTATCCACAGGCCTGTGCCCACGATCCCCGTGACCCATGACCTACCAAGTCTGGCTGCCGGTGACCCCTGGGGACCCCGCGCCCTGGCCAGTACATCCAGGACTCCCATGTCCCCCACCGAGGCCCCATGATCTTCTTACCCCTGTACTCCCCCAATCCCTGAATTCCCCAGGCCTCTGTGACCCCTTGAGCTTGGGTCTAGGTTTGGACGAACAAGTCTGAGACCTTGGTGTCCAAGGGGAAAGAGCCCACCCTGACAAAGACCATGGTGGATTCAAAGGATGCCGGCACCTATCGCTGCCAGCTGGACACCGTGCAGTCTAGCCCAGCCACGATCATCTATTTTAACGTCTCAGGTCAGTGCTGGGGAGTTGAAAGGAGTCTGGGATTCAGCGTCCGGGGCTTGGAGACCGTGCGCTCCAGGGGCGTGGCCTATGAGAGCAGAACTTCCTATCGGGGTGTGGTTTCAGGCCACGGGGGTGGAGCTTCCTGCTCTGGGTGTGGCCTCTGGCCGCAGTGGCAGGAGTCCCCTCTGGGTGTGTCCCCGCTACACGCAGTTGGAGGCGCGTGGTTATCTCCTGGGAGGTCTGGGTCCAGGGGCGGGTTGGCGCGGCGAGGGCTTGGCCTGGCGGTGGCGGGACCTTCCTGCCTTCCCAGGGCTGTTCCTTCCTCCTCCTCTATCAGTGTTGCCCAAAAGAATCGTGGAGGAGATACCGTCATCAGACATCCCAAATAATGGTGAGGTGGGCCCGGACGAAGTGAACTGGGGTCCCACCCCGTCGACCTCAACCTTCCAGTCTCCGTCGACACAGTCTCCGACCACCGAGAATATGCTGAAAGGCCGACTGGTCGGGATGATGATCTGGGGCTTTGTGGTGCTGCTGGCCGGCATCGCCACCGTGTGAGCTGCCCACCGGAGAAGGCGGAGCTCGGAGCTCGGGGCGGGGCTTCCAGTGCGGAGGGGCGTCCGGGAGCTTTGCGACCGCGAGCGCCGGACTTCCACTGGGGACCCGGCTGGAAAACAGGGAGGGGTTTCCCTAGGAGGGCGAAGCTTGGATAATTGCTAGACCAAGGTCAAATACAGGGAGGCCGGGACCTGATCCTTTCCCGCTGTTTGCATCCCACCCTCCCTCAGAACACTGTACTATCGGTCCGGGAAGGTCGTGGAGTCCATAAAGTCCTGGTTCGGCAACAGCCACGCCGCTGATGAGAGCTCCTCGGACACAGAGAAAGAGGCCATAAAATCAAGGAGGGAATAAAGATTTATCTGGTTGTCTAAGTATCTGACTCACTCCTCCAGAAACTTTTGGTTTCTCCAAGAGGAGAGATCTGGGGATGGTCATCCATCGGAGGGAGGAGGGGCTGGGAACCCGGCCTCCTGAGTCCCAGCAGAGACCTCTGGCTGCTCTGTAATTGCAGAATCAAGGAGCGGGGCAGGGCCAGCCCTACCCAGATCTCCTCCCCCAGGCCCCGTGCCCTCACAGGACGCCCCCT
>NW_006430464.1:1963037-1964467 GCF_000325575.1 Pteropus alecto
CTTCCTGCCGTGTTTCCTCTTGCCTTTTCCTGTCCCCCACCCAGTGCTGGGAGCTGGGGCAGAGGAAAGGCTGAACGGGAGCAGTGGGGTCAGGAACCAACCCAGGCAACGGAGCCAGGGCCCCCGGGTGCTGCTGGGACCCGAAGCAGGGTAAGAGTCCAAGACCCAGGAAGCTAGACCCCTCCTCCCTCAGACCCAGGACTCTCGGTCCCCAGCCACCTCCCACCCCAGCACCCAGGAGTCCAGGCCCCTGTCCTTCTTCTCCACCCAGACCCAGGAGTCTCAGCCCCAGCCCCCTCCTCCCTCTGACCGGAGTCCAGGCCCCCTTCTAGCCCATTCCCACCCCTCGGAGCCTCAGGAGTTGGGGCCTTGCCCACCTTCCCTCAGGGCCATGCTATCTGGAGAACGGAAGGAGGGCGGAAGCCCCCGCTTCGGGAAGCTCCATCTCCCCGTGGGCCTGTGGATCAATTCTCCCAGGAAGCAGCTGGCCAAGCTGGGGCGGCGCTGGCCCAGTGCGGCCTCTGTCAAGTGAGTGCCCGCCTCCTCTTACTCCTGCCCCTGCCCCACCTGCCTTCCATGCGTCCCTGTTTGTCCCAGCCCCTGCACCGGGGAATGCCAGGAGCCCCTGAACGGTCAAGCGGACTGGCAGCGGGGAGGACGCACTGGGCCACAGTGATGTAGAGCCGAGCAGGGGAAGCGCTGGGCCTGGGGTTGGGCTGAGGCCCATGGACACGGGAATGGGGACCCAGAAGGAGCAGGAGTTTGATTCACTTTCCTTCCTCCCCTCCTTGCTCACTTCTGGGAACTCCCTTCCGTGGGACTCGCCTTTATTTATTAATTTATGCCTTTATTTTATCTCTCTCCTTGCCTCCGGCCTCTGCCTACTCTCCGCCGCCCCCCATCTCCGTACACCCTGCGTCTTTCACCCTCCCCTGGGTCTCTGTTTCCTCTCTCAATGGGTCTCTGCCCCTCCCCCATCTGGGTCTTTGCCCACCTCCCTCCTTCTCTACCCCCCTCGCCCGCCTCTGCGTGTCTTTTGGGGTCTCTCGCCCATGTCTCCGCTCCCCGGCGGGCTCCCAGGTCTTCGTCTTCAGACACGGGGAGCCGCAGCAGCGAGCCGCTGCCCCCGCCGCCGCCGCACGTGGAGCTGCGGCGAGTGGGCGCGGTCAAGGCGGCCGGGGGAGCATCCGGGAGCCGCGCCAAACGCATCTCCCAGCTCTTTCGGGGCTCAGGGACCGGGGCCACGGGATCTGGCGGCGCGGGAGGTCCCGGGACTCCCGGGGCCGCGCAGCGCTGGGCCAGCGAGAAGAAGCTGCCTGACCTGGCGCCGTGCGTGGTTCCCGAGCCCCCACTGGCCGCCCGCGCCACGGCGCCCCCGGGGGTCCTCAAGATCTTCGGCGCGGGACTGGCTTCGGGCGCCAACTACAAGA
>NW_006430464.1:1964914-1969112 GCF_000325575.1 Pteropus alecto
TCAAGTGGGGGGCGGAGCTAGGGCCGGACCTTGGTCAATCCGATGGGCTGGGCCTGAGGACGATGCCCCCTGGGGTACGTGCAGAGCCGATGGGCGGGACCTAATGAGCTGGGGCGGGGCCTGCAGAATAGAGTAGCCTGGAGCGAGAGGTGTCGGGCCGGGCGGCCGAATGGTGGCGGGAGTCCCCGTGGCAGAAGGTCTCTCAGAGCAATAGGTTAAAGTTGTCCGTAAGGGGCGGAGTTCTGCGGGTGAAGAAAAGAACGGGGAGGGGCCTGGAGAGCGGAGAATTAAGCCGCTAGGTCAAAGCCGAAGAATGGGCGGAGCCCGAGAGGGGCGGGTCTTGGGGCTGGTGGCCTTAAGCCCAGCTGGCTGCGAAGTGTGAGGGACGGTGCTTGAGGGTGGCGTCTGGGAAATAAAGAGGCTCTTTGTAGAGGCCAGAGAAGATAACGCTTACCTGTTGGCCTGGTCTTTGAGAAGACCGCACCTTCAACAGGAGGTGATATAGCAAGCCTGGGTGGGGCCTGGCTCACAGGACCGGGGGCTGCTCCGGGAGCCCTTTAACCGCCTTTCTGTTTCCGAGTTTCCCTTTGGGAGACGGAGTGGTGTGGCTTTGAACTCGGGCTGGGATTCCACGTAGTAGTTGCTTAATAAAGAATGACAAAAATAACCATCATCATCTTTTTTTTCTTCCTCTCCTTCTAAAAGCATTCAATGGCGACTACTCGGGCCACACGTTATTTAGGGCCCTGGGGGAATACAGTGGGGACATTAACAGGTGAAGGTCCTCCCTCCTAGGTTTCACAGCTTAGTGAGAAACACACCAGTTCACTCCTTGGGCTCATTTCCACTAGGCACCTACTGTGTTCAAGGGCTGTGCTGGGCCAGACAAAGCCCAGAGCGCCCAGTGGTGCCATTCTCTGGGGGTGGTTTCAACTTCCCTGGGGGCAGGGTCTTCTCTGTTCACTGCGAAGTCTCTAGTGCCTTGAACAGTGCCTGGCACATAGTAGGTGCTCAAAAAATAGTAGTTGAAAGAATGAATGAATTTCTGAGGAAGACGGGTAGGAGTCGGGGCGGAAAGCGTGTTCCAGGCACAGGGCACAATATATGCAAAAACCTAAGCGTGAGAAGCAGCCTCGCCTCTCCGTGGCCGATTCATTGTCTCTTGAAAACCCCCAACTCTCTGAGTCTGTCCCTCCCCATGTCTCTCTGCGGTCTCGGCCTCATCGCTCTCCATCTCTCTCCGCAGGCTCGGGCCCCACCTTGTGGCGGCCACAGAAGAACCGCTCGCGAGCGGCGTCCGGTGGGGCGGCGCTGGCCAGCCCTGGCCCGGGGTCGGGGTCAGGGCCCTCGACTGGGTCGGGGGGCAAGGAGCGCTCGGAAAACTTGTCCCTGCGGCGCAGTGTGTCGGAGCTCAGCCTGCAGGGGCGGCGGCGGCGGCAGCAGGAGCGCAGGCAGCAGGCGCTTAGCATGGCCCCAGGGGCAGCCGACGCCCCAATCGGACCTGCAGACCCCGGCGACTTCGATCAGTTGACCCAGTGCCTCATTCAGGCCCCCAGCAACCGCCCCTACTTCCTGCTGCTTCAGGGCTACCAGGATGCCCAGGTAAGAGAGTCCTATGCCCCACCCTTCGGTTAAAGGGCGACAAAACTACAACTCCCAGAACTCTTCGGGCGGTGGTAGTCTCAGGCATGCTGCAAGCCGTGGTCTCAGCCGGATAGGAGCTGTCATTATCAAAGAGGAGGGTAGGGGTGATGGAGGATAGATAGCTGAGAAAGATTTCACTGGTGGGACGAAGTCGGGGTCAGCGCTGACTTCCTCAGGGGAGAGTGAGAGAGCTTATTGTAGAAAGGAGATGGCCTTAAAAGCGTCTATTTCTTGAGGGGGAGTAATGGAAGGGTCCATCTTCTGCGGGTTGGAGATTGATAACTTGATTGATGCCTGGAATTGTCTGGGTAAGCCTACATTTTCTGGGGAGGAGTGAACTAATCCATTTTGTAAAGGCGATGGTTGACACTGGAACTATTTGATCACTGCTGTTGGGGGCAGGTGATGCTGATACTTCTAGCTGACATCTTTGAGTGGCGATTGAACTTGTTTGAGTGTTAGGGAGCAGAGAGGGAGAAAAAGTTAGCAGTTGGGGGCCACTGGGGATTTATTTCATTCACGGAAATGTAACGTGTTCTCGGAAATACATTCCATTCGTGCAGCGATTATAAGACTTCTCTTTATGGTGTTGTCCGCCTTTGAGTAACAGTGGTACAGCCAGCCTCGACAGATGCCGTTGGAGTCGATGGGAAAGCCCACTCTACACGGTGGTGGGGCTCACTGAACACTCCCGCTGTTAGTGTCAGAGGGATCCAATTGGATTAGGCGGCTTAGCTGTGTGTATGCGTGAGAGGGTAAGACCATCTGGAGAAGAGCTCGCATGGAAGAATTCACTCCTTCGCTGGGGCAACAGGATGGGGCAAGTTCATTGGGGGAAGGGGTCCGCGTATACTATAACAGCCCAGCCCTGCGGACAAGGTTGGAGAAAGGATGGTCTATTCTGGAAGGTGGTCAAATTGGAAGGACCTATGGGAGGTACCCCCACTGCTCGCTTCGGCCTTCCCTCTGCCCCAGCTTCCCAGTCTGTTTGGGGAAGAGGGGGAAACGCCGGAAACATCCATTCTTTTGGGTGAAGTTCATGAGAAATTCCTTTGTAAGAAAGAGGCTTTCTTGGAAGTGTTCATTCCTTGGGAACAGGAGTAAGAGGTGACTCCTTTATAGAAAGGAATTTATTTGCACTTCTCTATTCATGGGTGGCTGTAGCCTGAGAGTTCATTGTACGTGCCACGGAAGTATCTCCTCTCACGTCATGGAACAGGAGAGCCCGTTTTAGACAGAGGATCCATATATCTTGGATCATTCCATTTCTTCAGACTGGGATGGGAAACGGGAGGGTCTACCTTCAGTAGGTAGTCGGCTTGGAAAGGTCCATTTTTCTAGAAGGCAGATGAGCTAAGCCATCGTAGAAGGGGTTTCCTTGGAAACATCCCTATCGGTGAGATAAAGGTGACGAGAGAATTCAGTGTAGGAAGAGGAGGTATGACTATGAGGATGACTCTTCTCTCCGGCATGAATGGAGAACAGTTCAAGAAGGGGGTTAGGCTGAGCTCTTCCATTTTTAAAGGATGGAGACGGGGGAGTCATTTATAAGAAGGGGTCTTCTGGAATGTGCCTCTTCATTCGATGGGTGAAATGGGACACTCCATTGTAAGGGGAGGGTCTTCTTGAACGCGTTTGTTTATGAGGTGGGATTACCAGAAATGCCACTCTACATAGATCTCCTTGGAGACGTCCTTTTCTGGGATGCTACTATTGATGGAAGGGAGAGCGAGTGTCTTTGGAAGCCTCCATCCTGGGGGTGGGATAACGGGCACGCAAAGCCAGGGGTAGAGAAATGTCAGTGTTGCCTGGAGAAAGGATTCCTGGGGCGGGGCGCGGAGCTGTCCATTTTAGGAACGAGATGCTCCATCCTTGGAAGCGCCCATTCTCTGGACTAGATGTTATGGGAGAGTCCACTGTTGGAAGGGATCGCCTCGAAAGAGTCCGTTAGAGAAAGATGTGGGAAGCGTCTATTCTCTGAGGGAGGGGAGTAGTAGACCCCAGGGAATGGGTTCCTTGGAAGTATCTGGTCTTCGGGCTGGGTGTCATGAGACAGGCCACCACCGGAAGTGCCTTGGAAGAGTCCATTCCTGGGAGATGGGGGTAACTGGCGAGTCCCGTGGGATCCCAGGAGATCTCCTTGGAAATGTTCATGCCAGGGAGGTGGTCGATGGGAGAGTCGATTGTGGGAAGGGGATCTCTCTGGAAGCGTCCGTTCACGGCGGAGCGCGCCATCTTAGGCGCATCGTCGCTTTCCCTCCAGGACTTCGTGGTGTATGTGATGACGCGGGAGCAGCACGTGTTCGGCCGGGGCGGGAACGCCTCTACCCGCGGTGGGTCCCCGGCTCCGTACGTGGACACCTTTCTCAACTCTCCAGACATCCTGCCACGGCACTGCACAGTGCGCGCGGGCCCCGAGTCCCCGGCCATGGTGCGCCCATCCCGGGGAGCCCCGGTCACGCACAACGGGTGCCTCCTACTGCGGGAGGCGGAGCTGCACCCGGGAGACCTGCTGGGGCTGGGCGAACACTTCCTGTTCATGTACAAAGACCCC
>NW_006430464.1:1969170-1975984 GCF_000325575.1 Pteropus alecto
GGCCGTGGCCTGCAGGAGCGCAGCGAGGCGCTGGCCGCCTACCTGGACGGACGCGAGCCTGTGCTGCGCTTCCGGCCGCGCGAGGAAGAGGCACTTCTGGGCGAGATCGTGCGCGCTGCGGCCGCGGGCACTGGGGACCTGCCACCGCTAGGGCCAGCCACGCTGCTAGCTCTGTGTGTGCAGCATTCAGCCCGGGAGCTGGAGTTGGGCCACCTGCCGCGCCTGTTGGGCCGCCTAGCCCGTCTCATCAAGGAGGCTGTCTGGGTGAGCACCCCTAACCACTGTCCGGCCCCATTTACGCCCCAGGTCCTTTCCCCAGCCTCCCCTCGCCATCTTCCACCCCAGTATTGTAGTTGGGCGGGGCGAAACTACCTCTCCCGTGATGCCTCAGGAAAAGCTTGGACTATTATTAAGCAAGGGGTTCTCCTGGGTCGGAGGGAGTTGTGGATTAATCCTCTGCTTGAAGACAAGGCAGTACCTGCTTTTGCAGCTGTCGGATAATGGCAGAACCCATTCTGGGAGTTGGGAGAGCGAGGCACAGGGCACAATATACGCCAAAACCTAAGTGTGAGAAGCAGCCTTTGGATGAAAAGTTGCAAGAGACGATCGCGAGAGGTGGCCCCAGGGGCAGCTCATTGGGTCTGAAGCCTGGAGCAGCGGTGGGCGAGACCATTCCCAGAGGAGAGGGAGGAGGAACCCACTAGACCTACAGAGAGAAGCGCCAGGGAGAAGCCCCGGGTGGGGGGCGGGGAGACGGTTACATACTAATAAGCTCAGGGCTGTTAGGAGATTTAGGAAGTTTCTTGAGGGTGAGAAGTAACTCTAGGTGAGCAGAAGTGGACCTGAGGGAGATAAACCACTCATAATCATGTGTTTTAAAAGAGAAGAGGAGAGACCATTCGGACACTTGAGAGTTAGAGTCCATCTAAAAAGTAGGGAGAGTTTCTGTCAAAAAAAGGTGCTTCCGGAAAAACCAGGGTGTTACCTGGCAGGCCTTCCGCCCCATCCCCCTTACCTTCATTTTGATCTTATCGTTCTGCAGGAAAAGATTAAAGAAATTGGAGACCGTCAGCCAGAGAAGTAAGAGAAATTCTGGGGAGAAGGACCTCGTGGGGTGCAGGGGTTGGGACGTGCAGTCAGTTCAGTGTTCACCCCACGCGCGTCTTAGTGCAAGTTTCTGTCCTTTCTTCCTTGGGACTCGACTTTTCCAAGGAAGTCAATCCCCAATTCGACCCACATCTCGGGGTTTGGACACTGTGGTGGGATGTGCAAGGATCACGGGTCCTTTCCTCCTTCCACAGCCACCCTGAGGGGGTCCCTGAGGTGCCTTTGACTCCCGAGGCTGTGTCCGTGGAGCTGCGGCCACTCATGCTGTGGATGGCCAACACCACAGAGCTGCTGAGCTTTGTGCAGGAGAAGGTGCTAGAGATGGAGAAGGAAGCGGACCAGGAGGGTGAGCTCAGGCCCAGGCCGGTCCAAGCCCCGCGCCATTCCCCGCACCTGGGGACCTGGGCTCCTCCCTGCCAGCCTCTGGCTCTCCCTCTCACCCCGAGGCCTATCCTCAGACCCACAGCTCTGCAATGACTTGGAATTATGTGACGAAGCCATGGCCCTCCTGGATGAGGTCATCATGTGTACCTTCCAGCAGTCTGTCTACTACCTCACCAAGGTTGGCCTTGACCCTTGCTTCCTGTGTGGCATAACCTCACTTCCCATTTGAACCACGTCACGTTGCTCTGATGTCGCTTCCTATTTGACCTCACGATATTTCCTGTTTCTCTGACATCACCTCCCATTTTGCTGTTCTGACACCATTTCCTGTTTGAGCCTCCATCGCTTCCTACCTTTCTGGCTTCTCTTCCTGTTTCTGCAACTATCTGCTCTTAATAGTCTGGCCTCGCTAACTGGCTGTATTGCCATTAACATTCTCTCAAGCATCCTTTTTCTAAGTCCACTATTCAATCACTGATAAGTCAGATGATTGATGATAGATAGAGAGATAGATCGTATATATAGATCAAATAGTGTAAGTCAGATGATTGATGATAGATAGATAGAGAGATAGATGGTATATATAGATCAAATAGTGTTGGGCACTGTCATTTAAACGTCCTATTTAATCAGGCCTCACTTCCTGTCTTTGCTGATTTCACTTCCTATTGCTCTGAATTCACTCTCTTTTGGGAGCCACAGGTGTTTTTCACCCCGGAGTGCCCATCCTACAGGACCTACCTGCTGCTCCATCGCCATCCTTGACCTTAATACTGTTTCTTGGAATTCTCAGGGTTTCTGGCTGATGATGGGCCTGAGTCCCTCTCTGTAAAGTGAAAGGGGACCTTTTGGGACAGATAGTCTGTGTTCCTTGAGGAGCCTTGATTTGGGGAGCCCTTTCCTCCAAGCCCTTACATCCGGTACATCTCTGCCGAGTGTGGTTTTATTTCATTTCTGGCTCTGACCTCATTTCCTGTCCTTGGCCTGATCTCACTTTCCACTGGCTAACTGCCACCCCACTTCTACTTCCTGACTCTCTATTCTTTTTCTTTCCTTCGGGAATTCTGGATAAATAATTCTTTGACCGAAGGGGGCCTCTTTGTTCAGTATCCTTTGTCCTCCTCGAGCTGTCTTTGTTGAGAAACTTTAAATCCGGTAAGGCACCAGAGGTGGTCTTAAAAATACCCAAGAAACTTCTGGAAAGCCTTTCTTAAGACTTGAGGTATCCCAGGCCTGACGAATGCTAGAAACCCAACTGGAAAGTAGGAATTTGCTTATGGAGACCTCTAGGGTGTAAAATGGACTACAATTCCCAGAAAACTTTGGTGGTGCTCCCCAGTGTCTTCATGGCCTACCGCCCTGAAACTTCCAGAGATTCCAGTCTGATCGCTCGTTTGCATCTCTATCTCCTCAGACTCTGTATTCAACGCTGCCTGCTCTTCTGGATAGTAACCCTTTCACTGCTGGGGCGGAGCTGCCAGGGCCCGGAGCAGAACTGGAGGCCATGCCGCCGGGCTTGAAACCCACCCTGGGCGTGTTCCAGGCCGCCCTGGAGCTGACCAGCCAGTGCGAGCTGCACCCGGACCTCGTGTCTCAGACTTTCGGCTACTTGTTCTTCTTTTCCAATGCATCTCTTCTCAACTCGCTGATGGAACGAGGTGAGGGTGGAACCGGGAGGGAGCGGAGAGGCAGAAACAGGATCCACTGAGACTCACGTCAAGTCGGACACACCACTGGCTCAGGCCTCACCTTCTGGGACTCTGGAGAACCGGCTCCCTATCCCAAGCTGAAGGACAGGAAGGGCCTGGCGGGCAGGAGTGCGGGGTGCAGGCACCCATTGGGCCTGCTATCATTTTCCCACAGGTCAAGGCCGACCTTTCTATCAATGGTCTCGAGCCGTCCAAATCCGAACCAACTTGGACCTTGTCTTGGACTGGCTACAGGGGGCTGGGCTGGGTGACATTGCCACTGAGTTCTTCCGGAAACTCTCCATGGCTGTGAACCTGCTCTGTGTGCCCCGCACCTCCCTGCTCAAGGTGATTTTTGACCCCTGACCTCTGACTCTTCAGTCATCCTCTATTCAGCTTACCCTTGAAACTTCCCTTGGACTCCAGGTTGTTCTCAGTCCCAGCTCAGACACTGTGGATGAAGGAAACCAGCAACAGAAGTGTCCAACCTGGGTTACATCTGAATCCCAATGGGACTTATTAATAGTAGTTCCCAGGGCCCCCTCCCTCAGACACACTGATTCAAGAAGTCTGGTATGAGACCAAGGAATGTGATGGTTAAAACATTCGTTGAACATAAACTATATGCTAGATACTGTTTACCACTTCTAACGGAGTGCTGACTAAGCCCCGTGAAGTAGGTTATTGACGATTTTTTTTTTTTTTCAGACAAGGAAACTGAGAATTAGGTAGGATAGTTCACTCGATTTCATTTATTTATTTTTACTTGTTGAACTTTTACAGAGCATTTAATAAGCACCAGGCAGTGTTCTAAGAACTTTATAATCTTGCCATATTGAATCTCATAACCACCCTAGAAGGTAGCCCCTCTCCCCAGTTTACAGAGAAGGAAAGTGAGGCACAGTGACTTGCCAGAAGGTAGTAAGTCAACAGGCTGGAGTTCTTGAACCCAAGCAATCTGGGTCCAGAATCTCTGCTTTTAACCACACTGATGATTCTGATGCCAGCGAGGGTAGGTGTAAAATTTTTCAAACAGATAACAAAAAGTGGCCAAGGTGGAATAGTAACTCCCCAAGCACACGTCATCAGCTTCGATAATATAAACGAATGGCCGATTTTGCTTCCTCTCCACCCCTGCCTACTCCTATCTTTATTTATTCTAAAGCAAGTCACATTTTTTCTTTGGGCCCACCCCCTTCATGGAGGCCTCCCACATAGGGTTTCTCAGACCAAAGATTTCTCACCTCATCTTCCCACCAGGCTTCATGGAGCAGCCTACGAACTGACCACCCCACACTGACCCCTGCTCAGCTCCACCATCTGCTCAGCCACTACCAGCTGGGTCCTGGCCACGGGCCACCGCCTGCTTGGGACCCTCTGCCTACAGAGAGAGATGCTGTGGACACAGGTGAGAAGAAATGGGGACAGAGGCATTGGGACTATCAGCTTTACTCTGTCCTCAGGCCCTGGGAATCCATAGCCCCAGCCCCTTCCTCTTTCTGACCCAGGATTTTGGACCCCTAGTCCTCTCCTCCTCCAGGAGGACCTCAACCCTTTTCTCCACCAGGGTACAGGAGTTCAAGGCCCCAGCTCCTTTTTTTCCTAGGGGGTTCAGCGCCCCCAAGCTTCTTCCTCCCACAAACTACCCTCCCCATTATCTGGAAGTCCCAGCTCCAAGCCCCTTCACTCGAAAGAATTCTGAAAACCAAGTAAAACTTTGCCCTTCCGTCCTCGTGGACCCAAGAACCATACTCCATCGGCCGTTTCCCAGGCAACGGTGGCCTTTCATAGTCTGAACTACAACTCCCATGATGCCTGCGGACTCCAAGTGTTGCATTCGCGTGGACCCCGCTCCAGGAGTTGTTGGGGGTTGAAGTTTCTCCTTCCTTCGGGCGCGAGGCAGCCTCGGCTCTTTCCGACACTGCTGACTGATGCCCATTTTCAGAATTTAACTTCGTCTTCTTCGCCCTCATAGGGGACATCTTCGAAAGCTTCTCCTCCCATCCTCCCCTCATCCTGCCTTTGGGCAGCTCGCGCCTGCGCCTCACGGGTCCCGTGACGGACGACGCCCTACACCGTGAACTGCGCAGGCTCCGCCGCCTCCTCTGGGATCTTGAGCAACAGGAACTGCCGGCCAATCACCGCCACGGGCCTCCCGTGGCCACGTCGCCGTGAAAACCAATAGCAGACGAGCGCGGGAACCTTAACGAGTCCTCGGGTTCTACTCAGCGCGGAGCCTTCTGGGAGTTGTAGTTCTTTCCCCCGCGTGGAATGCTGGGAGTTTGCGTTTTCTGGTCGGTGAGGATGGGACAGTGGGAAGATGGGCTTGGGGTTTGAGTGCCAGGAGCAATAAACGTATCTGTGGTATTGGCGACGCCTCTCTTGTTGAGACCGGGGAGCGCTAGTGATGATGGTTTTCTGCGGAATACTTGCCTGGAGCCTTGGGCTCCTGCCGAGTCCGAGGAGGTATTTATAGCCACGGCCTCAGCTCGCCCTTTTGCACGTAATCCAACCCAGGAGCACCGCAGCGTCCCACGAATCTCAGGCCAGAGGTCGAAGCTTGCTGGGCCGAATACCCGGCGCTCAGTCCTGCCAGTGGGAACCAGCCACCTTCTCGTTTTGATCCCCGAAGTTCATACTCCAGCCCCTCCTCCCTCAGACCCAGGAGTCTGGGTTCCCCGCCCCCTTCTGGATCTTTCTGCCTGTCAGACACACTGCGGAGTCCCAACGCCTCTGTCCCTATTCCCAGCATCCGGATCCTGGGCCCCCGACCCGCTTCTCCCTCAGACCCAGGAGTCCGGGCCCCGCCCCCTTTCTTTCAAACCCCGGAATTCAGGTCCCGAGCCCCCTCCTTCCTCAGACCCAGGAGTCCGGGGCTCCAGTTTGAACTTTGCACTCCCCTGAATCCGACTCCTGCTGCTGCGTCAGGGAAAAAGTAAACGACAGGTGGCACCTGCCTGTAGGGTCGGGACGCGACCACCTGCCCCTGCTGCTCACCCGGCGCCACTCTCCCGACACCTGCTTCTGTCAGTCCTCGCCACCGCCCCGCCCCGTCCCGCCCACCCCGCAGCCCCGGGCTGCTGAGGAGGGGCGAGCCAGGGAACCCCGACGTCCGCCCCGCCCCGGTCCCTCCCAGCCCGCGCCTCCTCCCCTTCTCAGGGTCGCAGGCGGGGCTCCTGCCTCCCCCTCCACCCCCGTCCTGTTTCATGGGCTCCCGGCACTCTCCAAAAAGGGGGATCCCAGGCAGTTCCAGGCTGGCGGAGCGGGGCCTACCGCCTCCAGCCTAGAACGCGGGACTCGACCTTCTCCGGAGCACAGCTGCGCCGAGCCCCCCCGGTGAGGAGGAGCTCCTGGGGTGGAGATGGGGAGACCCACTTTAACTCTTCTGTCCCCTCTCTGATCCCAGTCCCTTCCCCACAGACCACTGTGGCTGACACCTACCCATTCCGTTCTCGAATGCAGATGACCGAAACCCTTGCTTTTTGCAGGGACCTACTGGGTCCTTTTCCCCTTTTGACGATCCAGGATGTTAGATCCTCGTCCTCTCAGAGTATTGAGGTCCAGCCCTTCACCCCCTTTCTCCACTGTCATAGACCCAGAGGCCCAGGCCTCTAGTGCCCTCCTTCTTAGGACCC
>NW_006430464.1:1976022-1976987 GCF_000325575.1 Pteropus alecto
GAGTTCCCAACCCCCTCCTCCCACCGAATCCTGGAGTTATGGCCCAAGGCTTCTCCAGTCCCTAAGTCCCATTTCCCTGCTGCATCCACATGCAGGAGCAGCCTCCTGGCCTCAATACTGACCCTGCCTCCTGTGAGGGTCCTGCCCTCCCCCCAGCCCAGGTCCTCATCCCAGCCTTGGCAGTGACACTGGCTGCTTCCTCCCAGCGCTCCCAAATCATTCGTTCCGGGTTCTGATCCGGTGAGAGGCTTCTGTCTGTGCCTATAGGGAAGGGGTCCCCCAGGTCGGGGCGGGGTGGGGGGGATAGTCTTAACTCTGGGAGCGTGCTCGGTGAGGTGAGGTGGGAGGGGAGCGGTGGGACCCACGAGGCATGTGTTTTCTGTGCAAGAGAGCACTTGTGCATAAAAGGGGACCCCAAAAAAGAGATCAGGTCGTGGTGGCTCAGCGAATGTGCGAAAGGCTAGTACGATGCTCATGTGAACAGTGGGGAGTGGGCGACTAGCGATGGGTGTGCAGAGGGTTAGGTACTGCAAACAAACAAACAAACGAACAAACAAAAAGGAAAAAAAAAACCAACCCAGGGGCTTAAAATGAAACGTGCACAAACTGGAGGAGGGGACAGAGTGGGGGCTTCGGAGTAACCAGTTCTGGAGTGTCTGTGAGGGGACAATAAGCTATCCAGCCTTGAAAGTGTCAAAGGTTGTATTTTAGATTCCGGCGCAGGTGGAAAGTGTGCAAGGGGGTGGAACTGGAGGTCAATTCCTGAGTATGCAAAGAGGACTCGAGTGTGCAAATGAGTGTACTTAACATGGGTGGGTGCAAAGACACCAGCAACCGAAGAGCAAGGAGTATGCAAAAGAGTGCATGCATACCAAGGGCAGAAAAGTGCAAGGCGGAACCCTGCTTCAAAACGGGGGGCCAAATCCTGAATGTGCAAATAAATGTGTTAACGTGGCTCGGTGGGT
>NW_006430464.1:1976997-1979492 GCF_000325575.1 Pteropus alecto
ATACAAGTGCCAAAGGTGGCACGTGGGCATCACTTGAGCCCAGGGACAGGCCCGTGTAAGGTTGGGTGTGTGGAGGGGGTGACCGTGGAGCGCCCAGGGGCGACGCAGGGAGGAGCAAGCCTGTGCGACGCGGAGCGCGAGGATTAAAGCGGGCGAGGTACAAGTGGGTCAGGCTGCCAAGATGGCGATTGTGCCGAGAGTGGGGTGGGCGCACGCTAGGAAAGGGGCAGGTGAAACTGGGGGCAGGGATGCCTCCTGCCTGCACGCTGGCTGGCACCTAGCCCTGGAATGGCTCCGGCCCTCAGCGCTCTGCTGGCAGGCAGCAGGCGGGAGGCCCTGGAGAGGGAGCGGGCTGCCCGCCCACCCGCTTGCACGGGGTGTGTGTAAGGGGGCTGGGCACGCACGTCCCGCCAACGACTGCAGCCTGGACCGCCTGCCGGGCCAGGCTCCTGGACACTCCCTTCCCGCCTTCTCGTCCCACCCCTTCTTGCTTCCAGTCCTCCAGCTTCGGATCCACAGACAGTATCAGGACCCGAGTAAGTGTGGGCCCCGAAAGGGAGGGGATGGTGGCCTCCCCCCAGGCCACCAAGGGTCCAGGGCTGACCCCCAGGCCAAAGGGTTGGCCCTGGGTCCCCCTGGGCCACTTCTGTGGGAAGAAACAAACTCCCTTGGGGCGCCCTGGAGTGCAGCGGCAGATACCCTCGCTGGTTCCCGAGCCTCAGTCCCCATGCCCCAGGATACACTGAAATCCCATCCTGTCCCCTCCAGAGGTCCCAGGAATACAGGTCCCCCGCCACCCCGCCCCTAGGAGCTCTGCGTCCTGCTCTGCGGTGTCTCCCACTCCAGCGAAATGCATGAACCAGAAGAAAACGTCCCCGACTCCACCTTTGGCACACATACGAATCTCAGGATGTGGCTTTCGGCTTCTCTCTCTCCCCCAAGAACCAGGAGTGCTGGCCCCACCCCTGTCCCAGCAAAACCCCAGAAATCCGTGATCCTCAGCTGCCACACCCCTTGGAGACCGAGCACAGGATTCCTGCCTTTCTGGAGAACGTAAGAGTCTAGGCTTCCAGCACTGCCACCTATAGGTCCAAAAGTCCTGGCCCCAGGGTCCTGTTGCTTGGGGTTCACTCCCTCGTCCTATCCTCCGGCTCCAGGGACTAGGGTCTCTGGGGCCCTCCTTCCCACACAGGCTCGTTCCTCCCTGCCTGGCTTGCTGCCTGCAGGCCACTTGGGGTTCCTCACTATCCCCCTCCAGTCCCGGGTCTAGATCCGTGGATCTCAGCTGCAGGCTCAGCTCTGGCCCCAGCCCCAGCCTTGTCCTCCGGCCCCATCCCCTTTCCTCTTCAGCTCTGCGGTTCTGCTCCCTGGACCCCAGAACACTGTCCTTGGAGGTCCCTGAAAAAGGTGCGTCTCCACGGGAATGAGGGGAAGTCCCCCTGAGAGTTTAGCCCTGGTCCTCCTTGCTGCTGCTGAGCTGACCCCGTACCTTGGATGGGGCCCTGGGGCAGGGATGTGGGAACGGGGCCGAAGCATATGACATCGCATCTGCTTTTTCAGGAGTCTCCCAAGATCCCCCAACATTGGAGGAAGTCCAAGCCCAAGGGGACTTTGACGTACCACCAGTACATGCCCCCAGAGCCGAGACAAGGATCCAGGGCTGACCCCCAGGCCAAAGGGTCGGCCCTGGGTCCCCCTGGGCCACTTCTGTGGGAAGAAACAAACTCCCAGCAGCCACCTCCTGGGTATGACCTCCGTTTCTGTTCTCGTGGAAGTCTGAGCCCCAAGAATACTCCTCCGTCAAACTCAGAGTCCAAGATCAGGGGAGTCTGGCCCTTAGACCTCTACTTCCCCAGATCTCAAGAGTCCCTGTCCCCAGCCCTTCCTCCTTCAGTTCCCAGGAGTCCCGGCCTCACGCCCTAGAGTCTGAGCCCCAGACTCTAGTTCCTGTCTCCCAGGCACAGGAACTAATCTGAGTTTGCACCCTCCCACCCAGAATTCTGGGCCCGCATTATCCTGTCTATGATTGCCTGTCTCTGAGGACCCCAGAAGCCTTTTCTCTCTGCCCTAACTAATCAGTTTCCTCCTCACGACTCTCTCTCCAGGATGAAGCCCACGCCCCTCTGTCCCTCCCTCCCAGGAGTCCCCAGCCCCTCGCCTCCTCCGCACAAGTTGGAACTTCAGACCCTTAAACTGGAGGAGCTGACGGTGAGTGCGGGGCGCAACCCCCCCACCCTTGGCTGGCCCTCTCTCGGCGGAGGGGGGTACGCAGACGTCTAACCCCGCATAGATGCCCCATCGGAGGTCCAGTAGCCCGGGTCCCCAGTCCCTCCTCTCTCGGTTTCCAATCGTCCAGCCCCGGCCCCTGCCTGTGCCCAGGAGCCCACCGAGCACGGCCTGTCCCCACCCCCCACCCCAGGTCTCGGAGCTCCGGCAGCAGCTGCGCCTGCGGGGCCTCCCGGTGTCGGGGACCAAGTCGATGCTCCTGGAGCGCA
>NW_006430464.1:1979813-1999810 GCF_000325575.1 Pteropus alecto
TCGCGCGCGGGTCGGGGTGCGGGGGCCCCCAGTATAGAAGACCCTCTTCGGGGTTCCAGGCCAAGCCGCCTCCATGTGCCGTGGAGACCCTCGCGACGGCACCGGCGGCTCCCTGTCCCACTGCGGCTCCAGCGTTGAGCCCTTCCTCGGCACCAGCCTCAGTGACCTTGACCTTGGAAGAGGAGCTGCAGGAAGCGATCCGGCGGGCGCAGGTGAGAGGGCGCGGGCCGGTGGTGTCGCGTCCGGGCCCGGGGCCGAGTCCCAGATTCACTCCGCTTCTGCCCTCACGCAGCTGCTTCCGAACCGGAGCATCGATGACATCTTGACGGGACAGGTGGAGCCCGACGGTAAGAGCTGAACTCCTCGAGTGGCGTGGGGCTACAGGAGGCTGAGGTTCAGGACTCCTGGAAAGGGGGAACACCTAGAGAGCCGGGGTCGGGTCCCCACCTTCCTAAGCTCACACTCCATTTCTTCCCCCGCAGACACAGTGCCTCCCATGCCCCTGGACTTCCCCGGCTCCTTCGACGTGCTGTCCCCCTCCCCCGACTCCGAAGGCCTCTCATCTGTCTTCTCGTCCTCGCTTCCGTCCCCTACGAACTCCCCGTCCCCCTCTCCCATGGACTCCTTGGACTGGCTGGAGGCTCTGAGTGGGGGTCCCCCGCTGGGCTGCGGCCCCCCGGCCCCCAGCATCTTCTCCGCTGACATATCTGACTCCAGTGGCACCAGGCTGTGGGACCTGCTGGAGGATCCGTGGTGATGGATTCTGGGCTTTCCAGGGACTGAGAACTGATGGGCATGGGGAGGTCACAGAGACAGACCCCCTGAGGGAGGGGTTGGAACAACCAGCGGCGTCAGAAACAACCCTCGTCTCCACCCCACCCCTGACCCACTGCTGACATGCCAGCTGCCTGCCTTTTGCCCGCCTGAAGGCCATAGTCTCCCTCCACGGTTGTGTGATTGGGGGCGGGAGGTTTCATTTGCTGCTTGCCATGACAAACACGCTGCTTGCTGCTTCCTTCAGAGACCTCTTGGATGTCTTCTTCCTTCATCCCACTGACCACGTGGCTGCCTGCCGCTGGCGTGTGTGGAAGGTGGTCTTTTTTTTTTTTTTGGATGCAAGAGAGGGGCAGGGAAGACGGGAGGGAGAATCGGGAGCCAGACGCTTGCCTTCTGGCTGGAGATGAGAAAATCAGAAGCACGTGTCTGAGGTCAGATTCTCTCGGAAGCAGGGGCCTGAGACAAGACTCGTGTGTCCGTGATTTGTTAAAGAGATGCTCCCAGGAGAAACCAAAAAGGAGTGGAGAAAACGGGAGCGAAGAAGAAGAAGACCGATAGGCGTGTGACGTCAGGTGAAGTCCCAGCCTCGGCCCGAACCCTCAGGGTAAATTAAGTTACAGAGTCTTTCTCACCTTGAGGCGGAGGGAGCTTAGCCTCTGAGGCAAAGGGAGAACCCTGTTTGGGTTTTTATCGCTGAATAACAAAGCCCCCCAAAACTTAGAGTCTTCAAATAGTAACTACCTGTGATCGCTCACCAGTCCACGGTCGACTGGGCTCAGCAAGGCGGTTCTTCAGTACCACACAATGTCAAACGGGGCCGTGGTCGTCATAGGGCTGCAGCATCCAAGATGGCAAACTCAGACGTGTCTGGACCCAACAGGACCCACCTGGACTTCTCCTGTTCTCTGTATAGACTCATTGCTCTCCCTCTTCATGTGGTCTCTCCGGCAAGGTGACGGACTCCTTATGTGGTAGCTCAGGGCTACTGCAAGTGAGCGTCCCTAGGGGAAGAAGCAGAAGCTGCCAGTCTCTTAAAGACTAAGCTTGGAACTGGCGCAATGTCACTGCCACCACATTGGTTAATGCAAGTTAGGGCACCCAGGCTGAATACAGGAGGGGGCTACACAAATGTGTGAATATCGGGGGCCATGGTCATTGGGGGCCATATTTGAGGACTAGCTACTACACCCCTCTAGTCTGTCATGGGCCATGGGTCATAAGATGGGGCCGGGGCACAAACTCTCAGTCACTTTGACCCCAAGGGCAGTCCTGGGAAGAAGGTCACAAGGTAATTCGTTGGGAGCGAAGTGTTTTAAAATGTAGGTTTTATTATCATTCAGGTACGGTGAGATCGACAGATGAGCAGGTGCTTGCCATTTAAAAGATAGTTTGTTATTCTCACAGATCCATGCCATGTAGCCATGGAGAGCCACATGGGGAAGCCCAGGGTCAGCCGGGAGGCAGGAGAGAGGGGAGTCCTGGGCGAGGGTATTGTGGTCGCCTCAGGAAGGAACAGATGAGGCAGGTTAAGCTGGCTTCGGGTTGGCTAGTTTGAATAGTTTCGGCAGGCTCTGGAGTCCCTAGTTTTCTGGAACGTGGCTCTGGGGTGATCAAGCGGAGGAAAAGTGGTCTGGAGTATAAAAGCTTGGAAAAGGAAGTGGTTGGGAGTCTGGGCTCTGGATTGGTCGGTTTGCATGTGAAAGGCACACTCAGGTGAGTTCTTTATTACCTCTAGGGATTGGCTAGTCCTGGGAGGGACAATCCCTTCAATGTCAGCAAAGCCCCGGATGTCTATGTACCATGGATACGAGGGGAAGAAAAGGCACGATTAATGTACACAGCACACAGTAGCCGGGGCTGGACGAACAGACTTGGTAAGAGGAATCAGAGGGGACCTGGGCCAGCCACCAACAGTGTCCGCTACGGGCGGAAATGGACAGCAGATCAATTACATGCAACAGGACCCAGAGCCAGTGACATCCCCTTGTCTTGTCAGTTTCCTGATCTGTACCTCCAGCCCAGCGTGGATGAGAGTGTTCACTGCACTTGTCCACGAACTGGACCTGGCATATGAGACGTGCCGATAAATATTAATCACCATTATTAGCTTCTGATTGACAATTCCAGTGCCTCAATGTGTGTAAACTCTGAGGACATCAGAGACCCACGATCAAAAAGCCAATGGAATGAATGCTTGTTCCGTGAAGCAGAGGCGGTCTTCGGTATTTTCTGAGCCCATCCGGTAGGATTTGTCCTCCTTCTTTTCCAGATGAAATCATTGAAGATCAGAGAAGGGGAATGATACACCCAGTGTCGCACAGCTGGGAGGCGTTAGGGTGGGGTTTTAAATCAGATTTATGAGTCCACAGTGTGGCTTCTCAGAGTTGGGGAAAGAAAAATACAACTACAACCAAGAACCTCGATCTCTGCTCTGACGAAGCTCAGACATTCATACCGAGAGTCCAGTGCAGGGTGATAGGGATTTTTGTGGCGGTGGTACACAGGACCGCGAGGCCGTGACTCCTGGCCGGAAGCTGTGGGAGGATGAACAGAGTGGTCAGAGAAAGGATTTATCCCGAGACTTAAAGGATGAGGAGGAGCTGGTCAGAGGATCCGCCTGGAAAACAGCATCCTCCTGGAGGCAGAACAACAGAGGACTGAAGGTGTGGAGGGTCAGCCGCGGAGGGGAGCGTGTGAGGTCAGAGTTCCTAGAGGAAGGGGTGGGTGACGGCCGGGTCTTGTGGGACCCTCGTGTCAGCCTGGTGGGAAAGGGGTGCCGTCAGCCCTGGGGACACCAGGAAGGGATGTGGTGGGCTTCCTCTGTCTGTCTTCATTTCCCTTCAGACACTCCTGTGCCTGTATCTCCCCATATCTGTCCCCATCTCTACCTGAATTCGTGCCCTTGTCACTCTCTGGCTCTATCTCGCCTGTATCCAGTGGAGGGCAGCCTTGGGCTAAGAGCCTGTGGGGCCTGTGGGCAGGCCCAGAGCAAGTCAGGGGTGGGGCGGCTGAGGAACTCTCTGGAAGGTGGAGATCTGAAGGGAAGCGTGAGTGGAGTATTTGAATTCGAACCCAGACCCTGAGGTTTGCATCCTGCTTTCTGCGTGGGGCCTGTCACCCAGCCCTTCTGCAGACGTTTCAGTGGCTCCCTCCTGCCCCCGAGAAGAGGGCTGGGCCAACCCAAGGTGTCAGGGAAAACCCAGGGCTGGGAAGCAGGAGGTCAGCCGGGGAGCCCTGAGCAGCCCCCAGGGGACCCCCTGCACCACGCTGCTATCCCATGGTCACAAGACTGTGCGAGAATGGACATTTATACAGGGTGAGACGAAACATAACATTTTCACAAGTTACACAGCAGTATTGCGTTTAAATGTATACGCCATGACCCAGAAATTTCACTTCTAATAATATATTCTAAAAAAGCAGTATCGGTACGCACGCACGCATAAAGCTTTCCCACACGACAGCCAATGGTCGCAGATGACAAGGACATTCTCCTTGCCATTATTTATAGTAATGAGAACCAGCAAACAACCTAAAAATAAAAACCTTCGGTTGGAGCATGGATATAACACAGTTGATCAACAGATGGGATCCTTCGCAACCACCAGAGGGATGAGAAAGATGTTTCCTACACAGCAGACGAAAAGACAAAAGCAAGTTGCCAGCATTTGTGGCATATTCCGTATCCGCAAAACACAAAACAAAGACATGACGTGTGACCTTTTTACACTTCTTCATTTTTATTTTTAAAGTTTTAATTTCTTTTATTTTTCTTTTCATGGCCTCGATCTTTTTTTCCTAGATGGCCAAATGTTATGCGTTAAGCATCCGTCTTTTCGTGACAAATTCATAATGCCACCCTCGACGTACGTTAAATTCGCTGGTGGCTTTCTGTTCATTTATGACTTTTCTAGGCAGTGCCTTCACGAGCTGGGAACAACGCACTGTTTTATTTATTGAGGCCCGACATTCTTTCTTAACATCTGGTAGAGCCTGCCCTGCTCAGTACTCTATTTTTGGAATTGTTTAAGTTATTCTATTGTTTAACTCTTTTATTATTATTATTATTATTATTATTATTATTATTATTGGTCTAAAGGGAAGCTTCTGGCCCCCAACTAAAAACGCGAGCATCATCTATACACATTCTGTGAAACCATAAAGTCATCCTACAGAGCAAGGAGCCATGGATACAACCCTAGGGAGTGCCAGTCCTTAGAAGGAACAGGCCGTAACCATGAACGTGACTTAGTTCAATGAAAACGAGCCAGCAGGCAACAGCCACCATTCAGCTGACGCTTGCTTAAGTGAAGAAAGTCCACGGGACCGTCAGAAACAGCCCTCCACCCTCCCCACTTTCCAAGGTACTGAATCAGTTTCCTAAGACTGCTGTGGCAAAGTGCCCGAGACCGAGTGGCTTAAACCACAGGCGTTGATTGGCTCGCGGTCCTGGAGGCCAGAAGTCCAAGATCAAGGTGTTGGCAGAGCTGGTTCCTTCTGAGGGCTGTGAGTGGAGCATCTGTTCCCTGCTTCTCTCCCAGCTCCCGGGGGTTCGCTGGCGATCGCTGGGAGTCCTGGGCATGTGGGTGCATCACCCTGATGTCTGTCTTCATCTTCCCACAGTGCTCTCCTTGTGGGCATCCTGTCTCTGTGCCTGAATCTCCCTTTTTCATAGTAAGGACATGAACATGTTGGATTAGGGCCCGCCCTAGTGACTGCATCTTGACTATATCTTCAAAGACCCTGTTTTTAAATAAGGCCACATTCACAGGTACTGGGAGTTAGGATTTCAATATATCTTTTTGGGGAACACAATCCAATTCGTAACAGCTGCCATTTTAAGCAGACAAGCCAGACTCTGATCCTATATAGAATATTACCATCCTGTCCTAGCTCAGGCCCCTGCTGGCTTGTGGTATACGACAACGCTGGAGGGCTTCGGAAGCTTTCCCTCACTCTTGAAAAGGGACCTAAGATAAGAATAAGCCTCGGAGAGAGGTTGTCTGCATGGGACAGCTGGGTATATGGCAGCCCTCTTGGGACCATGAGGGAACCAGTCTAAGAGGAGATAATAGCAGTTCGACAAGATGGATGGCGCTGGGGTCACTGAAGATATCGTCGAGCTGCCAAGTTAACTAACCCTGGAGATGTGCCTGATGCGAGACACATGAATACGTGAATTAAACTCATTAGTTGGGATTTCTGTAGCTTGCAGCTGGAAGCATTCTGATGCACGAGGGAAGGGTCCAGGTAGGTCCACTTAGTAATGTGCTCCTCATGCCTTGGGACTGATTTTGGGGGAGTCGGAAAGGGAAGAGAGGGTGCCGAGGAAGGGCTAACATCAGTACTTGAGTAACGAGGGTGGATCTGCGGCAATCCCAACCCATTCTGGAAGGAAGGCCGTCTCTGGCTTGGCGACTTTGAGGACGGGAGAGTCTGGGAGGGTGTGATCGGCCAGGTAGACGGTCTGTCCACCCACGAGGTAGGCGGCCCAGGTCCCGAACGTCTCAGTGGTCGTGATGGTGTGGTTACACTGTGTGAGTAACGCAGAGTCCTTGGCAGGGAAGCCTTCAATGCCATTGCTGGCAAACACCCCACGGCCCCCGGAGGCGTCCCTGTCCTGCCTACACCAGGCCATGCTGTTTCCGGAGACCACAAAGATGAGGGCGCAGGAGCGAGCCCGGGACCAGCCCAGGGTCTGCTCTAGGGATCACTGTGCAGCCACCAGCCTTTCCACACCTGGGCGTGACCTGAGGTAGCCCCCCAGCGCCCACAGACCCCCGCGAAGGTGCCTGGCAGGCTCTCACTCACCTGCAGGGCCCAGAGGAACTGCCGGGCCTCCTCCCACACATGGTCGTGCAGGGCGAACTCCGGAGGATCTCGTCGCAGAGGTGGTGGCAGAAGGTCCAGGAGCAGGGGTGGCCGGCGAGGCGCATGAACTCCCCGGGGACGTGGGGGTACCGCTCCTGCATCCAGTCGTCCGGGCGGTGGGTCCGCCACGGGACCGTGCTGGCCGTGGCGCCGCGCAGGACCAGGAGGCTGACCCTGGAGACGGGGCTGGCGCACTGTGCGTCCGGCCGCCCGTTCGCCCCGGCCACGGCGGGCAGGGTGGAGGACTCGCCCGTCTGATTCCCGGGGCGGCCTATCGCGGTGATCGTTCACACACCCCTGGTTCCAGCGTCTGTAACTCCCACGTGGGCTGAATCTCCAGCAGCCGCTGCTGCAGCGGTGAAGGTGTGAAGCCCAAGTAGTGAGCCGTGGGGAAGAAGGAAGGGCATGGCTGTCGGGGGACGGAGAGCAGGAAACAAACATTAGCTCGGAGCATGGAGGGCCTGGGGTGGCGGGTGAACATGGCAGAGCGTGAACAGCGGCACGGTTGTGCGTGCAGACATCGGGGGTGTGTGTGTGTGTGTGTGTGTGGATTTACTTTGTGTGTGCGTGTGAATGAGTATGACTACTCAGGCACATGTATGTAGCTTTGTCTTTAGAGTATGTTATGCGGGTGTGTTCACACTGGGTTCACACAGGTGTGTTCACAGCTGGGGATACGTGTGCTTGATGGGTGTGCACATGGTATGTGCATTGGATGAGTGCATTGAATGGGTATGTGTATATTTGTGTATAGTGCGTGTGAGATTGTGTGCATACGAATGGTCATGTGTACATTGTGTCGCATGAGTGTGTGTATTGTGTACATATACGTGCGTGCTACATACAGTGTGCAGGTGTTTGGGGACACCTGGCACATGGCTTGTGTGTATATGAGAGTGTATACGTTTATGTGAGTGTGTACACATCACGTGCATAGACATTGCATGCTTAGTTGTGCGCGCGTACGAACCGTGAGTATACATACGGTTGTATGTGGACAGTACGAGTGTATGAATCTACTATTTGCGGAGGGTCCAGTTTCTAGAGACGTCCATCTTTGTGTGTCCCACCCATGCCTGACCCCTTTGAAGGGAAATTGCTGGCCCATCAAGAACTCAACCACCTGACCTCCTGGCTCTCCCAGCCGCAGTGCACTCACTGGAGGTGGACACCTGGCTGGCTCGCCGGGGGCCTCTCCATTCATGGGCTGTGGCCTATGACAAGTGACCTCACGCACAGCCCAGCCTCCAGACGGTGTCGCGCCCTCGGTATGCGTTTGTGTCCCCCCGAAAAGTTACGCTGAAAGCCTAGCCCCCGCCCAGAACCTCAGGGTGTGACGTCATTGGGAACAGGGTCTCTGCAGACACACTTAGTAAAGATGAGGTCCCACTGGGGTGGGGTGGGCCCTTACTCCAACACGATGGGTGACACGGGACCTGAGAGGGGAGAACGCCACGTGACGAGAGAGGCGGAGACTGGCTTCGAGCCTTCAGAACAGTGAGAGAATAAGTTTCTATTATTTTAAGCTCCCCAGTTTGGAATATGTCGTTAGAGCAGCCCTAGGAAATGAATAGCCTATAAAGCACATTTATCAAATAAATAGGTGGAACATTCGATAAAGAAGCACAGGCAGGGGCTGAGCGCTGGGTTAGTTTGGAGACGCCAGGTCTCCAGCTGCCGGGACCCAGGGCCTGTGCTCTGGGCTCGGAACCCAGTGGCCATCAAGAGGAAGACACTGGGACCAAACGAAGCCGGTGTGACCGGGCTGACCCAGGGAAGCTGCCAGAAGCAGAGCAGCCACTGTCCTTCAGGGTTAACCATGGCCGATAGAAGCCGGCGCAGGACCTAACTTGTCAGCATCGCCGCAGGCGATTGATAATAGTCGCCGGAGCCTGCAGAGCCTGTTGAGATTATGTGACTGTTTTCTTTCCGGAAGATTCTCGGGCCTGTCAACTTGACCGGGGGCTGCCCGCCCACCACCCTCATCCCCTGGGACGTGACTGTATGGCGCCCGACAGGCCAGGGGTGCTAATGAAGGTTTCTCTGCTCAGCGGATGCTCGAGATTTGTCGCACGGCCCACAAGATCCAGATGAGGCGCTTCCTCCTCGCCACGGAAAGCGAAGCCTCAGTCCCAGGAGGTCCGCGTGGGACGCGCTGCCTGTCACGACGTCTCAGAGAGGACACCCGGCCAGTGGGGACGTGCGCACGCTGTCGCCGTGAGTGCCGACTTCAGGCTCCCACGCTCATCAGCTGTGCGATGCTGGGCAAGCAACGTCATCTCTCCAAGGAGCGACACGGGGCCTGGCACGCAAACGCATGCTGTCGGTTATTGATATTGCCACGTATAAAGAAAGGGTCCTGTTCCGTATGGGCTCTGGGCTGGGCCTGGGGGCATCTCTACTTTTCACATTGGGTGTACTGGTCATGGTCAAGTGTGGCTCTCAGACCACACAGATCCTAGAAGGTGGCACACGAATGGGTTGGGGGCAGATGGAGCTGTGCGGGTGGGTGCTGGCTGGGGAGGACGCTCTCTACCAAGCAGACTCTCTCCCTGGGAAATATGGAGTGACAAGCACAAGCAGGGTGGCTGGTGGAGTCGTAGGCTGGGCAGCCAAAGGGTTTTTAGGGCCCAGCGAGTGTGGCCATGTTAAGCCATATCTAAGAAGAACCAGAGAAATCCATGAGCAGAGCGAATCTAGCTCCGACGACAAAAAGTAAGTAGGACTCTATCAGGGAGAGGTGGAAGGTACCGTCGTGGCCCTGGTGGCTTCCTGGTTCCTGCATTTTCATTCCTGTCCATTTTCATTCCCGCCACAAGTTCCTAGAGACCCCGCCTCTGCCTCTGGGTCCAGATGAACCCTCTGGGGACTGGGGAGCAAGGGGAAGCCACCGCAATGAGGAGGGAGCACCCGGGGTGGGAGGACGGAAGCTTCCTGTGGGGTGGCTCCGTGCCTTCCTCCTAGGCGCGTCTCTCTTCCTTTCCCCGACTAGACTGTGAACGCTTGAAGGGCAAGGGTTAAACCTGGCTCCTCCGTTTGGTCCCTAATCTGCCGAGTATGGGACATGGGATAATGGGGGCCTGAGTGAAATTGTGGGAAGGCAGAGGATGACGGGAAGAAAGGGAGAGGGAGATGCAGGGAGGGAGGGAGGGAGGAAAAGAGGGAGGAGACAGAGATGGAAAAAGACAGTAAAAGGGATAGAGAGAGAAATAGACATAAAGAAATGGAGAAAAAGGCAGGGACGGAGCGAGAGAGAGAGAGAGAGAGAGAGAGAGAGAGAGAGAGAGAGCAAGCGCGCGTGCGCGCAGGAAATGAAAAAAAAGCAGATAGACAGACTAAGACTGCGAGAGAAAGATGGAGGCTGAGAGAAAGAAACAGACGAGAACTGAAGGACAGGAGGCGAGGGACAGACAGACAGAGGGAGAGAGAAGCCACTCAGGCAGGCAGGGTGGACTGTCCCCTCTCGGTGCCACCTCTAGCTCCCGCTCTGTTCCAGTTCTCTCTCCAAATTGTCCCTTTAGGCTTCTCTCAGCCTCAGCTTGTTATTATCAGGACGGACGCTGATCCTTCCTTCCCTCTGTGACAGAAGGGACAGTGTCTGTCCTATTCCCTGTGTATCCCCCCCATAGCCCTTGGAAACTGGGCTCGGCACACAGTAGGTGCTCAGGAAATACATACAGAAGGGATTGTTAAAAATAAGACAACGGGCCTCCAATGGAGTCATTGATGCTAAGCCTCACGTCACTAAACCGAGACTTCATGACAGTGTCAGCTTCTCCCAGAGAAGGAATCTTCAGTGGGTCGGTCAGGAATCGCCCGGTCATCACTCAGTAGGCCCTCTGCCTGAGAGGCCCCTGCTGTCCCTTAAAAGAAGTGACCTTGCCACACCCATCCACTTTTGCTAATATGAGTGTCTCCTCCCTGCTCCCTTCTGCCTATAAAAGTCTTATTTCTGACGGCTGCTCAGAGCTCCTTTCTCTCTGCTCCAAGGGACGCTGCCTGATTCGCGAATCATCGAATAAAGCCAGTAAGATTTGCAAATTTACTCAGTTAAAAAAAAAAAAGCTTTTTAAACAGAACGTGGCCGTGCCTTCACCTCCGTTCATTCGCCGTCTGGCTCCATGTTGTTTTATTTCCCTCCCTTTCTCATCGAGTCTCTGCCAGCATCTTCCTGCCTCCAGTTTCTCGTTCCCCTATGCCCGCCATTTTTTTAAAAAAAATCTCCATTCCTTGAACTTAGTAGGAGAAACAAATGCATCCTGGAAGAACAGCCCTTCACAATGGAATCTCTTAACCTCTAGGCTGGCAGCGCGTGCCCCTGAATGTCCCCTCGAAATTTGTTTATGGCAGACAGAAGGACAATAAGGCTAGTTTTGTTTGGGCAAAAAGAAAGGCGAGATATTCCAGAACAGTATCTCTCACCCAGGAAGGATGGGCCACTGCAGAGATGCTCCCGATTTTGACCCCAACCTTGACCTCCTTGACCTTGACGGAGGCTGGAGGGAGAGGAGGAGGAGCTGGGCAGAGCCTCACGGGGAGGCACCCAGTGTCTGCGAGCGGGAGCCCTCGCTGTGAAGTTTTGAAAGATTGAGGTTTGGAGAGAAGGTCTGTGAGGTTTGGTCGTGGACTTCTTACTAGCTGTGTGACCTTGACCAAGGACCTTCACCTCTCAGCGTTGTCATCCCAAAGGTGGGGCTGTCCCCAGAGCTGGGTGAGCCCAGCACGCTCCCATTTTTCTGAGAAAGGTTAATGCTACTATCTCAAATTTATGTCAGGCTTGGACCAAGTGTTCATGTCGCCCGTCCCCGACAGCACTCACTGTCTTGCTGAATTTTAACGACTCTGCAAGGTGGTGTGGACAAGGAAGAACTGGAACTTTAAGCAAACGTATCCGGTCGGGAGGGCCTGTGGGAGGAGCCAGGGCTTCTGGAAGTTCTCATACTCGCCATAATCCCGAGAACCCCACAGGAAGACCCGTATGTTACAATAAAGCTCTACGGTTCTAACTTCCTTTTCCCCTCTATAAACACCCCCATGTTGGCACACAGGCCGGAGTGCTCACGTGGCAAGCTGCCGTGTCTGCACACGCTGGGCCGGACTCATTCTTTCCCTTGAATAAATCTTTTTTGGTGATGAGACACCTGGTTGATGGTATTTTTCGGTCGACGGCGTAAACACGCCCATTTGAAAGCGAAGGAAACTGAGGCCCAGAAGCTGAAGCTGGTCAGGGGACAGGCCGCGTGCTGGGGACGGGCCAAGGCGGGGTGGGAGGCTGGGGAGGAGGAGGACGTCGGGAAAGTCCCTCGCTGACCTCTGTAGGGGAAATCTTGGGGAATGCCAGCAGCTGGAGTCAGGATTCAAGGCTGAGTAGAGGAGGGGCCTGCCTTTCCTGCAGTCCGAGGCCAGGAAGTTCATTCT
This sequence comes from Pteropus alecto, assembly GCF_000325575.1. NCBI lineage: Eukaryota > Metazoa > Chordata > Mammalia > Chiroptera > Pteropodidae > Pteropus > Pteropus alecto. The sequence goes on from NW_006430464.1 coordinate 1,991,880, forward strand.
GAGACGTGTCCTAGGTCCCTGCAGCTGTGCCGGGCGCCTCGGCTGAGTGAAAGGAGGGGTCCAGGTCCCTTTCTCCATCTCAGTGCCCTGGAGGTGCCTTTGGGGGATCACAGCAGGATACAGAAGGGAAAGGAGGCCCAACTTCCAACGAGGAATGCAGCCTCTCCTCTCTCTCTGGAGCCCAGCCTCAGCCTCCAGCCTCCCGCGTCTGTCCCCATACCCAGAGCTGGCCCTGCCCCTCCTCCATCCCAGCCCTCACTGGGCTTCCGCAGGCTCCCCCATGGGATAACCCCTCTCCCCTTCCCCTGCCCAGTCCCTCTGCCCAGTGCCACCGCTGGTGATTTGCAGTTCGGTTTCTCAGCTCTGACACCTCCTCCCTCCCTGCTTCCTGGACTCCACCCCTGGTCTGCTCAGGCCACCCAATTCGGTCCCCACCCAGCGGCCTGCTTCCCCCTAACATACCGGGGCTGGCTTGCCCTGTCCATCCCTGTTCCCCGATACTGGCACTATAACCATAACCCTGAAGAAGAGCTTAAGACAACAATGTGGGGCCGCACTTTGAAATGCTCAGCTTTATTCTCTGGCCTAGAACAGAAGGATTAGGGATGGCGGGATCGAGTCGCCTGGGATGGGGTGGGGGTGCAGAGCAGGCCTGGGGGTGGGGGTTGCAACCCGGGATCTCTGAGGCCCCCCTGGGTACCACGGCGGGTCCTGCCGTCAGTCCCCGGAGATGGGGGAGCAGCCCCCCAAGAGGGCAGCAGGAAGCTCCAGCTCCTGCCGCCTGCCCTGGTCTTCCCGTCTGCACATTCGCTCCCAAGCTGGTACCAGGAAACTGGTGAACAGAGGAGGGGAGGGAAGGAGGGGGTGCAGAATGCCCAGGGTGGGGGAAGGTAGTGGTGACAGAGGGTTGGGGACTCGTGTAATCTATCTGCAAGGCGAGATGGGGTGGGACTGAGGAGGCACTGGCTTGGGGACTGGAGCGGAGGTCAGGGGAGGTGGGCGCCTGGGCCGCAAGGTTCTTAAAGGTCACGCCCTTCCCCGGAGCCACGGCTGCGGTGGGCGGAGCTAGGATTCGAGCCCAGGACGTCCTGCCTGGGGGTGCTTGCTCCTCAGTGCGTCTCGTCTCCGCTCCTTCCCATCCTTCAACCCAATGCGTACTTAACAGACTTGAAAGTGGCCGCCATCTGCACGGAGCCAGCTGCAGAGAAGGAGGCGGCAGCACAGAACAGGGGCACGCTAGGTGTCACCAAACCAGGTTCGAAACCCGGCTGTGACACATGTAAGCCGAGGGGCTCTGGGTGACAGACTGACCTTCCCCCGCCTGTGACAGCCGCTGCGTGCTCCACGAGGTCCCTGTGGGTAAGCGGGGAGGCCCTGCGGGAGGGCGCCAGGAGGTTGGCCATTACTGGTAGCCAGTGACTGTGACCCCACAGCCCTCTGTGATGGGGACTGGTCACAGGCCCGGTCCTGCACAAACACTTTCCACACGCACAGGTCTCCGTGTGGACCTCGGTGTCCCTTTCCCTCGGGTATTCACTGAGGAGTGGAACTGTGGGGCCGCACGATAACGGTTTCGTGGCTCCAGGAGCCGCGGACGGTGCCCCGCAGCAGCTGCCACGCCACCGCCACCAGCGGCGTGTGTGGGTTGTGATGTCTCCAGTCCGCCGACCCTGGCTGCCGCCTGTCCCTGTGGCCACAGGGGATGTGCCGTGCTCTCCCGCACTTCGGAACCACACCCGGACCGCATCCGGCTCCTGCCCTGGGCTCCGTGACCCTGTCTCCCGTCCCCGTGATGGGACGGAGTACCTCGTCCTCCGGGATCATTTCCTTTGGAGTCAGTCTCTCCTCCACCTCTCATCTGGGCTCCCTGAGATGGTCCTGTCACCCCGGGTCCCCAGCGAGTCCTGACCGGCTTTCTCGATTCCTGTGGCTCCAGCCCAGGATCCCCCGGCCCCTGCAGAAGTGCGGGATTGCGTGGCCCCCGCTCTCCCTCGTCCGGCTTCCATGTCGCCCCCTTCCAAGGCCCCCTTAAATGCTGGGGTTCTGTGGGCTTTGCCTCAGCTCTCCTCCTATGTTCCAAGGCTCCTCACTTTATTAATCTGACTCCTTAGGGAAACCCGAACACCCCTGGACTGTCCTTGAATGTCTCATATTCGACGTGAGTCCCTAGCGAGGTGAGCCGGCTCTTACCAAGTGAGGACCGTGTACGACACCCCACTCCTGCACTGAGGTACACATAACAGTCTCTGAATTACGATTTTCGACTTTACAATGGTGCAAAAGCAACATGCATTCAGTAGAAACCGTACTTCCCGTTTTGAATTTTGGTCTTTTCCTGGGCTGGCGACACGTGGTAAGCTGCTCCCCCGTGATGTGGGGCAGAGGCCGCGGGATGATTTGCCCAACCGTGGGCCAGAGTGTGTGTGCCGAACAGTGTGAGGCGGGCCGGGCTAAGCCCTGACATTTGGTAGGTTCGCTGCATTTTCAACTTGCAAAGTTTTGAACTTTATCAGGCCGTACGTAACACCAGTATAAGCCGAGGGGCATCTGTACAGGAAAGGCCTTGCTCACTGCTTTCGTTTCCAAAAAGTGAATTAAATCGGCCCCTGGCCCTCTCTTCTCACTGGTCTGATGACAGTTCTGTCCCAATCCTCATCACACCACCTGCTCAGCGCAGGTCCTGCCTGGGGTCCTCCATGCGGCCAACGAAGGACTCAGCCTCCAGCCAGAGCTGAGCAGGACTGGAATCTGGGACACTGGGGAGGAGAAACCAGCTCAGGACAAAGGCGCCGCCGCCCAGGGCCATCTCCATGGTGCGACCCCGGGTGGTCACACAAGGCCCTGCATCCGAAAGGGCCCTGTGTTCGCTTAATGCTCTGCTCTCGCCATCCAGACATCCTCAGTGCCTTCGAACCAGGCGCCCACATTTTCATTCTGCAGCAGGCTCCGCAAATCCAGAAACCGGGCCTGCTGCACCCTCTGTCCCTGAGTCTCAGGAGCGCCCTCTCCTGGCTCTTCACCAGCCTAACAACCGAAAAGCCACACAACAGATCGAGTTAAGTCACAGACGCTTCTGTGGCTCCTGCTGCAGGCCAGGCCCTGGTCTCAGCGCTTACTCCCTGGGCCGCAGTTCCTCGTCGGCCATTGTCCTAAGACCGGTGGCAAACCCCAAACCGAAGTGAACTCACTTAGGGACGAAACCTGACCTGAACCAACGTGCGGCTGTTCGTAGACTTGACTTAGCGCCAATGCCGGTGGTTTCGCCGCAGAAACCGTAACGCTTCAGAACGGGGCACTGCCCGGGCCGGCCCGAGCTGCCACGTAAGGGACGGTCCGCACACCGCGACCATGCCGACCACAGGTTCCGAAGCGCGTCTGGTCTGAGGAGATTCAGATCCGAGACTGCAGGTCTGTCTCTGCTCTGCGAGTCTCTTGGTGCCCCACGGGGCAGGTACATCTGTGTGCCCATTTAACGGGTGAGGAAACTAAGGCGCAGAGAGGCGACAGCTGGGAGAGCTGGAACCGGACCGGAGCCCACGCCGGGCTGCTCAGGAATCTGCGCTCTCGGTACCGTCCTGGGCTTTCTGAGTCCGGCCCGAGGACCAGCACCCGCGTGCGGTGTGGCTGCCCTGCCTCTGGGGCCTCTGCTACTTCTGGGTCACCAAGGTAGGGAGAGAAGGGCCGTGGGTCCCACCCCGCTGAGCCCACCTCGGAGCTGGGAGGCCCTCGCTCCCCGCTGGGGTGCTGTGAGGGTGCCCAGTAGTGGATGACAGCCCCCCCCCCAGTGTCCTTCCCAACTTGGGGAGTTGTTTTCTCCGCTCTGGCCGCTCGCACCCCTCCCCCTCTCCCCGGCACCTTCAAGGGCGCTAATCGCTCAGGCTATTAAGAACAAAAGGGTGGGATGGCCTTCCCCCAGGTGACGTTAGCTTAAGAAACCTCTTGTCCCCGGGTGGGAAGGACAGGTAAGACCTCAACCTTCCTTCTGAACTCTCTCCAGCGGCAAACGCAGCCTTTGCCCCGCCAGGCCCTCGCCCGGGGTTGGTCCTACCTGATAGGCACACGGCTTGAGGGCTTTGGGTCGCATCCCACAGCGCGAACGTCCCCTCCAGGCCGCCCCCACCCCCATCCACTTCCCTACTTGCTTTTGCGGTGGGCAAAGCACTTGTCGTCTTCCACCGTGTTCTAGGATGTAACTACTTAGCGCTTTTCCGTGGCGATCTCTGCTCGCGCTAGACTGTGAGGCTGACGAAGGGAGGGGCGTGTGTTTCACGTACACTTAGCACTTTTCCGTGGCGATCTCTCCTCGCGCTAGACTGAGGCTGACGAAGGGAGGGGCGTGTGTTTCACGTGTCCGCGTGTGCTCTGCAGTGTGACACGCAAAGGATACCTGCTGAATGGATGAGTGCCACGAATACAGGACTACGTCACTGTCCCTCACGCCGCCCGCCCCGAGATCGGATGTGCCCCCCTCTGATTTGGGGGTGTCTCTGCCCCCAATCCCTTTCTCTTGCAACTCACTCCTCACAGCTTTCAAATTCGATGTCCCTGTCCTTGTGAGGTCACCTGGTTTGCTTTGGCCGTGCCCTCCCATCCTCAGGGCAGGGTCCAGACAGTGGGTCCCCCCGTTTGGGTGAGGCCCACACTGTGCCGTAGTCAAAGCGGGAGGAGGGGAACTCGAGGCCCTGGCAGCATGTTCTGTGCCCCATCTTCCCGAGGCCCTTGCTTTTCTCAGCAGAAAGTGATGGAAAACACCATTTTTCTAGTCAACACCATTCGGCGTGTGACAGAGTTGCCAGCCACATTTACGTGGCAGTTTCCCAGCAGAAGCAGTAAGGCCTCGCAAGCACCTGGCCGTCGGGGAGGCTGCCCTTGAGCTTTGTGCGCCTCGGTTTCCCCACCTTCTCCTTCCAGCCGCTAGAAGCACTGAGGCCGAGGCTGTCCACTTCACCTCCGTCCCCACCATCCTAGACAGCAGCCCACGTCTCTGCGTTCCCCGGGGCTGGTCCGACCCTTCCGAGAACACTGGTTTTTAGGGCTTGGCAGCAACTGACCTTAACGCTCAGTTAGTTAACTCACAGCGGACAGAAATTTCCAGAGGGGAGGAGGGGCTGGCTAGGGTTGCAGAGCCAGAGGCCAATGTCCCACCTTAGTGTGAGGAGCCCTGACTGCCGCCACCGCGTGGTGGGGCCGAGCTGCGCCCGGTTCACCACGCTGCACCCGGTTCTGGGGGGTGAGTGTGAGTGCAGTGGGGACGCCGGACCCGGCAAGCTCCCCCACCCCCCGCCACCAGCCGCTGTCCCGTCCTGTTCTACCTGCCTGAGCCTCCTGGGCCAGTCTGCTGGGGCTGCTGGGCTTTTGGCCTCCAAGAGACGAGAGCTCTGGGGTCCCACGCAGTCCCGGGTGGTGTCGCTGGCAGGGGCCCTGTGGGAGAGCGTGGCTACGGTTGGCGTTGGTGAGGGGATTGGGGCCGGCGGGGGGCCGGGGGGGCGGTGGCGGTGTTGGATTCTGCGGGCTCTGCTCTGAGCGCCCGCCCAGAACCCCCACTAGCCTGGGGCCTGAGAACAGCCACTCAGCACTCACTCCCCAGAGCCCACGCTGGCTGCCGAGCTCCTGCGGAAGGAGGAACACGAACACGTGAGGATCTAACTGCAGAGGACGCTCTCTTCTTGGGTGCAGGTTTGGCCAGCGTGAGGGGTGAAGGGCGGGCGGGGTGCTTGCAAAAAAGCCAAGGAAAAGGAGCCTGGCCTCCAGACGGACCCCACGCTGCCCAGACATGGGGGCCCGGCCATGGGTCCGGTGGGAACACAGCTCGACTGTTCCTTAAAGGGGCTGGGGGTGGGCTCCAGCTTCCAGAAGGAGTAGGGGCTGGGGGCCGGTCATCTGGGTTCCCCAGTGGGCAGGGCTGGCTTCTGGGTCCCCCAGGAGCACTGGGGACTCACGGTCTCGTTGTTCAAGGTGCTAAGGGCCAGACAGTGGTACCCCCTGAACCACCCGCGCACGAGAAGAGAGGTGGGAGATGGGGCTAAGTCCCCGCCAGGGCTGGTGCCGAGGCCTCTGGGCAAATGCCGCCTCCAGAGCGCAAAATGGCGCCAGGCTCCCCAGGAGGGGCGGAGTGGGACGCCCGTCCCCGGGGCAGGGGCTACTGCACCTGGCGACAGCCGTGGGGACACTGGGGGCTGTGAAATCAGACCCGGGGAGGGTGTGGCCCCACCCGTGGCCCCAGGTGCCTCGCAGACTCCCGCCCGGGGCCAGATTCAGAGCCAGCGGACTGGGCGGTGGGGCCCAGAAAGGCTCCGAGTCCCTAGACTGGAGTGAGTGACTTTTTAGGGGCTGCCAGCCCCGGCAGGGGAAAGCGGGGAGCAGCTCAGCACCAAGTCCTTCCTGGCTCCTGCCATCCCAGGGTTCTGGACTTCCGGCCCCCTCGGACGCCCTGGCCTCCGGCCCTGCCCTGTCCTCCCTTTCTCTCTCTCCTCCTTTAGGACCCACCACCCCCATCATCTGTTCCCCCATCTGCCCTGGGGACCTTAGGAAGGGTGGAGATGTGAGAATGTGGGGTCTCAGATCCACGGACCCTGAGGCTCAGGATGGCAGGCTGGGAAGGGAGGGGCTGCGGCCATCAGAGGTCCTCGGAAATCCAAGCATAGTGTCGCCCCACCTGGAGTCCTAAGGGGAACCCAGGCAGCTACCTTCGCAACCCCACAGGGCTTCCGTCCCCACTCCCAGCCCCAGAACGACCCAGGCCTGCAGCCCCAGGTGTCCTGGTCCTGTTCCTTAGCGAGCTCCTCTGGTCTTTGCACCTGGGTAGGAAAGGGTTAAGGATGGTGGAGGCTGGGGGTGGTTTGGTGATAATCCCCTCCGTGCCCCTGGTGTGGAGAACAAGGTTAGAGCCCCACGTGGGAACAGCCTCCCCTCTGATCCCCGTGGGCCCAGGCCTGGCCTCCTGCTCCCGATTGCCTGCTGGACACCCCGGCCTCTCCCCTCCCCGCTTCCCATGGGCCGGGCTGTCTGTTTTCTCTCCCCGTGCCTGTGAGCCCACCCGCCCGCCTGTCTGTCCTGGACCCCAGTTCCCCCTACTCCCTGTGGCCTCTGGGTGCTTGGCCCCTGCTTATCGAGGCCTCCCGGCCTCCCCTGGTGTCTGTTGTCTCTCCTGTCATCTCTGCTGGCTGTGCCACTGTCCCTTTCTCTATTCCTTTGTCTCTGAGCTTCATCCATTTCTAAATCTCGCTCTCCTGCAAAGCCCTGACCCTGCGCCGCCTGGTGCTCTCCCTCGGTTTCCCCGTCTGCCCCCCTTGCCCTCTCTCCAAGGCCCCTGGCCCTCGCACTGACAGATCGCTCTGGGGTGTTAAGCTACGGATTAGTTCAGGCAAAATTCTCGATTTCGCTTGCGTTCTTTCCCCTTTGGGTTGTGTAAACAGTAATTCTCCCCAGATGGAACTATTTTCCTCGCTTAGAAGCCATGGGGAGGGGGCTCGGGCTGGGCTGGAGGTGGAATGCGGGGGTCCTCAGGAGGCCTGGGGGAGTGGGGTGGAGGCTGACACTTGAGGGGGCGGCCTGAGACCCTCAGCCTGGCCACTCCTCTCCTGTCCAGGTACTTGCCCCTGCTGGGACCATGCCCGTGACCTTCGCCCTCTTGCTTCTCCTGAGCCGGGCCACCTCGGACCCATGCTACCATCCAGGGGGCCGCCCCCGCTTCTGCCTCCCACCAGTGACCCAGCTGGCTGGCATAGTGGCCTCCTGTCCCCAGGCCTGCGCCTTGTCCGCGGGGGCCACCTGTAACGGCAGTCTGACTCTGGCCCTGGGTGGCCCCTTCCTCCTGACGTCCGTCAGCCTGCGCTTCTGCACTCCAGGCCCCCCAGCCCTGGTCCTGTCGGCCGCCTGGGCCACCAGAGGCCCCTGGAGATCACTGTGGCGCAGGCCCGCCTGGCCTGGGG
>NW_006430464.1:2000139-2004385 GCF_000325575.1 Pteropus alecto
GCGCCCGCTCCCCCCTCAGCCCCCTCATCCCCCGGCCCGGCCCCATGCCGCTCCCGCAGCTGGTCCCTTGTCCCTAAGGAGCAGGATGCTCTCTCCCTCCCCAGAGCCGCCTGCTCCTTGCTTCTCCCAATTCTCCAGCCGGGTCTCCTCTTCGCCTCCCTCTAGAGCCCCCCGACCTGCCTGCCTCACACCTCTGCTGCCCCAGACTTCCGGCTGCCTACCTGCCCATTAGGGGGCTCCGGCTTCTCCCCACACTTGATCACGATGACGATATGAGCAATACTTCCCGAGCACCCAGCCCGGGGCCGGCTTGTTGCAGGTGCTCTGGTGACATGTGCCAGGTGGTTGCAGGGAACAGGGCAGCTGGGCCTTTCCTCACTCGCCAGGTCAGCCAGGTGGGGGAAGGGTTTATCTGTTAAATACACACCAGCCATCGGTCGCCTGCTGCGTGCCAGGCAGGCGCTGTCATCGGGCCCGTTTTACAGACGAGGAGACTGAGGCTAGTGTTGGAAAGTCTCTCGCATGAGGACAGTGTCAGTCGCAGGGCCAGAAGCTGAGCTCCAGGGTCTTGGCTTGCCCCTGTCCACTTCCTTTCGGGGATTGTCACTTTGGATGATCTGGGTCAGAAGACGGAAGTCAGACTGCCTGGGCTGGAATCCCAGTTCCTCTGTACCAACTGTGCGACCCCGGGCAAGGTCTGACCTCCGTGCCTCTGTTCCCTCCTGTGTAATACGGGGCAGTAACAGCGCTTCCTCTGTAGGTGGCAGTGACAAGTCAATGAGCTAATTAACATACACAAAGTCCTTAGAGGAAAGCCTCAGCCGGTACCTGGCATGGAAAGAGCTTCCTGAGAGTCTGCCAATGTTACCGTCACCCAGATGAGGAAGGTGAGGCCGGAGGGGACAGTCACATGCCCTAAGCCTCACTGCCAGCAAGGGCAGCACTGGGACTGGGCTCCGGGAGACCGGCCTTTCTAGATGCTGGGCCGTCCCCCAGGCCATGTGGCTGGACCAGTGCTCCCCAGGCCCCGCACGACGCCCTCCCCACTCCACGGTGCTCCCAGACTGGAGCTTCTAGAGTCTGGACCCTTCTCACGCTTCCAGCAGCCCCCCTCGGAGACATACCCCCACCCCGCTCCAGCCAGCAGTCCCTCTCTCCCCTCTCCCCTCCCCCCTCCAGTCTGCAGCCCTTGCTAGAGGGTGTGAGTGTGTCGCCAGGCCCTGGGATGTAACTTCATTCCCCTAACAGAGTCCCTCTCCCCCTGTCTCTGTCCCCTGCCCTCACCTCCTGGACCTCCCTCTCTCTCCACCTCCCACACTGGAGTCGGCGTTGTTCCTTAAAGTGCTTCCCCGGTAATTCTGATTAGTGATTAGTAAGGTTTTAGAGCCGCTGCCTTAGAAAAGCTGACCGGTGCTCCGAGGAAAACGTACACATAACCCTCCCAGGATCCTGCGAGCTGTGAGAAGCGCTGCAGTGTGGTGGCTCAGAGCCCCGACTGTGGAACTCTGCGGCCTGGGTTCCAGTCCTGCCTCTGACCACCCCTTAGGTGCTTACCTTGGGCAGGTGACTTCAACTCTCTGTGCCTGTTTTCACATGTGTAAAACAGAGATGATGACAGCACCAGCCTCACAGAGCTGCAACGCCCAGGCCCTCAGGGCATGGCACCTGGCACCGGAAGCTCTGAAAGGGCAGGTACTATTAGGTTTCGTTGAAATACCGCCTTGAACGGGCCGATCCTGTCTGACCTCGGAAGCTAAGCAGGGTCGGGCCTGATTAATACTTGGATGGGAGACCACCTAAGAAGACCGGGTGATGCAGGCTTTAAAAAAAAAAGAAAAAAAATGGCTTCGTTTAAACCTCATGAAGTAGACATGGTAATAAGTGTAATTTTACAGCAAAGGAAGCTAAGCTACAAAAAGAAGTCACCAGCCCGAGGAACAGTGGGACATGAACGCTCTGGGTTTGACACCGTGACCCGGGCCTGAAGCCATCTCTCTTCTCTAAGCCGCCGCCCCCACCCCTGGTTCCACACAATCAGGAGGCTCATCAGGCCCCTCAGGCTCACCCAGCTCCGGTCCACTGCCCTCATTTTAAAGATAAGAATGAAGAGGTTCTGTGACCCAGGCTGAACGAGGGACCCCAGGCAGTCTCTGTTACACTGTACAGGGGTGGAAAGCTGGGGACCAGGACCGGAAAGCCGGCTCTGATGCGCCCTGGCTCCCTCTCGCTCCTAGCCTGCTCCTGCAACCAGCACGCCCGCCGCTGCAGGTTCAACTCCGAGCTGTTCAGGCTGTCAGGCGGCCGGAGCGGGGGTGTTTGCGAGCGGTGCCGCCACCACACAGCTGGGCGGCACTGCCACTACTGCCAGCCAGGGTTCTGGAGGGACCCTGACCAGCCGATCACCAGCCGCAAGGCCTGCAGGGGTGAGTGCAGTGGGAAGCCCAGCCTCGGGGGAGAGGGGACAGGGCCAGACTCCTGGGTCCCAGGGAGGAGGGGCTGGGGATTTGGGAGGGAGCATCTAGAGCCCAGACACCCGCATCCCACATCCTCTCTTCACGTAGCCTGCCAGTGCCACCCTATTGGGGCGACAGGTGGCACCTGTAACCAGACCAGCGGGCAGTGCTCCTGCAAGTTAGGGGTCACCGGCCTGACGTGCAACCACTGCGGTCCTGGCTATCAGCAGAGCCGCTCCCCTCGGATGCCCTGCCAGCGTGAGTCCTGAGGGGCCACGAGTCCTAAGTGGGGTGGGAAGGAGATATCTCAGGTCTCCAGGGGACAAGTGTGGCGAGGGCTAGGTCCCTGAAGGGTGGGAGCTAGAGGCCGGATGCTGGACTCTGGGTCCCTGAGGAAGCGGGAACTTTCTCCTCAGTCTCCAGGAGAAAGAGGCTGGAAGCCTGGACTCCTGGGTTTGAGGAAGAAGGGGGCTGGGTGGGGGTGTGGTCCAGATTCCTGGGTATGAAGGAAAAAGAGCCTAGGGAGGGAGCCTGGGGGAGAAGGGCAAAGGGTGCTTGCTCTCTTGGGTCTCAAGGGGAGAGATGGCTGTCTGGATTCCTTGGGGCCAGGGGCAGGGACTAAGGTCAAATTTCTCCTTTGGTTTCTCGTAGGAATCCCAGAGGCAACCACCACCCTTGCTACGACCCCTAGTGCTTACAGCTCTGGTAAGACAGGCTGGCGGGAGATCCCAGGCAGCAAGAGGGTCTGGGGATGGGCTGATTGCCCACCCTTGGTGGGGACACAGGGGTGGTCCAGTCTAGGATTCAGGCACCCCAGCTGTTCATCAGGATGGAATGCGGGGATGGGCAGGGGCAGAACGCTGTGGCCCAGGCCTCAGGAGCCCACTGCAGACAGCCTGACCCTCCCCAGACCCTGAGTGTCACAACTACTGCAACGTTTCGGGCACCAGGGTACACATGAATCTTCGGAGGTACTGCCAGCAGGATTACGGTGAGTGCTGGGGACAAAAAGAACCCGTGGCTGCACAGGTGCTCTGTCGACTGCCCCCATGCCACTCCCTTTGCTGGCCTTCGTTTTTTTCGTTTTAAATGGGAAGAGTGTTAGACTCTAAAAGGCCTTTCCTGATCTAACTTAACGGAGCAGAAGACAAATGGGGGGAAGGGCAGTGGAGGCCGGTGTCTCAGATCCGCCTGTCTCCTTTCTCCCTGTATTCTTGGTCTTGCCACCTTCAGCCTGTCACGTGTGAGGGAAGTGCGTGCCCTCTTAGGGATGGAAGGAGAAAGGGGAGCTGGTTGAATGGAACTGGCCTTTGCTTGGCTTGCCTACCTCAGATCTGAGCCTCAGCCCCATTCCCACAGAAACTCACCCTTCCTGCCGTGATCTCGGAAGCCTGCCCTTGGGTCCTGGGGCCCACCCCATCAGGACTGACCCAAGGGTCCCTGGAGGCTCCCCGCCACCCACGCCTGACATCTCCCCTTCCCGCAGTTCTCCGCGCGCAGGTGCTGGCGTCTGAGATGGTGGGCCCGGCGTGGTGGCGGCTGGCCTTGCGCGTGCTGGCTGTGTACAAGCAGCAAGCGCGGCCTGTGGGCCGCGGCGGCCGTGAGGCATGGGTGCCCGGCGCCAACCTGGCCTGCGGCTGCCTGCGCCTGCGCCCGCGGTCCCGCGCGCAGGGGCTGGCGTCTGAGATGGTGGGCCCGGCGTGGTGGCGGCTGGCCTTGCGCGTGCTGGCTGTGTACAAGCAGCAAGCGCGGCCTGTGGGCCGCGGCGGCCGGGAGGCATGGGTGCCCGGCGC
>NW_006430464.1:2004486-2021262 GCF_000325575.1 Pteropus alecto
CCGAAGTCGGGCGGCCTTGCACGCCAGCCCAGGCGCTGGGAACAGACTGTAAGGGGAGGCGTGTGCGTCGATGTTGAGGGCGCGACCTGGGCGAGCCAATCAGACGGCGCGTCCCCGGGCGAGCCAATCAGACGGTGCGTCGCCAGGCGAGCCAATCAGACAGCGCCGGGCCTCAGACGTCACTGGCACGTGCCGGGCACGAGGGCCATTTAACCTGCGGAGCTGCCAGCCGGACGTTCGGCCCGAGACTGATGCAGCGAGTCCCCTCAATAAAGTCTTAAATCTTGAGGAGTTTCGGCTACAGACCTGTGATCTGTGCCGGTTGGGTCCCTGAAGTGCCAACGACAAACGCCTCGGGGAAGTCTGTGACGCCCGCGTATGGCTACCGCTCCCTGAGGAAACGGCCAATCCAGTGACAGCGCTGACAGGACGTCACTAAGCGCCGGTTAGACGGAGTTGCCTGATGATTGGCCAAAAGCCGGTGGGCGGGGTCGGTGGCCGGAGAAGGCGGGAAATACACCTTTTCAGGACAGCAGCACCAGATTTCCAGAAAGTTCCAGATTTAAAAACTTTCAGTTCCTGAAGGGCCTCAGGATGGTCTCTGAGGAGGGAATAAAGGGACTTGGAATAAATAGCTGAAGAAGATTCTGAATGGGGTTCACATAGTCTTGAAGCATAGCCTAAACTCTATCCCGAACGAGTAGCCAATCGCGAGTCACAGAGTAGTATGATGTCACTCGGTGCTAAAGAGAATTCTGTCCTACCCAGCAGCAGCAGCAGCAGCAGAGGGGTGGGTCTTAAAAGGCTGGAAGCAGTGATCACTATGGCATGGACGGTTTTCGTGGCCTAGGACCTTCCTTGCCACCGCGACCTCTGCCCCCTGCTCTCACAATCAACAGCACAGTTTCAAATTTGAGTGACCTTTTCAGTAGAGTCACTGAGGGGGTACTCTGAGGGAGTCTCAGAGGAAGGGATATGACTTAAGGGCCATTTGGACCTGGGGAGCAACACTGTTCCTTCCTTGAGAGAAAAGTGGGCCCCTCGGCCAATAGGGAGTCAGGATGAGCCATGACGTCATAGGATACAAGGAAGAGAAAAGGGGCCCTCAGCAAATAAATGCTCTGGGTAAGCTCCTGACGAGACTGAAAAGGCAGAAAATAGCCTCCAGGCGGTGACTGACCCCCAAGCTACCAATAATACCCTATACCTGGAGAAGCTTGCCTCTGGATTCACGTTGAGGGCATCTTTGAAATAAGAGTTAGGATTAGGAGTCTCGGGAAGTTTCTAAAAAGAGTTCCCTGTTCCACAAAACTCCTCTGTTGCTTATCTTCGTTCTTTTCATGCTTTATTAAAGCCGATTCAATGTCCAGTCCATCAGCAAATCCTGTACAAACTACCTACTATATATATTCACAATTCAACCATTTTTATCATCTCTGCTGCTACCACATTGGTCCAAGCCCCCACCACCGTTCATCTGGAATATTACAGTAGTCTCTCCTCTCTACCCCCTTAGAGTCTGCTTCATACAGAAGCCAGGATGATGGCTTTAAAACCCAAGTCGGATCGCACTACTATTATGCTCAAAACCCTCGAATAGCCCAGAGTCCTCGCTCTGCCCTAGGAGGTCCTACGTGGCCTGCTCCCACCACATAACTGACCTCACCTTGTACGCTCCCCCTCATTCACACCTCTGCAGTCACACTGACCTCTTTCTTGTTCCTTTAAAAACAAAGCACACTCTGCCCCAGGGCCTTTGCACTTGCTGTTCTCTCTTCCGAGGACATACTTTCTCATATGATAAGCTAGTTCCCCTACTTCATTTAAGTCCTCCATTAGTCAAGTTAGGCTAGCTCTATTGGCTTGACATAATGAAAGTTGATTTCTTGCTCATGTAGATGTCCCACGCAAGTGAGCGAGGGGCAGTTTTCCACACAGTCATTCAAGGACCCAGGCTGAGAATAACTACCATCTTGTCACTGCGCCAACTACAATCCATGGCATCTCTGATTACAGGGGGGAGAGAGAGAGAGAGAGAGAGAGAGAGAGACCGCGCACTGACTTGTCCCACACAAGAAATAAATACTTTGGCCCAGGAATGACTCCAGCCCTCCCACTCACTGCTCACGTGGTTTCATTTAATTGCATGAAGGTGGGCAAGTAGAATTCTCTTATGTGCCTGGAAAGAGAGAGGAACCAGTGTATTAGTTTTTTATTGCTGCCATAACAAATTACCGTAGTCAGTGGCTGAAGCAAAACAAATATATTATCTTCCAGTTCTATAGGTCAAAAGCCTAACACAGATTTTCTAGGCTAAAATCAAGGTGTCAACAAGGCTTTATTCCTTCTGGAACCCCTAGGGGAGAATATGTTTCTTTTTCATTCCCAGCTTCTAAAGGCCACCCGCATTTCTTGGCTCATGGCCCCTTTTTCCATCTTCAAAGCCAGCCATGGCATGTGGAGTCCCTTTCACACTTTAAATTTATCTTGGCTCTTCTTTGTCCTGACATGTTTTTTTCTGACCACAGCTGGGGAAGATTGTCCGCTTTTAAAGACCCATGTGATTATAAGGGACCCACCCAGATAATCCAGAATAATCTCCCCATCAGCTCAAGATCCTTGTTCTTAATCACCTCTGCAAAGTACCTTTTGCCATGTCAGGTAACATATTCACCGGTTCCAAGAGTGAGCGTGTGAACATCTTTGAGGGCCATTATTCCGCCTCCCGCAGCCAGATATGGGTGAGCACTAGAATTTTCCATCATGTGGCTCTGCTCACATTTCACAGCATCAGAAAGACCTACCCTGACCACCCATTAACTAAATAGCAGCTCCTTCCGATCATTCTCGTTCCTTTGTCCTGCTTTATTTTTCTTTTTAGCACTAATCGCCACTTGATATATTAAATATCTGTCTTTTTGTTTGCCGTTTCTCTGTCTCTTCTACCAGGATGTGCGCTCCGTGGGAGGAGGGGTTTTGTTTTGTTGGTGTCTTTAACCTCTCTATATAGAAAGGTTCATGACATATAGCATATATATGTTCAGTAAATACTTATTGAAAAACTGATCAACGAATGGTCTAACTTTCAGCCCGACTGACCCTGAACTGATTTCTCAAGCATGTGTATTATTAGGAGTCAGAGTAAACCCCAAATAACCGTGGCTTAAACAAGAAAATAGAAATGTATTTATCTCTTGCATAAAAGAGGTCTAGAGATAGTCGAGCCACCGGGAACCTTCTAGCTTTCCTCTCCAGCATCTTCAGAGTGATCCTTTTCGTCGTGGTCCAGCGTGGCAGCTAGCGCTCAAGCCCATGTCGCTATCCATGCAGCAGAATGAAGAAAGGCAAAGAAAAAAGGCCAAAAGGCCCATGCAGCTGACCTAAGGATGTTTTCCCAAAGCTGCTACACAATCCTTTTGTTTTCATTGGCAGGAAGTTAGTCACATGACCGCATTTAGCTGCAAGAAAGGATGGAAATAGAGCCTTTAATTCTGGACTATCTTGGACTCAACTAAATAGGATGTTTTACTATCAAGGAAAGGGAAGAGAAAGGATATTTGGGAAAATTAGCTTACGTGGCTTTATGTCAGACCCTCAGCCAGTCAGAACCCAGAGTATGCTATGACAGGACGCGGTGTTAGGCAGAGCAGCTTTTTGTCATTTCTGGGAAATAGAGGCTAAAATTGGAAGTAGTTGATGAGTGGCTATAGCATTCCACCCCACCTCCTGCTGCTTTGACCTTGGATTTGTGTTTGTTTTGTTCCGTGCTATTACTGTAGCCCCTGGAATATAATACTCTGCAAATATTTGTTGACTGAATACGTGGTTCCTGTGACTATTCACATATACAGATAAAGAAATCGAGGTTCCTGTGGGGCTACACCTTAGGGTGAGGGCAGCGATTCCAACCCAGAATTCTTAACCACCTCTTCGATGAAGAAACCAGCTCAGAGAAGCGAGGAATCTAAGCAACCATCACACAGCAAGTAGCTGGCATTCAGACTTAGTTCTCCAGAGGCGAGCTGTCCAGTACAGTAGCCGCATTTAAATTTAAATTAATTAAAATAAAATCAAATTTAACATTCAGTTTCTCAGTCACATTAGCCACATTTCAAGTGGCCGGCGACTAGCATATTGGACAAAGCAGAATATTTGCACCACTGTGGGAAGTCCTACTGGATGGCTCGCCTCCGGACACCATTTTCGTGAAGATCACAGATATTTTTCATCTGTAAAATGAGGATGACGATGGCAATAACAGGAAGGAGCTCACAGGGCATATTGTCAGGATTAAGTGAGTTAATGTGTGTATGTCACGGGTTTAGAACAGTGTCCCGCACAGAGTGAGGACCATTTGGTTTGTCCTCTTTCTTTAAATGCCCAGTGGCCATACCTCCCCCCGAAGAGGCTAGAACACAGATCGAGAGGACTTGGCTGGGCTCCCCGAGAGAGTGGGAGTCGAGAAGGGGGAAAGAGGGGTGAAGAGGCCAAGAGAGGCTGTGGGAACCACCCGAGCCTGGAGAGTCCCGTCCCCACTGCCTCCCACGGGGGGCCGAGGAGGTGGGAGATGAAAGAGAGGAGCAGGCAAGCCCCATATGTTCCTCATGACCCCAACTTTGTTCCCAGCGCCCGAGACGAATAAGCGTGAAATCCACATCTGGGACCCACTTCCGGCCCGGCCATTCCCTCCGCCACTGGGCACGGAGCCCAGACTGTGCGCTGTTACGGAGGCAGCACAGGTGGCTTCTGGAGCGCAGAGGAGGCCCCCTGCCCACCTCGGCATTGCTGATGGCTTCCTGAGAGAGCAGACTCCTGAACTACATATGAATCCGAGTAGGAACGTGTCCAGCAGACAACTGGGAAAGGGAGCCCCAGTTAGAGGCGACCGTTTGTGCAAAGGTCCAGAGGCCAGAGGGTCTGGTGTGGTGGGAGAGCAGAGGCGAGGCTGGATTGCTGGTGGCCAGGGCATGGGGACCTCTCAGGCCAGGCCGAGGGCTGGGATATGTTTCCCACTGGGGTGGCATGGGAGGTCTTGGAGCGGGGGAGGGGCAGAGTCAGCCCTGTGTGACCAACAGTTACATGGACAATCGTTGAGGTGGCTCGATTCAGCGAGAGAGTCCAGAACCCAGCCTGGAGGTCAGTTGCCTTCTTGGCAACTTCTCTCAGAGGAGGTGACGTCTGAGGTAGGCCTAGAAGGACAGAAGGAAGATTTGGCCATGACGAGAAAGGCTGAGGGGTGGGGACTTTGTCCAAGGGTGCTAAGAGCTTTGAGATAGGCCCCCTGGAGTCCGTGGAAGGTGGACTGGAGGGGGAGGGAGGCTGAGGGGCAGCGAGAGGCTCACCTCCTCCAGGAAGTCTTCCCTGAACTCCCAGGCCGGGCCCTGTGTCGCTTCCCTGCTCGGCCACTTCCTAACTACAACTCTGGGGAGAGGACACTGGTGGGAGAAGATGAGGTCCGAGCTGGGGCTAGAGCTATGGGGACAGAAAGAGAGTCAGGAAAATATCTCCTACACCAAGAAGCCTTCCTCTTAAGCCTCATGCAAAAAAATAATTGTTTTAACCCATTTCTGAGTGCGACAGTCTCTATATTTTACTTCATTCACTCGCTCATTCTTTCGTTCAACGTATTGTCCTGAGGTCTTCCTGGGAAATGCCAGGACTGAGACCTGAGCCAGAGCCAGGACTTGCCCCCGAGGGGGTCCCAATCTGGGAGGGTTGGGTAGGGGAGACACCTAGGTCCAGTCACATCTGGTGCGCTGTGTGACAAGGGAGACAGCACAGGACCCAGCCTGGGAGATCAAGGAAGACTTCCCGGAGGAGGTGAGGCCCTCCCTGGGCCTTGCAGAAAATTCAAGTGTCTCCCAGGCAGTTGGGAGGGGGGCAGAATCTCTAGGGAGAGACATCAGGAGCATCTTAGCATCTTCATGCCCAGTTTACCTCTTGAGGACCCCCGTGTGCCCTGTGTGGAGTGATGCTGGGGATCCAGAGACGGTTCAGGCCTGGGCCCCTGAGGGAGGACACACAGGGACACCCAGTCCCCCTCTGGTGAGACCTGTGCTCTACCAGAGGTAGCACAGGCATTGGGAATGTCCGCGGTGGGTGCCGACCCAGCCCAGGGCATCAGGGAGGGCTTCCTGAAGGAGGAGAGCCGAACCGTATAGGTCGAGCCTGCCCTTCCTGCTCTTGTCTTTCCCTCCCCATGGAGCTCTGGTTCCGCCACTGTCCCTGCCCTTGACGAATTCCATGTTTTTCTTGTTTCTACACACTTCTGGGGTTGGCTGCCATAAAAAAATTACCATAAACCGTGTGGCTTAAAACAACAGATACTTATCTTCTTATAGTTCTGGACGCCAGAAGTTCAAAATCAAGGTCGGCAGGGCCACAGTGCGTCCGAAGGCTCTTGGGGCCCTCCTTGTCCCTTCCAGCTTCCTGTGGCTCCAGATGCTCCTCGCCTCGAGGCTGTGTCACTCAAACTCTGCCTTCCATCGCCATCTCCTCCGTCTTGACTCTCCTTTCTGTCTTTCTCTTACGAAGACTCTTGTGATTGAACCGAGGGTCCACCTGGGTAACAGAGGACGATCTCATCTCAACATCACTAGCTTAATGACACCGGCAAAAACACTTTTGCTAAATAAGGTCCATTCGCAGGTACTAGATGGACATCTTTTTTTGGTGGGGGGGGGCACCCATTCAATCCACTACGTCTTGGGTGAGCCACTTCCGTCTCTGAGATTCAGTGTTCTTTCTGAGTGCTGCCCCCCCCAGCCCCCCACCTCTCGGAGCAGCTTTGAGGGTTGAAATGAAGCCTCCAGGTTTTCTCCATCCATCTTTTCTTTGCTTCTCTTCCCTGCGTCTACACTTTTTAACTGTAACTCTGGGCAAAGCACTTATACCCTCTGACTTGGTGTCTTCATCGATGGGATAATAATAGTTTCTGCTTCATAGGGGAGCTGTGAGGATTACTATGAGTGAGTTAGTTCATCGTTATGCTCACAACTTTGCCTGGCAGGTAGTAGATGCTTTATGTGCTGGCTGTCATTACCGTCATCGTCGTCTTCTTCATCATCATCATCATCATCATCATCATCATCATCATCATCACGACTACTGTCTTCCAGTGTCTCTCCCACACATTTCTGTGTTTCTGAATGTGTCTCACCAACCTCAAAGCCTCACAGGTATTGAAGGGTCCGTCTCTCTCCATCGCTCTGTCTCTTCCCTCCCCCAAACTGTGATGATTTCAAAATGAGCCCACAAATTCTTTAATACTCTTCCCTGCAAGAAAGGAGCCTAATCTCTCACTTTGAGTGTGGGCTGGACTTAGTGACTTGCTTCCAATGAAAAGAATAAAGTGATGATGTGTCACTTTGGAGATGAGGTCATGTAAGACACCTCTTTCTCTTTATTTCTCTCTCTCTCTCTCTCTCTCTCTCTCTCTCTCTCTCTCTCTCTCTCTCTCTCTCTCCCAATCAATCGTTCACTGTGGGAGAAGCTGGTGGCCATGTTGTGAGAACACTCAAGCGCCCTATAGAGAGGCCCCTGTAGCAAGGAGCTGAGGCCTCTTGCCCACTACCCCTTAGGTAAGCTTGGAAGTGGGTCTTACAGCCCCAGTCACGCCTTCAGATGAGTGCAGCCCTTGCCTAGAGCCTGAGGGACTCTGAGCCAGAACCGCCCAGCCAGACCTTTCCAAAATCCCTGCCCCTCAGAAACTGTGAGACAATAAATCTGTTGCGTTAAGCCACTAAGTGTTAGGGTTGGTATGTGGCCATGGATAATTGAAACATACTTTCTTTCTTGTGCTTTCTGTCTGTCTGCAATTCTGCCTCCCCCTGGCTGTCTCTACCTCCCTCCACCTCTAGGTCCTCGAATGCCTCTGTCCTTCCGACTCCGCATAGTCCCTCCTTATAGGTCAGTTGGTCTGTTTCCGGGTCTCTCTCCCTCTACCTGGGTCTCTCTGTCTCTGCCATCTGGTCCTCCTCGTCGAGATCTCTTTCTCTGCACGAGCGTCTCTATTTACAGAGTGCACGTGGGTCTGCCTCTTTCTCCTCTCCAGGTCTGTCCGTAGCTCTAGGTGCGTGTTTCTGTGTCTCTGTTTTTGGATCTCTTTTCTATTTCTGTCTGTCCCCACTGCCCCCACCTGGCATCTTGTTCTTCCATCTCCCACCTGCCAGGTGAGTCTCTCTCTGCTTCTGTCCCTAAGCGTGTGTCTCTATGTTTGTCTCTCTGTGTGCCTCTGTATCTTTTCTCTGCCACCATCTGTAGCCCATTTTGTATCTCTTCCCCTCATTCTGGGTCTCTCTCTCTCTCTCCATCTCTCTCCGTATGTCTCGCTCCATATGTGTCTCTGTCTCGCTCCCTCCTGCCCCACCGCCCGCCCTCCTGTCGCTAGCCTACGGGGATAGACGTCTCCCCGCATCCATCTCAGGCTCCCTTTCTCTTCGAGGAGCCTCTGCATCTTCCAACCTCACCTCCCGCTCTCTCGCTGGGGCCTTCCTGGCTCCTCCTCCCCCGCACCACGTTCTCTCTCTCTCTCTCTCTCTCTCTCTCTCTCTCCTCTCTCTCTCTCTCCCCAGGTCTCTGCCTCCCCCTCCTGGTCAGCGGCCCACACCGCACCCCAATCTCCCAGGGGATCCCCCAGCCAGGTTAAGGCAGCCCCTGGTGGAGACCGGAGGGGAACACTGCGCGGGGGCTGCAGACGCTGGTACAGGCTCCAGCCTGGGTTCCCGAGAGCTGGGGGACCCCGGATCCTCCCGAGCACGGCCTTGAGCACGCAGACTTGTGAGGCCTCTCCCAGCTCCACCTTAAGCGTCCCCCCTCCCCCCTTCTGCGGAGGATGGGAAGTGCCAGCTCCAGCCCCAGGTGTCCGGGCCACCCCCACCCCCTTGGCCCCAGTGCGGCAGGGAGCTGGTGACCAGCCCCCAATGACCCCTCCATCCTTTCCCTCTGGCAACACACACACACACACACACACACACACACACGCACACACACACTGGCCCTAGGAATGTTCTCTGCTGTGAGAGCACCCGCCCCCCCCAACATCCACAAAAAAATTAAATAGAGAGAGAGGAAAGGGAGGAGGGAGGAAGGGATGAGAGAGACGGAAACAGAAGAGGCAGGAGAGGAGGAGGTGGCGAGAGATAAAGGGGAGAGAGAGAGGAGCTTAGAGAGGTAGAGAGAGAGAGAGGAGGTGAAGCGGGAGAGAGAGAAGCAGGAGCAGAGGAGGGAGAGAGGGAGGAGGAGGAGGTGAGGGGAGCACAATGGAGACATGGAGTTAGGCGGCTTGGGAAAGCTCAATGCAAAGAGAGCCCAGAGGGGGTGTGGATTAGGGACCAAGAGGTGACCCCGGGAGAAGCAGAAGGCAGAGAGAGGAGTGGAAAGATCGGGAGGCAGAGGGAGACTGGAGGGCCGGGCGGGGAGAAGGAGAGGCACAGAGCCGGGAGACAAGAGTGGGTTGGGGTGTTCGGTCCCCGGTGGGGAGGAGAGGGAGGCTGGAAGTCCTGGAGGAACAGGGTCCCACAGACAGGAGAGGGGACAGCAGAGAGAGGGGGGCCGGGCACTGGGAAGGGGTCGCCCAGAGGCCTCCCGGGCATGGAGGGTGCAGCTCGTCTGAGCGCCCCTCGCGTGCTGGTTCTCTGGGCTGCGCTGGGGGCGACAGGTAAGGCCTGGCGTCGGGGCGGGAGCCCCCGGGGGCGGAGAGGGGCGGGGTGCCGAGGAGAGGGGCTCATGCTGCTCTCTCCCCAGCTCACATCGGACCTGCACCTGACCCCGAGGACTGGTGGAGTTACAAGGAGAATCTCCAGGGAAACTTCGTGCCAGGTGCAGCCGGGGCGGGGACCCGGGCGTCCGGGCCCCTGGGTGGCTCCTTCCTGGGTCCCGGGGAGCCTCTCCTCGCTGGGAGTTCCAGCCCCTCCTTCCCTGCCTCAGGAGTTCGGCCCAGCCTCTGAACCCCAGCGGCTCACCATGGGACATTATCCATGCGCATTTCAAGCAGCGAGTGGGGGAGTGAGTGGGAGGAAAGCGGGTGTGGGGGCGGAGGGCTGTGTGTGTGCGGGCGCGTTTGCCGGGAAAGAGGCAGGCAGGTCCTGGCTCTGCTGGGAACCAGAGCTTCGGTGGCTACGTCCCCCGCCTCGTCCAGCCCTCTCTTGCAACTCCTCTCCCCGGTACATTCATTATCCAGCTGAGCTGCAGGGGAGTCGGAAAGAACTACAACTCCCATGGGCTCTGGGGCAGTGGGTGGCCGGCAGCCCTAGGGCCTGCTGGGAGTTGTAGTTTCTTCCCCCATGACTTCATTTAAGATGGGTTTGATGGAGGAGAGGCTTGGAGGTGTTCGGGGTCTTAGGAAACTCCTCCAAGATTCTTCTAGGACCCAGGATTCTGGATCCCAGCTCCCTCCTCCCTCATTCCCAGGAGTCCAGGTCCCCAGCCCTTCCTGTCCTGGGATCCAGAAGTTCAGACCACAGCCTCCTCAGCAGATGCCAAGATTGTGATCCCGATTTCTGACTCTTTCCTCTCTACCTTGCCCCCACCCCAGGGCCTCCCTTCTGGGGGCTGGTGAATGCAGCCTGGAGTCTGTGTGCGGTGGGGAAGAGGCAGAGCCCCGTGGATGTGGAGCTGAAGAGGGTCCTTTATGACCCCTTCCTGCCCCCACTGAGGCTCAGCACTGGGGGAGAGAAGGTAAAGGGCCTGGAGGGAGGGCTTACCGAATCCACTGGGGTGAGCATGAGTGGAGGCTGGGTAGGGTGCTGAGGTGGGAGGCCAGCCTTGGGGAAGAAGGGGTACATGCCGGAGGAGAGGAGACTCCTGCCACTCCAAAATGGATTGCCCTTACCACAAATGGCTCCCCATCTCTCTATCTCCATAGTAGCCGTGGTTAAAACAGATCATTTCCTGTGTCAGGAACTGTCTTAAAAGCCTGCTAAGCCCTCCGATCCTCAGAGTAACCCTACGAATAGGTGTTATGATTACCCTTATTTTATGGATGCAGAAACTGAGGCACAGAGAGGTTAAGTTACTTGCCTGAGGTCACGCAGCTAGAGAGTGCCCGCGCTGGGATTCGAACCCACACAGCGTGGTCCCAGCATCCACGCTCTTGCCCACTCGGCAAGGCCATTTCTTATAAGAGCCCACACCATCCTTCTTCACTCGGCTGCCCCAGCTAAAAGCCTCGGAGCCGTTCGCCAGCCCGTTCTCTCCTTTACTCCCATTTCCAGTCTCTGTCCTTTCTAGTCTCCCTGCTCCATATCATTCGAATCTTTTCCCTTCTCGTCGCCTCCGCTGCCCCCATCGTCCTCTTGCACCTGGACTGGTGCCGTCGCTTCCTCCCTGGCTCGCCTCTCTGCCTCCTGCAACCCATTCTCCACGCCACAGCTGGAGAGATGTTTAAAAACACAAACCAGATCAGACCGCTCTCCTGCTCAAAATCCCTCTACCAGAATAGGTTTTAACAGCAAACATGTAATAGGCTGTACCACGTGCCCGGCACTGTGCCGAGTGTGTTATAGAGATTCAGATATTTAAATGAAAATACAAAACACCCCCTCGTTGCCCATCTGGCTCCCATCACCGTCCCCCCCTTTGTGGACTGGGTTCTAGTCCCGCTGGCCTTTTTGCTGTCACTAAAACAGACCATCTCTGGGCCTTAGCATTTGCTGTTCTTTATTCCTGGAATGTCTTCCTCGTCCTTTGCAACTAACCCCTACTTATCCTTCAGGTCTCCATTCGAATGTCACCTCCTCGGGGAAGTCTTTCCTGACCTCCCCCTCCACTCCCGTCTAGGCCAGATTTCCCATCACACTTTCTCAGAGCTCCCAGTTCTTCCCAGCATGAGCGCAGGATGTAATTCATTAGGCAGTGACTTACTTATGTGATTCAGTATTTATTGTGTCTCTCCCCAGTTAGAACATATGCTCCACGAGCCCTAGGATTTTTGTCTACTCGTTCACTGTTCTCTTCCTGGCATCCATGGCACGTAGTAACAGCTCGATAAATATTTAATTAAGTAAATTCATCGATATCGAGCGCCGACTGTGGACCAGCACAGAACCTGGAACGTCGGTGCTCAAACTGTGCCGAATGATTCAAGGATTGTCGGAAGCCGGAAATGGTGTGGACATGGGAGGAAAGAGGACTTTTCTGTGTCCTTATGACAGCTTCCACCTCTCCCACAGCTCCGGGGAACCCTGTATAACACTGGTCGCCACGTCTCGTTCCTGCCCGCACCCCGGCCCGTGGTCAACGTGTCTGGGGGTCCCCTCCTTTATAGCCACCGACTCAGTGAGCTGCGGCTGCTGTTTGGAGCACGTGATGGGGCCGGCTCTGAACACCAGATCAACCACCAGGGCTTCTCTGCTGAGGTGGGGGCACCTGACCTCTGACCCTTGACCTCTGCCCTGAGTAGACCCGACTCCTCCCAGCTCACCCTCCTCTTAATGCCTCACCGAATCCTCCCTACGTAACTGCGCCCCCACCCTGAGCACTAGTCCTTAACCTGATTTGGGAACCCCAGAGCTGCACCCATTCTCTCCTCCCCTTCTGCTAGGGGACCCCACTCTCTGTGCTCCCCTCCCAGGTACAGCTCATCCACTTCAACCAAGAACTCTACGGGAACCTCAGCGCCGCCTCCCGAGGCCCCAATGGCCTGGCCATTCTCAGCCTCTTTGTCAATGTGAGCCCAAGCGGGATTCAGAGGGAGGGAGGGGCCGGGCACCTGGAAAACTCTGGGGTCTGAGGAAGAGGGAGGCTGGGAGGCCCAGACTCCTGGGTCCTGGGCGAGGAAGGGATGGGGGGCTTGGACTTCTGGGTTCCTACTTCCTCACCTCCAAACCCTACACAGGTGGCTGGCAACTCAAACTCATTCCTCAGCCGCCTCCTGAACCGCGACACCATCACCCGCATCTCCTACAAGAGTGAGTCCCCGGTGCGTTGGTGGGGGGGCGTGCACAGGAGGGGAGCTCAAGAGAGGCACGCTTCCTCACTCTGGCATAATACACCTGCAGATGATGCCTACTTTCTTCAAGACCTGAGCCTGGAGCTCCTATTCCCCGAATCCTTCGGCTTCATCACCTATCAGGGCTCTCTTAGCACCCCGCCCTGCTCGGAGACTGTCACCTGGATCCTCGTCGACCGGGCCCTCAATATCACCTCCCTCCAGGTGACCCTCGGTCTGCCTCCCCTCTGTCCCCCCCACCACCGTTGCCTCATGTACCCTCCTTCCCCAAGTTTACTGGGAGCTGGAGGGGGTGAGAGGGTCAGATAACCCTGGAGGGTGGGTGGGGTGGGACTGACCAAGGCCCTTATTACCCGCTCCCAAGGGCGGGACTTCCTGCGTGACGTCACCAGGACCATTCATATTCACTCCCAGTTTCCCACTGTCCTCCCGCGACAGATGCACTCCCTGAGACTCCTGAGCCAGAATCCTCCATCCCAGATCTTCCAGAGCCTCAGTGGTAACGGCCGGCCCCTGCAGCCCTTGGCCCACAGGGCCTTGAGGGGCAATAGGGACCCCCGGCACCCGGAGAGGCGCTGCCGAGGCCCCAACTACCGCCTGCATGGTATGGTCCAGTCTGCACCCCTCCTCCACGTCTTGGTCTAACCCGCCTATGTCTTTCCCCATGGTGCAGTATGGTACAGTCCTACCACCCTTTGCTGCTTCTATATGGTCCAGCCTCCTACATTCTCACTCTTCCCCGCTCCTCCCTATGTGTTAATGTGCTACGATCCACCTCCCCGCCGGAGACCATTGCTGGTCCATGATTTGTCTTCCCTCTTCACTGCTTGCAACTTGTAACTTAGCCTATAACCCGAGCCCCCTGGCTTCCCGGTGGTCCGTGGTTCCTAGTACGATGGCTTTCCAGAGTGGTACAGTCCGGATTCATTCCCTGTTTCCTTGTGGGATACCCTACATTTGGGCTGTTCCATAATCCGATCGCCCCCACCTTTGCTGAAAATCGACATGGTACAACCCCCTTCCCTTCCTACTGCCTCCTCATGGTTCAGCCCAGTGAGCTAAACGGCCACCTTTCTGGTTTCTCACCATGGTACAGTCCCGACCCCTCCAAGAATACCTTCGTGTAGCTCAGCCTAATGCTGAAACTGGACGTCCCTATTCCACTTCTGCTGCCTCCCTGCGGGTCGGCCCACTGCCGGACCATTTTCCCCAGCTTCTCAACCTACTACACTCCGGTTCCCGCTTCTCAGCCTCCCAGTGGCAGAGCCCTCCGCGGCCCAGCCCCCCGTTGCCGGCACAGTCCATCCTGTGGTGCCCTAAACTAACGCGTCCCACCGGTGTCGTCTGTCTTACAGTGGATGGTGCCCCCCACGGTCGCTGAGACTCCCCATCGAGGATTGCGCCTGCCCTTCCCGACCCTCCCCACGAGGAGAGGGGAGTCACCCCCAAAACAAAGCTATTAAAGGGACAGAATACTTCCTGTTTCTCAGTGGTCTGATTTTAGGCGCGGAGGGGAAACATTTGGGTATTACAGAATAGTAGCTTTCTTCTAGAAACCAATCTCCCACTTCCTAAACCCCATCACTCGGTTTTTGGCTTCCTGGTACCCCAAACGGTCATTTGGATATGCGGCTCCTTTAAGCGGAGCCTCTTCCCGCGCCCCCCCTTACCCAGTCCGGGGGTCAGGCAGCACGCGCAGAGCCATGTGCTTCCCCCTCCCGCCTGCTTCATTGGCTCGAACTGGGTCACGGTCCCGCCCCCAACGCCGTCTCCCATTGGGCAAATGTAGGTCAGGGTCCCGCCTCCCATCAAAAAGCAATGCAACTTCACGCGTTGAGCCCCTCCTGCGCCCTCCTGGACCTTGGCGGATCCAGGGGTCCCATTGGCTGTGCGTCTCGAGGGGTCCGGACGCGATTGGCCCGCACTTTCAGCCCGAGGGAGGCACGCGGCTGGGGTGCATGGCCCAAGAGGCGGGAGGGGCAGGGCGGGCGGGGGCCGAGAGGAGGGGTGCTCACAGTGGCGTCGGGTGTTTTGGTTTGGCTTTTTTTTTTTTTTTTTTTCCGCGAAAGAAGTTTGCTTTGGCCACGCCTCAAGGCGGCCGCCTCCTCCTGCCCCCTCCCCCGCCCCTCCGTGCACACCTCTTGGTGCAGATTGCAGAGCGCCTTCCGTTGAGAGAGCTGCAGAATTTGCAAGAGCCAGGCTCGCCCACCTTGTAGAAGGAGCTTCTCGAGTCCCCTTAAATCCTCGGTTGCGAAGAGCTGACCGCCTGGTTTGATCACCCCGCGTCGCCCAGACTGCATGGTCTCCGGGGACCCTCTAGAGTTGCACGTTTCGGCACCGAGGACTGCAAATCCCCGTCGCTCCTAGGATTTACTCTGTTCTGGATACTGGAATCTTGCAAGCTACGCTCGCCCGCCCCTGGGCAGACACTGGCTGGCCCAAACCACAGGAGTGTACCGCCGTCTGGCAGGCCAACTCTTCGCCTCTCCATGAGCTCGTGAGCCTGCGGGCAGGTGCCCGGCGATGTCGCGGCCTGTGAGCGACAGGACCCCGGTCCCCCTGCTGCTGGGCGGCCCGGCCGGGGCCCCCCCTGGCGGGGGAGCGCTGCTTGGGCTGCGGAGCCTTCTGCAGGGGACCAGCAAGCCCAAAGAACCAGCCAGCTGTGAGTTCTAGCCCCGACCTCGCCCAACTCAGACATCCTACTCCCTTAGGGACTCCAGCGCTAAGGGAGGGGGGGTCCACAGCTACCCTCTCCGGGCCGAGAGTCCATCTTCCCACCTTTATCTAATCATGTACTAAGGTGTTTAGGCCTTCAGATCTCTCAGCACCCAGTACTCAAAAGTACCAGCTCTCAAGCCCATCCACCCCGAGGACCCAAGAGCCTAGGCCCCAGCCCCCTCTTCCTTTTGGTTACGAGAGTCTGCACCCTTGGGGTCCAGGGCGGAGGGATGGGGTGTGTCGGATGCTCACACGGTAGTGACACGGGCTTGGGCGGGGCCTCCTGGGGTCACATGGAGTCTAGGGATGAGGAATGTGCCCCAGGAATAGAGCCCCTTCCTGCCCCTTACAGAGTGTGGGGGTGGGGAGAAAGGGGTACAGTGCTGCAGGGAGTGTGGCGGGTGGGTTATAGAGGAATCACAGAGCTGTCATTTTTTTCTCTCACCTGCCCAAATCTCCACCTAACCTGTCTGAACTTCCGTCCCCCTTCTATATCTGTGCCCCTTAACGGGTCTCTGTCCCCATCTCTCTCTGCATCTCTGGGTCCCTGTCCTCCCTTCTGAGTTTTTATCCCCCTCTCGGTCTCTGTCCCCCTATCCCTGTCTATACCGCCCCGTCTCTGTCCTTTCTCTATGGGTCTCTCCCTGAGTCTCTATTCCCTCTTCTCTCTGTATCCTCGCCCTCCCTCTCCGGTCTCCCCCGTCTGTCTCCTCCTTCTTTGGATCTCTATACCCCCTTTTCTCTCGTCTCTGACTCGGGGTCTCTTCTTTATATTCCTCTCCCTCCCCACCCTGCCTGGCCTTTCCCTGGCCCCCAGGTCTCTTGAAGGAAAAGGAGCGCAAGGCGGCTCTGCCGGCAGCAACGGTCCCCGGGCCGGGCCTGGAGACGGCGGGTCCGGCTGATGCCCCATCTGGGGCGGTGGTGGGCGGCGGGTCCCCACGGGGGCGCCCGGCGACCGCGCCTGGCCCAAGTCTGCTGGCGCCGCTGCTGTGGGAGCGGACGCTGCCGTTCGGCGACGTGGAGTACGTAGACCTGGACGCCTTCCTGCTGGAGCACGGGCTCCCGCCCAGCCCGCCGCCCCCCGGCGGCCCGTCACCGGCGCCCTCGCC
>NW_006430464.1:2021410-2041422 GCF_000325575.1 Pteropus alecto
ACGAGGGGCGGGGCTGCGAGACACCGGGGGCCTGTCCGTGGCACTGGGGCTGCGCGCCTGAATTCTGGACCCCCTAGTTGAGAGATCTCGGGAGAGGAGATCGAATTTTGTGTCCCTTACTGGATCAAGGACTGGGTCCATAGGAAGGGAGGGACTTAGGACCCCAAATTCCAGAAAGCTTGCCCAGCGGGGAGGTAGTGTGGACTTTTCTGTGGGGCGTGGGGACTCGTGAAATCGGGACTGAGAGCCCAGAACACCGGAGTTGTTTACTGGGGAATGGACTGCGCCCCATATTCTGGGCCCGGAGTTGGTGGAACTGAGATAGGACCGGAACTCCTGTGCCCTCTACGGGCGTAGGGGGAGGGCTGGGCACAGACTTATGTTTCCCCACACATAGAGACTGTCAGCTCTGGTTCCTGGGTCCTTCACTGGAGAGGGGCTAGGGCCCCGGGTCCTGGAGGAAGAAGGTCGAGGATCTTCACTCTAGGTTTTCCATTGGGGCGAGGGCCGAGCTTCCTATATTCCTGGGAGAGGAGGGGCCCCGGATCCCAGAATTGTGTGTACCCCAGTGGTGAGGGGACTGGGGCCCTGGGGAGAAGATCGAGGGGGCCGGTTCTCCTGTGTTCCCCAGAGAGCAGGGGGGACTGAATCTTTGGAGGTTGAGAGGTTCGAGCTGAGAGACCCGAGGGATCGAGAGGAAAGGTGTGCTCCCTCGGGCACCTTGGGGTCGGGCTGCAGATCGGGGATTCCTGGACACACCTGCCACTGGTCCGACCTCCGGGCAGAACCAGGGCCCTCCCCTTCCCAGCCGCACATTCCCGCGCCACGTGAGTCCTCTCCTAACCTCCTCCGTGCTTCGCGCACGCGCGGTCACGCGGGAGGGGGCGGGGCCTAGGGAACGTGAGGGCTCCTGTGGCGGCGGGGGGGCGGGGCGGGAAAGCAGGCGCTGGCACGTGACTCGGCCCTGAACCTGTGTCCTCAGCTGGCCCCGGCTTGCTTGATCTTAAAGGCACAGGCTGCCTGCCTTTCCTCTTGAACCAACCTGGAACCTCAGCCGTTTCCATTTCTCTTCCTTGACTCTTGAGAGCTAATAGTTCTTAAGAGGCTAACTTTTCAGTGCATTAAATTCCTTCCCCTGAGCAGCCAGGGGTCTAGGCTTTGGTCAGGGATTCCGTAAGGATTCAGGCTAGACTGTGGGAAAGAAGCTATCACTGTGATTCTGATGGCCTGAGGTTTTACAAGTAATAGCCCAGACTACTTAGTCAGGTAATGAATGCTTGGGCTTTAGTTTCCCTGTTTGCAAAAGTGGAGTTGGTGCCATGATTTCTAAGCATCTTTGTGGGGTAGGAAATCTTCCTATTTTATGTTAGGGACGTTGATCCCTGGCAAGCTTTATGTTAGACCACATAAGGACCTTTCTTATACTGGATACGATATCTGAGCAGGGGGTAGCCTCCGGGAACCTCCTCTTCAAAATAAATACCGGTGATACATTTTATTTCTCCAAGGCCTGACCTCTCGGGACACACCCAGCCCTGTGGACCCAGATACTGTGGAGGTGCTGATGACCTTTGAACCTGACCCTGCTGATTTAGCCCTGTCAAGCATTCCCGGCCATGAAACCTTTGACCCTCGGAGACATCGCTTCTCAGAGGAGGAACTGAAGCCTCAGCCCATCATGAAGAAGGCGAGGAAGATCCAGGTGCCAGAGGAGCAGAAGGTGAGCGCTGCTGGATGTAGGACACGGGCCTTGGCTTGCACAAGCCCCACAGCCGGGGATGGCCCCTTCCTCACAGGAAGGCCTCGGTTCTCACTTGGCTTAGCGCTCAGGTTCACCTACAGCCAAGGATCAGCCCTCTTTGATCGTGGAGCTCAAGGGGGCAAAGTGTTGAGCTTGATTTTTGAAGATGGTATTATTATCGTAAGATGCAGACTCAGCCGGCCCTGCTAGGCCTGGTGTACAGACCTGGAGCTTTTCCTATCAGCTGGACCGAAAACCCTCTGTGGGGTGGGCTTCAGGCTCTGCTGGGCACGGTTGCTAAGGACAGCATTTCTTAGCAACGGGGTGTCAGTCTGTCTCTTCTTAGCAGCCAACCGGGCTGGGGCTGGTCCTTTGATCTCTGATATAGGACATCCTTTGTGGCGATTGCATCTGCCTAGGGTGCAGACTTTGCCAGCCCTGTAGGCTTGTTTCCTGGGTCTGGACTGCCTCATTGGCAAGAGGCCTCAGGTTCCCATTAGCAACCAGGGCCACATTCTGATCTGAGGTGCTTTGGGCCGTGGCTGCCTCTTTTTGACGTTTTGCCTGTCCAAGTTCTGGGGGCTCTCCCAACAAGAGATGCCTGGGTTTCTCTCACAGGACTTTGCCATGCCTTCGTATAAGACACAACTACTCGAAGCAGCGAGGACTGGCCTGCAAACCAAATCTTGACCAGTAGTTTCTTCTGGCACAGGGCCTTGTTGCCAGGGACTAGATTTGCCCCAGCAAGCTGAAATAAGGCTTTAATTAGATGAGGGTCAAGAGGCATCTTTCAGAGCTCTGGGTGCACCCTAGTACTAAGACGTGGTATTCCCGTGCAACCAAATTCCAGGACTAGGGCACCCTAGACATAATCATGTGGGGAGCTCTCAGGACAGCCCCTTTGCTAGGGGACAACTCTTTTAGCAACCAGGACTTTGGGCAGGAGGCAGCTCTTTGGCTTCTATTTAAGGCCAGTGAGTCTGAAGCCAGCTGCAGGTATTGGGACTACTTAGACCTTACTTTTGTTTGCTGAGGAGGGTTGAGGTTGCCTTAGCAACCAAGTCCAAAGGGACCAGCTCTGGTAGGATTTTATAGAACAGCAAGCCGCATCACTGGGGAGGCTAGACTTTCCTTAGCAACCAGGACCTGGAAAGGTGATGTATAGGGCAGTGTTTTTGACCGGCAGCCCTCACACCCTGAAGGTCCTGTTGCTAGGAAACAGTCAGCCTTAGCAACCAGGAGCTAACTGCGGGTCCTTTTTCAAGTGAGGAGGGTAGGGTCTGCTTTGCACAGTGGAGTCTGTTAAAGCCCAGTTACTTGGGGTGGGAGGCTATCTCATGTGTTAGCTATTGCTAGGGGCCTGCTCTCCTTAGCAACCAGGGCCCTAGAAGGGCAGATCCTTGGGTACCCATCCCAGGGGGGACCGGGTATCATTTAGGCCCCAGTGCTGGGTAAGAAGCCGCCCTGGAAGCCTTTCAGATTTCCCTGGGTCCTCGAAGGCACAAGCGAAGCTGCTCCCCCCACCCCCCCTTTTTCTCTTCCTTGAAGGCACAAGCGAAGCTGCTCCCCTCCCCCATCTTTTTCTCTCGCTGTGGCCCGGGCCCCTCTGAACCTCAGTGCGTTTCCACCTCCGCACCCGCAGGACGAGAAGTATTGGAGCCGACGGTACAAGAATAACGAGGCAGCGAAGCGGTCCCGCGACGCCCGGCGTCTCAAAGAGAACCAGATATCCGTGCGGGCGGCCTTCCTGGAGAAGGAGAACGCCCTTCTGCGGCAGGAGGTGGTGGCCGTGCGCCAGGAGCTGTCCCACTACCGCGCCGTGCTGTCCCGCTACCAGGCCCAGCACGGAGCCCTGTGAGGCTGCCCCACCCCCACACCCGGCGGGGTTCGCCTCTGCCTCGCTCAGACTTGCGCCCTGACGCCCTCTTCCCTCCCCGCCCTGTGGCCCACGGGCCGGCCAGCTGGGTACCCCAGGGACGTGATGATGCAGATAAATACATTTATATTTTTAAGAAAAAGCGAGCCTTCCCCCTCCCTCGAGGGAGCGGGGAGGGGGCTCTGTGTGTGCCCCCGGCACGTCGGGGACCCCACCTTCCCACCGCCTCCGTCAACACGATCCTGAATAAATCTTAATAACCCCAGAGCCAGCTGTCGTGGGGGAGGAGGCAGCTCCCTGGCCCCGGTTCAAGGCCAGCGGGTCACACTGGCCGCAGGCCGCGGGCAGGTCTGGGCTTCCCGCAACGAAAGCCAAGAGCTGCTGTCAGTGCGGAGTCTGACCACTCCCCTCGGCTGCCGGATGGAGGAGGTGGCGAGGTCTGAGGAATGAAGCGACTGCCTTTATTGCATAGACCTTTTCAATTGCTTTGAAGATCGGGGTTCGGGGACGCACTGGAGACGGAGGACGGAAATGAACTTCCCCGCCCACACCCGCGGGGCGGGGGAGGGGGAACTTTAGTGCAAATCCGAGCGTCGGCCGGGGAAACCTGCCCCGCCTGGGCCGACTGGCCAGTTAAGTGGAGGCACCGGAACGGCCAGGGCGAGCACCCGGCTCTGACTGGCCAATTAAGTCCTCTCCCAGCCCGTACGTTCCAGGTCCCGTCACTGGACGACGCGTTAATGCAGCTCCGCCCTCAGCCGACCCGGCCTTCAGCGAGGGTCAGGACTGAGCCCCCTCCTCATTGGTCAGGCACTCTACCTTCCAGGGAAGCCCACTTATCTGGGACCCCGACGGTCTCCATCCTCTGAAGTCGGGGAACCCTCCAGCATCACCTCTGACCCTCTGGGGGACGGGCGCAATCCTGAGACAGGGTTAACGTCCCTGCACGTGAGGACTGCCCCCTAACTCTAGCAGCCGTGCCCCGCCCCTTGGAATGTAGGCCCCGCCCCTGGCGGGCTCCAAGCTTCGTTAGGTTCAGGGATTCCGCCCAGGGCAGCCCGGAGGACCCGTGATTAGGGTCCCGAGGCCCGGATGCATCTGCGCCTGCAGCGGCCCGTACTCCACCTGCTCCCCGTCCACCGTGAGCACTCCGCGAGGCGTGAGCGGCTCGAGGCGGAAGGCACGGGCCGCGGCATAGCCCAGCTGCGGGCAGCCCAGGCTGAAGTGGCTACCCCTTTCCATGGCCAGGAAAAGGCGCAGCAGCGTAGCCCGCGAGATGCCACTGCGCACCCAGCACAGGTGCACCAGGCCGTCGTCAAAGCGCGCGTGGGGAGCTGCCACCAGGTCGGCACCCAGATGGCTGGGTGAGATGGCCAACATGAGCACAAAGTCCCCCTCCAGCGTCACCCAGCCTGGGGGCAGTGGGGTGCCCAGAGGAGGAAGCAGGTGGTCTGGTGGGCCCCCAGTAGAGATGGCTACCGGGTCACCGTCAAGGGTGGGAGGCAAGAGCCCGGAGGATGCTGGCATTTCCGGGGACCCCTCGGTGATGGGCGACAGTAGAGCGGCCTTGGGAGAGCCAGGGGGCGAGGGCAGCAGTGGGTCTGGGGACAGTGGAACATCCCCAGCCCCACCCCAGTCCGCAGCCAGCTCTGGGCCCCCACCGTTGAGGGCCAGGATGGGCAGTGGTTCGGGTGAGCCAGGGGAGGCCAGGGCAGGCTGAGGAAGGGGCAGGGGCAGGTCAGACACAGAGCGATGCAGGGGTGAGTGGGCCATGGGTGGGACTGGAGCCGGAACCAGGGTCAGCTCTGACTTGGCCCGGGGCAGGCCATGGGCAGGGGTGGGCGAGGCAGGTTCCACAGTGGCAGGGAGGTAGGAGAGGCGTCCGCAGTAGGTATGCAGTGTGGCGAGGCCCAGAACCGTGCCCAGAGTGAAGCGGGCACTGCCCAAGGCCCTGAAGCGCTCGCTCTGGATGTCCACATCTGACACAAAGCCCCAGGCCACAGACAGGAAGGAGAAACAGCGGGACCCGGAGGCCAGCGTCACAGACATCAGGTCCAGCGGGCGGCCACCACCCCGGCAGAGCAGCAGGGAGCAGTTGAGCAGCAGGTCAATGCCTAGGGCCGGCTCAAACCTTCAGAGCCAGAGAGAGTCGACACAGTGAGAATGTAAACAGACCTGGGTGACAGACAGCGTGGGGAAGGGAGGAGAGACACATGGCCTGGGGACCAGGAAGGCCATGTCCCTGGGCCCGCCCACAGCCATTCGGCCACCTCCAGGTTGGACTCTCCTTACTAGGCCAGGTTCCCTTTCAATTCTTCCTCTCCACAAGCATTCACTGAGTGTCGCCTGTGTTCCAGGCACAGCTTTCTAGGCACTAGAGATAAAGCTGGGAACAAGACCAGCAAAAATGCCAGACGGATCGACCTGACGGTAGACTGGCAGACGGGGAGAGGAGGGGGAGAGGTGCCGGGTCCCGGCTGGCCCACCCTCAGGCTCACCCGCGGAAGGAGCGGTCCACCTACCCCCCAAGCTGGTTCACGGCTCCAGCCAGCGCGTTGCCCGAGCCACAGGGGAGGATGCCCACGGGCATCTTCACAGCCTCTTCCCAGTCGGGGCGTTCTAGGAGTCCGTTCAGCACCTGGAGGGCCGGAGACCAGACACCTGGGTGCTAGTCCTGGTCTCCAAAGTCCCCCCAGGGCCAAGGGGCTCCTGCCCTACCTCATACAGCAGCCCATCTCCCGAGACCGTGACGATGGCATCCCACTCCCTCAGGCTCAGCCCCTGGACAAGCTCCCGAGCGTGGTTCTGTCGTTCTAAAGTGGGGAACCAGGAGGTGAGGCAGGCTGTTCCCCCTCCACCCCCCACCATCCATCCTGATGCCACCTTTACCTGTCTGGATGAGGTTGAAGGACAGCCCAGCTTCAGAGATCATCGGCAGCACGTAGTTCTTACACCACTGCCAGGCCAGGCCCCGCCCCCCAAAGGGATTGATCAGGAGGAGCAATCGGGGCGGCCTTGGCAAAAGCTGGGCGGTGATTTCTGCAGAGAGAGGAGAAGGAGTCCACAAAGGCCAGGGGCCCAGGCTCCTCACCCCAGAAACAGTAACTGCAGACAGCACGAGGGCTGGCACCGGAGCCTCATGGGAGTTCAAAGTTGTATTTCTCCTGGGCCTCACGTGTCTAGGCCACCCCTTTCTCCCAGGTGCTGAGACAAAGGGCTTGGGTGTCTAATCCCCGTTCCCTCTGGACCCATGTGTGGGAGAAGGGAGGAGAGCTGTGGTTTCCACTTTCCTCACCCTGAACACCTGCATGCCAAGATCAGGTTGCTTCACTGTGCAGACTCCCACCCTGTCACCACCCCTTAGGGCCGGCCCCCAGGCAGCCCGCAGGATCCTGGAGGATTGAGGAAGTCCCACCAGATGAGGACACTTAAATCTACCTTCCTGCCACCCGAGAAGCCTTTGTGCAGGCCTCTGCCTGAGAGCCTTCTCCAAACCCCCACAGGCTAATGTTTTAGATGCCACCTCTAAGTGCCCCGGGTGGTGACTGATCACGTCTCAGTCTGCTGCTCTCATCAGCCCGAGTGCCTCTGACTCATCTGTGGTCAGGACCCATGGAAGTGGGGGGAGGGGACGGGGACAGGAACCCAGTGAGAGGGCAGCAGACACACATCATGTTTCTCAGCCTGCGACTTTTCCTCCTGCGGCCCCTCCCCGTCTGCTCCCACCCGTCCGACAGACACGCCACACACACGCGGAACAGTGGAGGCAGAGATGCCCAAAGAGGGAGCTCCGCGGAGACCCGAAGGCGGCCCAGGGGCTCACCGCCGTCCCCAGGCAGCGGCAGTCCCCGCAGCAGGCACGTGAGGGCGGTGGCCCAGCGCTGGGCCTCAGCACGGTTCCCCTCGTAGGTGGCTGCGCCATCCGCACGGAAGGTGCGCGTGGCTCTGCGGCGGCCCCCGCGCCGGCCCCTCGGGTAGGTGTAGATGCGGAAGTAAGCTGCTGAGTCGGAGGCGCTGCGGCTCCGCAGGGTGCAGCAGCCCGAGACCTCGGCCAGCAGGACCAGGCCACCCCGGGGCCTGGCTTCAGGCTTCGGGCGCAGCCGCTGCACGTGCAGGGCCTGTGGTGTGAGAGTGAGGGCGAAGCGTGGGCCTCGGGCTGGGTAGGAGCCAAATTCGCCATGCAGGACCGGGGTGCTGGCAGCCAATGGTGGGGATGGTGGCGGGGCCATGGCCTCGGCCCTGTCCAGGGCACTCCTAGGCCTGTGGCCCCAGCTCCAGGTCAGCTCCTGGTCCAGCCTCTGTGGGGAGGAAGGAGGGCAGGAGTCAAAGTCTGGGACCTCCATGGCAGCTGGAGGGAAGCAGGGGCAAGGCCTGTGGACAGGAGACAATGAGGGGGATCACAGGTGCACCAGAGACAGACAGGCCCGGACAGGTGTGGGGAGACCCTGAAGATACGAGAGATCAGTTGCACAGGAAGGCCAGAATCTTGGAGGGTGTGCACCCAGCCATGCAAACATTCATTCATTTATTTATTTTCCATATAGTTACCCAGTACCCTCTACGTGCCAGTCAGTGCCAGGCCCAGCAAACACAGCATGGAACAAATCAGACAAAAATCCCTGCTTTCACGGAGTCTATAGTCTAATCAGAAGACAGAAAAACAAGATAAAGTAAAATATCGTGTGTTGGATGATAAGGGCTTTTGGGGGAAATAAGGCAGAGCAGAGAGATCAGGATGGCGGAGATAATAGGAAGAAAGAGACATGCAAAGACACAGAAAAACGACACACGTCTCCAGACAGAGAGAGTAACAAGAGAGAGACGCTCAGACACAAAGGAAAAGAGGGATAAGCCCTGAGAGCCAGAGAAACCTTGAGAGAAGGAGACAAACGGCTTCAATGAAATGAGACCTAGGACGATGAAAGATACTTAGGAGAGTAAGCGTTTAGTGCTCCGGGAGACCCTCTGAGGGTCAAAAAGACGAGGGAGAAAAAGGCAGCAGATAGGAGAGGCAGGAGATGTAAACACCAAGAAAGACTAAGGAACGGATGTGACACGGAGGGGCTAAGTGGTCAGAGCCAGAAGAGCCACATGCAGGCACCTGCAAGGGTCAGGGGCCAAGAACTGAACTCAGAGGACTGACCTGGGCGTCTGTCTGGCCGCCTGCTCTCCAGGGAAGGGATGGGAGCCGCACCAGAGGTCCCCTCCCCAAAGGCCCTCCCCCTGTCCTCTGCCCTGCTATTGCCTCCTCCTTCCTGCTCACCTTTGTTCCCCAATGCCCCACCCACCTAGCCACCCGCCAGTCCTGCCCCTGACCTCCCCCAGGAGGGGAGCTGCCCCAGATACACCCCCATAAGTGGACGCTCCCTCAAGCCCCACTGCTTGCTTCATATCGGGCTTAGACACAGAGCCCTAGATCTCCCCGAGTCCTGGGCCGGAGCCTCTGGCCTGGTCTCCATTCTCTCCATTTCCCAGGTATCCCAGAGCTGGACCTGGGTCTCTATCCATAGGTCCCCTCAATCCATAACCCTGAGTCTTTGTCTCGGGTTTCCCCGGTCCCGGGCCTTCACCCACCACCTCCGATTTCCACAACCCAGTCCCAGACCTGGGTTTCCATTCCCGGATCCCTCAGTCCCGTTCCTGGTTCTCCATCTCCATCCCACATCCCTGGTACCCCAGTCCTGGGCCTGCGTCTCTCCGTTCCTCTTGGTCCCCTGGTTTCCCAGACTCGGGTCCCTGCCCAGCCCCCGAACCCTCCTCACACGCCGGGTCCTCCTCCAGGCTGCCCCTCAAGTCACCACCAACCGCCCCCAGCTGACCCAGGGGTGTGGGGGGGAGTGTGCATCCGCTCAGCCAATGGCCGCGCGGCCAGCCTGAGCCGCACCAATGAGTGCGCGCGGGGGGCGGACCCAGACAACTCGCGAGTTTGGCGCAAGGGCCCGCGCCGGGAGAGCCGGAGAACTGGGCGGGGCATCAATCTCGCGAGATCAGTCGCCATTGTAAGTCAGGGAACACGCGCGGCAGGGGCGGCACCGTATCCCCACGACCAGCGATTATATCGCCATCCTTGTTGAGGGCAAGTGGGCAGGTCCCAACCATCGGATTTATAAAAGAGAGGGGGCACGATGGAGGTCTTTAGCTGCAGATAGACTGATCCTAATGCAGGTAACAAAAACCCAAAGTTATGCAAAGGGACTTAATAAAAGAGGCCTAGAGAAGCAGAGTCAGAGGCAGTAAGAGACTTGGAGAGTATTGTCTCTTATTCAGATAGAGCCAGAGAGAAAGATGCAGAGAAAAGCAACGATACGAAGACAAAGTAGAATTAAGAATGTGCGAGGTAAGGATGCAAGAAAACCCAGAAAATTAAAGACATACAGAGAGAGACGGAGACAGACACTAGAATGAAAACCAGGGAGAAGAGGCTCATGAATTCACAAATGATCGATTAGCCATAGGAATTTAATGTACAGCATGGAGAACATAGTCAATAATGTATTAACTCTGCATGGTGGTGACAGATGGTAATTAAACTTGTGATCATTTTGCAATGTATACGAAGTCGAATCACGTCGTACACCTGAAATTGATATAATATTGTATATCAAATTTTTTCAAATGTCAAACAATTTATTTTGGGCTCAAACTACAGCAGAGGGAGGATGACATACACATCTGCCTAGTGAATGACTCAGTTACATGGCAAGACAGAGACACAAGGAAGGATGGGAGAAACAGTATCAGAGAGACCTCTAAATCAGGAGAGACGTAAGGAGAGAATGTTGGAGGCCCAGAGACTGAGAGGAACCGAGACGAAGAGACAGAAAGCAAAGATGTTGGCAGATAGACAGAGAGAGGCAAAGACATGGTGAAACCCAAAGAAATCAAGGCAAGAATAATATCAGACCTAGAAGGAGGCAGAATTGTAGGGAGAAACACATGCATAAGGACATAAGGACAGAGCTTGCTAAAAACAGTTAAGTGGAAGAAGTTCATTTATTGCCAAATAATGTACTTTGTGTTTAACTCAGAGTAGCGACAGCACCAGGTACGTGCCAAAGAAAGACCCAGAGAGTGGGGGACAGAAACAGGGAAACACGGCACCTGAATTTGGGACCCTGGCAGACAGAAAGGCAGATATACCAATCAAAGAGGCTGGGACACAATAAAGAGACCAAGTCACAAGAGACAAGGGGAACAGGGACAAGGAAGATGAGTAAACTGTCTCATGGTACCGTGATCTTGACTTTCAGAGGGACTCTTACCTGGTCTTGCTGCTCCTGTGCTTCAAAGTGTCCATTCATCTGCTGGCCCGCTGCTGTGTTACCACATCAGCAAGACCCTGGCCCTATGCTGGAGGCCATGGGAGGGTGGTGTGGACAAGGAGTCAAGCTTCACTGTTCAGGCCTGGCCTTTGGCTCTGTGGGGACGAGGTGAATAATTCAGAAATTCAAGGGCAGACTACAGGAGACCAGGCTGGATGTGCTTGAGGCCCAAGGGGCAAGGGCTCCCTGGGAAGAGAGAAAAGAGGTCAGCTTTGTCACTGCCCCAGCCAGTTCATCTTGTCTCCTCTGATAAAAGCCAATAAACAGGGATGGGCCCTCATTTTTCTTGAGCACTTACTATGTGCAAGACGCTGTAGTAAGCATTTTTAGTAACCTATATAACGCTGAAAAACACCCTGCGTGCCAGACCTATCGTCATCCCTTTTTTGTAGATAAGGAAAGTAAAGCACAGAGAAGTTAAATGACTTGCTCAAGGTCACACTGTTATTAAGCAGCAGAGCCAGGATTTGAATTTGGTTACAGATGGCATTGCCTTCTTCCTATGTTTCGACTCCTCCCTGCTCTCATCTTCCTCCTCTTTCTAGGTCTCCTCACCCCCGGGGTCTCTATCCCCCCCACGCTGGGTCTCTGTCCACTTCCCCTCTGTGTCTTCATTCCTCCTCTTCTCTGAATCTCTCTCTCTTTCTAAGTCTCTCCAACCCTTCTCCTTCAGTTTTTACCCATCCCCTCTCTCTACTACACTCTCCAAGCCCGGGACCTCAGCGTGCCTCCCGTGCACTCCAGGACCGTGCACATCTACCACAAGGAACCCGCTGGGACACTTGATTCTCTCTGACTGGGGAAAGCAGCCCCGAGGTGACAGAGGCTGAGGAGGGGTCAAGGCAGGGCCATCTTAGGGCAGAGGGAGAAACGTGACCTAAAACGTTGAAATCCTGGCTGCTATAGACTGGGCTGCTGCAAGATCTCGAGTCAGACCGCAAGAAGGACTCCCCGACCAGTGCCCGCGCCCGGAAAGCGCAGCACGAGATAAGGCAGAGATCAGCCTAATAGAAAGGAATGCGGTCAGCGGTTTTCCGAAGGTCTGGGTTTGTCCCGCCTGCCCCGCCTCCTCACCTTCAATACCCGGCCCGCCCGGTCCTCCAAAAGCCACAGAGAGGCCGTCGGCTTCGGGCCAGAGCGTCACCGCGCGACAAGGCCTCCTAGCTCCGCGCGACATCTCTCTCGCTCCCAGATCTCTTTCTTCCGGAAGACTATCGAAAACGGGGACCGGGTAGGGCCAGAGAGGCCCAGACGTGCTGGCCTTTCCCTCCTTGACGTAGCCCTCTTTCCTCTTTGGTTGTTCCCCGACACCTTATTCGGGAAAAGCCCATCTAGCTGGAGGTCCGATTCACCATAGAGAGACCCGCGTCGCGCTAGATCGCCGCGTCGCGGCCTTGTGACGTCACGGAGGCGCCGCTCGCGGAAGGCTTTCCCCGCCCACCCCGGCTCCGTTCTCTCTTTCCGGACCTGGTGGAACAGAAGGCGCCATCATGGTGAGTGCGCTTCGCGGCGTTCGGAGCTCGGCCATCCGCCGCCATCCGCCGTGGCCTCGTGCTGGGGGCGCGCCAGAGGGAGGCAGGGGTTCCGGAGGCGTCTGAAGGAGGCGATTCCCGTGGTGGGGGGCTACCCGGGGGACCCAAAGACCAGCATGGGTCAGTCATATCAGACTTCAGCTCCTCCTGTATTTTCATTATAGCGCCTATTGAATAGCTGCCCTAATTAAGTTACCGGGTGGCTGAGTGATAACGACCGGCATCAAAATTCCGGGAAGTGGCGGAACCGGGATTCGGACCCAAGCGCTGGTCCCACAGTCATTTTTACCTTTGCTCCCTCTACCCAGAGTTGTCACTCTGCATCCTGGAAAGTTGGGTTCTGGGGGGTGTCGAGCGTCCAGTGCCCGGGTTTGGGGGCAGACAGGCCTTCGTGTGAGTCTCAGCTCCTTGCCCACCCGGAGACCTTGCTTTCCCAGCCCGTGCCTCACTTTCTCCATCTGTTCATTGGGGACAGTAATTGTCTCGTATATTTGAGTTTCGGAAGAAAGAAGTTGTAGGACATATTCGCCATAGGTTTTTGCAAATGTTAAGTGTTAGTTCAGTGGGAGCTGTTAATAATTAAGTACTTTACAATGGATAATGTAGTCTAAACAGCCTCAGGAGAGCAGGCAGGCAGGGAGTGGAAATGGTGAGCTTCCCAGAGTTTTCTTAGCGCTAAAGTGGGAAACTACCTCATGGGGTTGTTGGTTTCAGGGCGTACATAAAAGATCATTCTAAACTGTTTCTGTACGGACTACTTTCTAAATAAAGATTCGTTATTGCTTAGCGTCTGCCCTTGGTGTAAATGTTTTTCGTCACCCTCCATGTGTAGGAGCAAGTACTGGGAACTTAAACACTTAGATTGTTGAAAAATACGACTTCTGGAGTTAACACTTTTTGTGGAAATCATTTGACGGCTGCGTTAAACCGTTTCGAGGTGCTGTTTTCTCATGTGCTGAAGATTTTGCATATAGAATTAGCCTCTTTTTGCAGAGGGGTCATTTGAGGCCCAGAGTATTGAAGTGACTTCTAGAGGCCTCCCGGTGGTTGGACTGTCTCCTTAGAGCCTGGAGCTCTAGCTCTGTCTGGGAGATAAGTAATACTTGAGGATGGTCAGGGGTGAGTGACCCAGTAGATCATACGCAGCCACCATGTCTGTCCCCTTCACCCTGCAGGGGGTCGACATCCGCCACAACAAAGACCGAAAGGTTCGGCGCAAGGAGCCCAAGAGCCAGGACATCTACCTAAGGCTGTTGGTCAAGGTGAGGAGGGGGCCTGAGGCCCTTGGGCAGGGCCACCCCAGCACCGCAGCTCCCGGGGGCTCGCAGGACGGGGTCTGCCCCAGAGCATCTGGCAGTTCAGTGTTTGCAGCCTCGGGGCTGTGCACAGCGAGGCGCTGGGGAGGGACCCTGACCCGGAGGGACCTGGGGCAGCTCTCTCCCTAGAGCTCTGTGGGATGGGGGACAGCCAGGAGTCATTTGGTTGCCGGTTCCTTAGAAAGTTGGGAAGGGGGAGTGGGCCACCCCGGGTTCTCATTCCTCCCCCGTCCCACCCCCCAGTTGTACAGGTTTCTAGCCAGACGGACCAACTCCACCTTCAACCAGGTGGTGCTGAAGCGGTTGTTCATGAGTCGCACCAACCGGCCGCCTCTGTCCCTTTCTCGGATGGTGAGGGGCTGCTGGGGGCTTGGCCAACCTGAGGGGCAACTGGGTCGGATGTGGAGCTAGGCACCGGGAGGGCGGGCGGGCTTGGAGCTCCGACCCTCGGGCTGTAGCCCTAGTAACGGGGATGTCCATCTGGCCTGGCCGCCTGCTTGGTTTTCCTTTCCGTTGTGAGGTGGGGGTGGTTCCAGTGGCGTCGTGAGCGCTTTCTGAGACTTCACGTCCTAAAGTCGTACAAGTCAAGGGCACTACAGGAGCAGCCTGCAGGCACATCTGTGCTCACCTTTTCTTGGAGGTTCCCCGGGCCTAACCGGGGCAGGGGGGCAGGTTGGCTCAGGCACCACCATTGGCCCTGGAGATGCCCGAGCAGTGGGGTCGGCTTTAAACACCAGACATGCCTCTCCCCCAAAGATCCGGAAGATGAAGCTTCCTGGCCGGGAGGGCAAGACCGCCGTGGTCGTAGGGACGATAACGGACGATGTGCGCGTCCAGGAGGTCCCCAAGCTCAAGGTGAGTGGGCAGGGGCCCAGCACAGGCCAAGGGTGGAGTCGAGTGGACCTGGGTCGTCCTTGGGTGCTGGGCCCTCAGTCTCGCCTCCCTGGGGGCTGCAGGCCTGTCACCCGCATTGCTGAAGGTCGTATCCCTGGGCGGGCCCCTTCTGGGGCCTTGTCGACGGTGCTGGCTCTTGAGCCAGACAGCCTGGATTCGAATCTAGATTTCTCCGTCGCTTTGTCGCCCCTGGACACAGTCCTGGATCTCTTTATGCCTCAGGTTCCTTACTTGTAATGGACGTGGGTTCTAGAAGTGGTAAAAACGGCTGTCGTCAGCTCAGGAAGCTCTCCTAGTAGGTGGGGGTTACCAGGCCGAGCTGGGGGCTGTGCAAGGGCGCTCTGACCACACTTGTCCCCCGTGTCCCGCAGGTGTGTGCACTTCGTGTGAGCAGCCGCGCCCGGAGCCGCATCCTTAAGGCCGGGGGCAAGATCCTCACCTTTGACCAGCTGGCCCTGGACTCCCCCAAGGGCTGTGGCACCGTCCTGCTCTCCGGTGAGGGACACTTAGTGGCGGGTACCCAGTGCAAGTCAGCCTCACCTCCCCCCAGGGGCTTCTCCCACCCCCACCGTCACAAGCAGCCTGAGCCCTAGAAAGGGGCTCCTTGCAGGAGATGTGGGTGCTGGGTGACTGCCTGACCCATCCCTCCCTTCTCTAGGTCCTCGCAAGGGCCGAGAGGTGTACAGGCATTTCGGCAAGGCCCCTGGAACCCCGCACAGCCACACCAAGTGAGTATACCCAGGCCCGGCTCCTGCGGGACCCTGCCCTGCCCGTCTGGCCTTTGCCTTGCTTCCAGCTGCTCTGTTTCTCACTAGTTTAGCCTCATGCCTCCTTAACCTGCCTCCGCCGTCCCCCACCCCCCCCACACACACACCCCGCCATCATACCCACTTTTTTCAAGACTTGGCTTAAAGCCGTGCTGCTCAGGGCATCGAGCGTCCTGTGCAGCCAGCATTACAGGTGCAGGCTCTGTTTAAGGTCGGCTTGGCACCTTCTAGGTGGGGCCTGCATTGTTCCCAGCCCTGGGGCATTCAGGGTAACGACTCCCAGGGCCTGGGCTCTTGGCGTCTTCACTTCCTGTACTGCCAAGGCTTTTACAGCAGCCCACTTCGTGTCACCACTGACGTTCCTTGGTGTCCCTGTGCTACTGTTAGAGCCAACATCATGCTACTCTGAGTCCCCAGTATGCACTCAGGCCCTTACCGGGGCACACTCACGCTCCTTCCTCTCCCTTCACAGACCCTATGTGCGCTCCAAGGGCCGGAAATTTGAGCGAGCCAGAGGCCGTAGGGCCAGCCGCGGCTACAAAAACTAACCCTGGATCCCGCCTTGTTATTAAAAAGATTT
Organism: Pteropus alecto; assembly: GCF_000325575.1. Lineage (NCBI taxonomy): Eukaryota > Metazoa > Chordata > Mammalia > Chiroptera > Pteropodidae > Pteropus > Pteropus alecto. The sequence continues at coordinate 2,037,439 of NW_006430464.1, forward strand.
TGGACGCTGACGGTCCTGTGTGTGTATTATTGGGGCATAAGATTGGGAGAGAATTAGAGCCTGTGGGCCAGAATGCATTTGGCTTGGGGAATTGCACACCAAGCACCCATCTGTATAGAGACCAGCCCTTCCAGCAATGGAGGGGCTGGGCAGAGGCTTCCAATCCCAGGTGCCTGCCCATCCCTCTGCCTCAACCTGCAGGCGCCCTCTGGCGGTCTAGGTGTGTGCTCTGCTGTGTATTTGGCTGGATGCACCTGTTGGGACCCTCCTCCCTGCGGTCCCATAATGCAGAAGCCCCGCCTCTTTTCCAAGAGTCAGGTGTCAGGTGATTTCTGCACCTGCTTAAAGAACCGAATTTCCTATTCTTTCCAGGCCAGCTCCGGACTGGGTGGGGTTTGGACAGGGCCGCCCAGATGGCTGGATGGGTGTGTGGGAACAGGTGAAGCACTCCCCTTCCCAGGGAGCCCGAGTCTGGTGGGCTGCTGGCCTCTTGGGCAAGGAGCCCCGTGAGCGTGTGCTCCAGGGTTGGGAGCTTTTAGTGCCGGGGGCCCTGCACCCCAGACCACGTGAGACCTGCACAGGCCCTCCCCTGTGTTTACACAAGGGGCTGGGTTCCCTGGATCCCAGTCTGAAACCTGATGAATGAGGCCAGACTACCGGAAGCAGCACAGAGGAGAGGAGGTCTCCAACCCCCTGACCAGACTCTTCCGGAAAGGCAAGAAGAGGGGAGGGGGTCGGAGAGCTGGGTGGGCGGGAGGGGATGGGGACCGGGCCTTACTCCTCTTCCTTCTCTTTGCAGGGCCCTGGAGGAAGGGAAAACCAGGGTCCCAGGATTGGGAGGAGGGGCTGCTGGGTTGCATGGACGGGGTCCCGAGGTTGGGTCAGGAGCCTCAGAGGGGGAGTGATCCTTGAGGTTAGGCCATTAGGAGTAAGTGGACAGTCAGCAGGAGATAGTGGGATTCAGGCCAAAACCCAGACCGAGGTTAACTCGGCCAGGGATCAGTGCAGGTCAGAGCAGCCGTGGGGCAGCCGGTCCCGGGGCCGGGGAGTTCCCAGTGGCCAGTGAGTCAGGCCCTCGTTCTAGACGGGCTGTGGAGTTCACCGGCTGGCTCCATGGTAATGACCCCCCGCCATGGAGTGCAGCCTCTGCTGTAGCGGCCTGAGCCGGGGTGCAGGCTCAGGGACAGGGTCCTCCATCCGCAGAGGATATTGACCCCATCCCCGAGCTGGGTAGGGCGGTGCCAATGCTGAGAGCTGGAGTGCATTTCTTCAAGCTGAGAGGAAGGCTGAAGAGGTGGCACCCAGGCCGGCCAGCTGTCAGGAGACAGAGCTGGGAGCTCCGTGGGGCGGTCAGATACTGAGATTGTCAGCCAAAGCAACCCATGTCTTTCAGGCAATTGGAGAGACAGCCGGAGAGGGTCAGTTAGACGTGCTGTCAGCCAGGGGCAAACGGCCTGCTCATTTGGGTCAAGGACATTCGGGTGGTTGCAGACAGGCAGACAGTCTGTTCCCTGGAGACGGTCAGGCAGCCGGCTAGACCTGAAGGGTCCTGAGCCCGCTGAAGGGTCAGCTGGGGCCTTGGGGCATTGCGTGGCCAGCAGGCCGGAGCTTGTCGTGTGCTGGAGCAGAGATGGGCAGCTGACAGGTCACAGAGTTTAGAGACTGTCAGGTGGTCAGTGTAGCCCACACGCAGGGCCGATCGTGGGTCAAGCAGCCCATCAGAGACACCTGGTGGGAAGGTCAAATGGCCGGCCAGTCACGGCCGTGGCTGGAGGTTGGCGGGAGGTCGGCCTGAGCAGCCCACGCATTGGGCGCTCAGTCATTTGGGTCCCTTGTCAGGACAGTCAGAGACAGCATTTGAGTCATTTGGGCTTTCTCAGGGCCCTAGAAGCCTTGCATGGCCGCATAGAGTCGGCCTGTCAGGAGCCTGGCCAGATGGTCAGTGCCCCCGGACGCGGCCAAACTCCACACACCCAGCCTCAAGGCTCTCCCACCTCGGGGCCCCCATGGCGGCCTCCCAGCTGGCGGCGCTGGAAGGGGCGGAGCCGCGGGCGGAGGACCCGGCCCTGACCGAGCGCAGCCCCAGCTTCCTGTACTCCGAGGGCCAGCGGCTGGCGCTGGAGGCCCTGCTGAGCCAGGGCGCCGCGGCGTTCGGGGCGTGCGTGCAGCGCGAGGGGCTGCGGCCCTTCCTGAGCGCGGACGAGCTGCGGGGCCTGGCGGCGGCGGCTGAGGACTGGACGGCAGCCCAGCGGGAGCCCGGCGGGGCAGCAGAGGGAGCCGACGCCACCGCTGGAGACTCTGGCAGCCTGACTTACTGGCCGGGACAGTCTGAGGAGCCGGTGCCCACGCTGCGGCTGGGCTGGCCGGAGGACTCGGGGTGGAAGGGCATCACACGGGCGCAGCTGTACACCCAGCCACCGGGCGAGGGCCACCCTCCCCTCAAGGAGCTGGTGCGCCAGGAAATCCAGGCCGCTCGCAAGGTGGGGCCCCGGGGGCAGGGGGGCTCAGTGTCCGTTCCCCAGACCCAGACCTGGGGGTGCGCGTCCTCTGGGGCCGGGGCACTCTCACCCAGGCCCTCCTGGGACTTTCAGAGCCACTCCCCTGGAGCCCCGAAGCCCACATGTCCCAGGCCACATCGTCATCCTTAGATATGAGGGTTCCCACCCTCTCCCCAAGAGCTGGGCCCTCTTAGACATCCATGCCCCTTGGACCTAATTATGTCCCACCCCACCCCATGCCAGGCAGGTGTCGCCAGGAAGGGCCCAGACGGCCCCCGTGCAACCCCCGCCAGCCCATTTTTTTATCTAACGGGCTTCTCGTCTGCCAGCTCCCACGCTGAGGGCCTCACGGGGGTTAAGGTATAATCCTCACCAGGGCCCTGTGAGCTCGGGACTTGCTATGCCCATTGAGGACATGGGGAAACCGAGGCACGGGAGGTTAAGTCTCTTGCCTGTAAGTGGCCGAGCAGGGACTTGAACAAGGCCACCCGGCTGGTGAGTCCAGGCTCATCACCCCTATCTTTCTGCCTGCAAGATCCAGGCCCCCTTTTACCCCCAGCCCCGAGCTGGCCTTGGTGGCCTAGTGGGCCAGCCCTCCCACCCTGGCGCCCAGGACTCCCCTGAGGACCCAGGTGTGTTGCCAGCCACAGCGCTCTGCAAAGGCACCCAGCTCGCCAGTCTCAGCGGCAGGGCTGCCGTGTGGTGTCACAGCCCCGGGGACACCATTCACCATTGCAGACGTGTGGTCACGGTGACAGTTTTCCAGCAGTCAGAGGCCGGGGACTCCAGGGACGGCCGCCTTTTCCCCACTCGCATGGAGGAGTCGTGTGAACATCCCATGGAAGCCAGGCCTTTAAACTCCACCCCCAGGGCCCCACCCACTCAGTGTCCCCCGAGCCCCAGGCTCCACCCACAGCCCCTCTCCCCACCCCCAGCTGGTGGCCCTGGTCATGGACGTCTTCACTGACCCGGACCTGCTTTTGGACCTGGTGGATACCGCCACCCACCGCTGGGTGCCCGTCTACCTGCTCTTGGACCTCCAGCAGCTCCCCGCCTTTCTGACGCTGGCCCAGCAGCTGGGGGTGAACCCCTGGGCCACTGAGGTGGGGGCCTGGCCAGAGGGACCTCCAAGTTCCCATTGCCCTAGCGCGGGGGGCAGCAGAGGCAGACCCTTCCACAGGGTCCTGGGCCATTGAGATAGATGCCAGCTGAGAGGGTCCCCCGAGATCTGATGCCCAGGGCTTTGGGAAAGCTAGGGTGAGCCTTCCCACTGGGGTCCCTGAGTTAGGGGAGTCCTGAAGAGACCCCCTGAGACCCGAGACCGGTGGCTCTGGGGAAGCTAGGACAGACCCTCCGACAGAGTCATGGGCCCCCCAGGTAGGACAGGCCTGGAGGGTCCCCCAGGTGGAGGCCTATGGGGTTGGCCTGAGCAAGGGTGTACGCCCCCTGCCTCCCAGAACCTGGACGTCCGCACGGTGCGGGGCTG
>NW_006430464.1:2041848-2048741 GCF_000325575.1 Pteropus alecto
CCGGTGGGTAATGACCCCGCCTCTCGGAGTGTCTGGGGTGCCAAGTGGCCGGGTCTTCAGACTGTCTGATGTCCCTCCTCTGCTCTCTTTGGGGTCCGACCAACCCTGGGCCCGGACTCTGCTACCTCTTAGCTCTGTGACCCCGGACCTCCCCTGCTCTGAGCCTCAGTTTCCCCATCTGGAAAGCGTGAATAGTGGGTACCTGTACCTCACCAGATCATAGCGCGGGGTGTGCGGGCAGGCACGTGGACTCAGCCCAGACGGCCTGGGTTCGAATCCAGCTCCGGCAGTTACTAGCTGTGTGACTCTGGGCAACGACGTCACCTCTGTGCCTCTGTTTTCTCCTCTGGAACGGAATGACATGGTCAGCGCCTCCAGAGCCATGTTTCACCCCCATTGGGGCCGATGACTGTGCGGTGGGGACTTTCCTGGGACATCATGGGACGCCGGACTGCAACCCAGTAGATGCTGGTAGCCTCCCCTTTCCTAGTTACGACAACCCAACCTGTCTGCAGACATCGCTGGGTGCCGCCCCTACCCCCACGAGGCCTGCCGTCCTAGACTTGGGTTTCAGCCTTGAACGAGGCCCGGAAGCACCGGCGGACTTGGGAACACACAGCTTTCCGAGAGCCGCCCTCACTCAGCCGGGCCAGGCCGGGGTGGGGCCAGGGGAGGCGTTTCTAGGAAGTTCTCAGCGGATGCTGATGCCGCCGGTCGGGGGGACCACACTTTGAGAATGAGCAGAGCAGTGTGGAGACCGAGATGTTTCAGAGAGAGACTCTACCTTCCTACCTGCACACGAGGATTGAGATTGTGACGCCTGGCACGTAACATAAGAAGCGCTCCGTAAACACCGACTGTTGTTTATTAATGTTATCGTTATTATTACCATATTTCATCAACCCTAGGAGCCACAGACAGAGGGAAGCATCTTCATCAGTGTGGAAAGATCCGCGTCTTAGAACCAATGAAATGCAGAAGCTTTAGTCAAACCCGCCACCAATCCAGACCTCAGGGTGCTTCACGGAGCCCCGGGCTCCTGGTGGACAGCCCTAGAATAGAGGAAGCCAGGGCCACAAGAGGTTGTCCAGAGCCTCTGGCCATTTAATGGGGGAAGAGGGTGGAGGCAGGGGACACGGGGAGCAGCAGAGCCGGGAGGCGGGTCCCAAGCCCTGCCCTCCATGTTGGTCACAGCAGACGGAGCAGCAGCAGCAGAATGCCCAGTGCCCTCCGGCTGCCTGCAGGGTTGGGGGCCCTATTACACAGGTGGCCAGAGCAGCAGGTAGAGATGAGGCTGTAGGTGACGCCCTGGTAGGTGACAGGCTCCTCGCGGCCGCACAACGTGGATGGCAGGCAGCCTTTGTTGATGATGGGGCCAAGGCCCGGGGATGTCCCCTGGCCCGTGAAGCAGTCCTCATCGTCACCGCAGTGCATGTGGGTGCCGGGGCAGCTCGAGGAGTCGGTCAGCTCACAGAACACGCACTCCTTGGTGCCCGTCGTGCCCCGGGGCAGAGCCGTCACCAGAAGCAGCAGCCAGCCGAGGACCATGGTGGCCTGGCGGCGGTGACAGTGCCCAAGCCAGGCCGTGGGCTTCTTGGGCCTCCTGGAACTGCTGAATGACACTCCTCACGCCCACGAGACGTTTGCCCTTGGTTCTGGCCTCCCGGGGTCAGCACGTGGGGTGTCCTTGGTTCCGAAGGCTCCGTGTCCCTCTCAGGAGCTCCGTCGTGACCACGGCTCTCGAGTCTTCGGGTCCCAGAAACTTCCGCGGGACGGAGACGAGCCAGCGGCTGCTGCCTGACGAGAGCCTTTGTGGAATGGGGTGACCTCACAGACCCCTCAGAGTTCCCACTGGCCGCTCCGGTGGGCGAGGTCATAGGTGGGGGAGGGGTGTCACAATCTGAGGGGCAGGCTGGCCGGGGAGTGAGTTCGTCACCACCCCTCCAAGGTAAGCGCACTCGGCCCACACTCGCCGGCCTGGCACTAACTCATCCGCTCTGCTGGGTGCTGGGTGCTGGGTGCCGTGCCCCCTGAGGCACAATGTCCACGGCAAACCAGGGCTCGGGAAGGGAAGGTGACACGTCCTGGGATTAGAGCCCAGGTCCTCTGGATTCCAAAGAGGGCATTTCCTGAGCACTCGCCGTGCACAAGACCCACACAAGGCACTCTAACTCGCAACCACAGTGGTGACAGGATCCGAGGGTGCCGCTCACCACAGCTCACAGGCCGTCAGAGCTGGGCACACGCCAGGCGCCATGCAGGGCACTCGACCGCCTTCCCTAGTTCGAATCTTCCTGTGTCGGTCCCCCTTCCAGACGGGCAGACAGGCACAGAGCAGGCACCGCCGGAGCCTGGCACGCAGCAAGTGCTTATGAATGGCCGTCATCACGGGAAGCGGCTGAGTCTTAAAACAGCCCCCGTGGGTGTCGGAAGGTGAACCCCATCTCTTTCCAGGCGGGGTAAAACTGAGGCGTCCCTCAGTGGGGACGGGTAGAGCCCAGGTTTAAACCCAAGTCTGAGTCCACATGATAATTTCAGCATCTTAAAGTGTTGAGCTCACATCAGCCCTCGGGTGGTGACCTCGGTGGCTTCCGTCCTCCAGAGGGAGATGTCGAGGGGTGGCAGGACTTGCCCGAAGCCACGGTCACACAGCCTGCCCCAAGACCAGGTCGAGGGCTGGTGGCGGGGGCCGGCCCAGGCCCCTGGGGCTGCGTGCAGGTCCTGACACCTGTCTCCGTGACACCCAGCTTCACGTGGAGCGATGCGCGCCTGCACCGTGGCCTGGTGACCCTGCTGACCGGGGAGATCGCCGATGCCTTCAGCCGCGAGTTCCGGACACTGTACGCAGCCTCCTGGCCGCTCCCTCCTGCACCCGCCCTGGGTCCCTTGGTCAGCACCCTGGGGATGCTCCAGCTGGCCCACAGCCCACACCACGTAGCCCATCGCCGCCCTGTGGCCCCCGTGTCACCGCCACCGCCCGACGCGTCACCGCTGGCCCAACGCCTGGCCGCCTGCCGGGTCTTCCAGGGGGACAGGCGGGAGCCCCCGGCCATGCCAGGGCTGGCACTCAGCGACATCCTGAGGAACGTCCAGCGCACCCCAACGCCCAGCGGCCCGCCAGCCCGGCCCAGCCGCTCCCTGTGGGACCTGAGCCGCCTGTCCCAGCTGTCAGGCTCCAGTGACGGTGACGGTGAGGTGAGCCTGAGGTCGAGCCACAGGGCTCCGGGGCGTCCGCTGTTTTCTGAGGGCCTACTGTGTGCTTGGCCCCGGGGAGGCGGGGGAGCCAAGCTGCTCACTCGAGTTTCTAACCGCACCGTCCGTTCCTTGTACCCCTACTGTGCGCTGGGCGGCGGGGAGTGCCAGGTGGCACAGGGCAGAGTCCCCGAGGGCCTTGCGTGCGAATCCGGCCGTGACATGCCAGCTGTGAGAGTGAGGGGTGGGACGCGCCTTCTCTGAACCTCAGTGTTCCCACCTAGGAAATGGGCCGGGCGGTCGCCCCAGCCTCGGTTTGGTTTGGACGAGGGGTTCCACAGAACGAACCAGAATGATAATCGTCCTCGTGATACGTTCCCCACGTGGGATTTATTTGTATTTATTTCCTGACGTCCTCCCCCCAGCTCGGGGAGGCCGTCCGCTTATCACGCCCATCTTCACAGATGGGAAAGCCGAGGCCCAGAGAGGCGAAGCGACTCGCCCAGGGTCAGAACGGCTGTCTCTTGTGGGCACAGCCACGTGTCCGGCCCCACGCCAAGCCCCTTCGCACAGGGGGTTCGGCCTAGACTGAGCCGCACTCCGAGGAGATGGGTGATATTCCAGCACCTCCATCTACCCATTGCCCAGGTGGGGAAACTGAGGCACCAACGGGGATGGGAAGCCAGCCCTGGTTGCCCCCCTTCCTGGTCTCAAGTATCATGAGCTCAGAGGGGGCCGCTCCCCCCCAACCCCCGCAGCTTAGACACAGGGCTCCAACATGGCCTGTCCCAGTTTTCTGGGTGACCCTAGTTGGGGCCTCCGTGTCCTCAGCTGTAAAGTGGGCTGTGGAGAGGGTGACACCTGTGCCATGTGGGGGAGACAGGCAGACTCGCCCCCAATGCAGGGGGACTGTCCATCTGTGAGCTGTGCCCGCTCTGAGCCTCAGTGTCCCCATCTGCTAAGTGGGAGCTAGGAGCCTCTCCTGAGGGTGAGGGAGAGAGAAATTTCTCAGGAATCGCCTCCCTCGGTTCCACAGAAGAAGGATGGGCAGGGCAGGGACAAGGTCCTCGCGTCCACCTGGTCCTCAGCCGCCCTCACCCAGCATCACCTCCCTCGGCAAATATTTGCTCCCCTGTGCAGCTGCCAGCTGCTTCCTGGTCCTCCGCAGCCGCAGAGCTGCAGGGGGGCACGCAGCTCCTTGTCCCCTCTAGAGGTGTGGGGATCCCAGGCTTCCCTCCTCACGTCTCTCCTGGTTCTAGAAGCTCAGGGGCCTCACCTGCCTCCTCCCTGACCACTTCCTCTCCCCTTCCACCCTCTCTCTCCCTGGCTCTGGGCCCCCCGGGAACCTGCCCTCACCCCCCTCTCTTTCTCAAGAAGTCCGGGGGCTCCAAAGACACCCCAGCCAAGGCCCTGATGAGGCAGCGGGGTGCTGGTGGGGCCCCCAGGGGTGAGGCCGGCCCCCCGCCCCTCACCTCTGCCCGCCGCCTCCGCTACCTGTCCCCCACCCGACAGAGGTTTGGTGAGGATGCTGCACCCAAAGCCCCGGAACCCAGAGGTGGCTGGCAGCCAGACTGGGCCCCCCGGGCGGGACTCGGGGCAGCCGTGACGAGAGCCAAAGCCAACTGGGCTGGCCCGACTGAGGAGATCCGGGCGACAGTCATCGCGAAGCCTCTGCCTCGCGGTCGTGTCTCTGGCCTCAGAGCAGAGAAGCAGAAGGATTTTTTTCCCCCGCTTATTCCAAAACTCGGGCAAGCCCCAGGCCCACGCTAGACCTCAGTGTGACGGTCTAGAAAGTGGGCGGAGCTCCGGGCAAGCCGGGATCCTAGAACTGCAGACAGCTGGTTCCCGCCACCTCCACACCTGTCCCAGGGGAGGCCTGGCTGAGGGGCCCCCACGCTGGACTGTGTGGGGTGAAGATGGGGCGTCTCTGAGATAAGACCGGGGGCTTCCTGACCCAGCTGCTCAGGAGTGTGGATAAACTGAGCTTGGCCACGGGGACTGGACCCTGATCCGGGGAGTGGAGCTTGAGTAATGAGGGACCGGAGGTGGGTGGGGACACACACACCTGCGTGGGGGAAGGGGGTGGAGGGGGGAAGGCCCGGGGCCATGGAGAGGGACCCAGCAGGCACCGGGGCTGTTTTGTGGCTGCTAAGGGTGAGTTGGAATAAAGCTCACAATAAAGCTGCTTCGTGCCTGAAACTTGAATTTCCACAGCCTAGAGGGAGACCCAAGAGTCCAGCCCCTGTCCCCTCCGTCCCCAGACCCCAGAGTCCCCGGCCCTCCTCCCTAGGGACCTAGGAGTCTGGGCCGCAGCACCTTTGCCTCTGGGCGGGGCTTCTGAGTCAGCCACGCCGTGGGCGTGCGGGGTGCGGAGGAGGACCGCGCCCTCCCGAGGCCCTGGGCGTGGGGTCCCCTTGCGGCCCCCGCCCGCCCTCGCGCGCCCCCCGCTGCCCACCAGCCGCACGCCACCTTCACGGTGCATGGAGGAGCCGCGGCAGGAGCTATGCGTTTATTCTCGGGGTCACGGGTGGGGGGGCTCGGGAGCCTGGGCCGGGCTGGGGCTGGGGTCAGGGCGGGGCTCGGGGTCCGGACTGACATCTTCGGGGTTCGGACTGACATCTTCGGGGTTCTCGTCCCAGGGGAAGGTCGGCAGGCCCCGCATCTGCTCGCGGTAGACGCGGTCGAAGGCTTCGCTCTGCGCCACCGTGAAGTGGTTCTTCCAGTCCCCGGAGACCCCTGGTGGGGAGGCAGAGGCGCGAGGTGAGGGGCCACCGGAGCGCCGTCCCCGCCCCCACGTCTCAGCACCCTCTTTCCCACCTCCGGGCCTTGGCCCGGTCCTTTGCCTGTGCCGGAGGCGCCCTGCTTCCCCAGCCCCATCTCCCTCCTGCGACGCTGACCAGCCACCCGGCCAGACCCCTGGGCACCATTCCCGCCCCCTCCGCCCTCGGCTCCCCTCTGCCCTGCTCGTCCTGCAGGCAGACCGCTCCCCTTCCTTCACTGCTCCCCTGCCCCCCCAAATCTCTCTGCCCAGAACATCTGCCTCCCCACGTAGCATGTGCGCACACCTTTAACCAACCCCCCAACCCCCCAACCCCCGTGAAAGCGTCGCCTCCTCCGTGACCCGTCCCTAACCTCGAGGACTGGAACAGGGCACCCTCCCCCTGGGGCTCCCGCAGCGCCCCACACGACTTCCATTATTGCTGTGGCATTGGGAATGGCCTCCCTCGGTGCCAGGCACGTGCTGGAGGTTTGGACAGAACCTCTTGGATGAAACCCACAGTGACTTAGCGGGCAAGGGGCGGGGACCCTGCAAGTCCCCCATGCCCCCCGCGTGGGATCCCCCCTTAGTCGGAGGCTGCTTATCTCATCCTGGGGCTCCACCCTTACCTGGCACCCTGGGGCCAATGTCACTTGGATCACCGTATTTTGAATTTTAGCAAGTGCACGGGCCGCTTATAACACAGCTCACGTTCCCTCCGGCACGCTGCTTTGGGCCCAGTGAGACGGATTTTGGATTCTGACCTCCAGAACTAGGAGAGAGTCCCCGTGTGCTATTTGAAGGCGCTCAATGGCTGGTATGTTGTCACAGCAGCAACAGGGGACTCACACACTCCTACGCGCACCCCGTGATCAACACCGGAGTGTTTCTGGGTGAACGTCAATGCCAAGGAGGATTCACGGAGACCCCCAGACAGCCGCCT
>NW_006430464.1:2048758-2054432 GCF_000325575.1 Pteropus alecto
TGTGCACGCAGGCGTCCTGTTCGCGTTTGGAGCTATCTAGGGTAGGGGGAGTGGGGGGCCTGGGGTGCAGGCCTGGCTGAAGCATCTGCTGCGTCCAGGCCCCGTGCTAAGCCCTGCGGGTGGAGTCAGCCCTGGGCCTACAGTGACCCTGTGATGGCAGTTCCCTTCAGAGCTGGCGAAACTGAGGCCCAGAGAGGTTAAGTACTTCGCCCAAGCCGCACAGCTAGGCAGCGGCCGAGTGGGGCCCGGAGCCCCCGAACCCCCGAACCCCCGTACCTTTCCGGAGGAAGGCGCCACGGCGCTGGTCCAGCAGGCTGGGCGGCAGCAGCGTGAAGTTGGACATGGCATTGGCCTTCATGGCCCCGAAGGCCGAGTGTGCCACGACGGAGCCCAGAGCCTCCTCACTCAGCTGCCGGCCCAGGAACTGGCAGACGCGCTGCACGGAGCCACGGAGGTCCTGCGGGCAGGGGACAGGGCTCAGGCGGGGCAGGCAGAGGGCGCGGGCGGCGGAGCGAGGGGGCCCAGGCCCAGAAGGAGCACCAGACCCCGAGTCTGGATGTCTGAGCCCCAACCCAGACCTGTCTGGGTGACTCCGCCTCTTTGCCTCAGTTTCCCCGCCTCCACCCGAGGGACTGGGCTACGGCCTCGAGGGTGTTTTGCAGATTTGGAGTTTTGGGTCTTGGTGGGTAGGTAGGAAGGAGCAGGGCTAGGTCAGAGGTCACAGCAGGGGCAGAGGTCAGTCCAGCACCTCATGCAGAGTCACCTGCCTTCAGGGGACAAAGGGGAATGAGCCAGTCTGTGCCCCAAACCTGTTCCTCAGGTCCTCACCCCAGCACAGCCCCGTCACTCACCCCGTCTCCCGGCCAGACTCCCGCCCGCCTCATCCCTCCTCCGTCCCCTCCCCTCACGCCCTGTCCGCCATCAGCCCTGTGCCTCAGTCCTTGACTCTCTCCGCTGTCCCTTCCTCTGTGTCCCTAGCACTGGTCAGGCCTCATTCCCTCCTTATGGACCCTCGTTCCAACCTCTTCCCCAGCCTCCCGGCCTCCGGTCCCCCACACCCAGAGCTGAGCCTCATCCCAGCCTCCTGGTGGCTCCCCGGTGGCCCAGGACATGAATCCCAGTCCCCAGGCCTGGCCTCGGAGGACAGGTGTGGCGGCCTGTCCCCGCAGCTCCCTACGCTGTCCCTCCAGGACTCATTGTCTGTCCCCTGCAGGCCTTGGCACGGGGCTGCCCAGGGAAGCCCCCCACCATCCTGCGCCCCCTGTCAAACTTCCCCATCAGATGCAGCATGAGCATCTCCGCCCTCAAGGTCCCACCACTGTGGACTGAGCACCTACTGTGGGCTCAGTTCTGGTCCAAGCCCCTCGTGTCTATCTGTGCTGATGCTGGCCGACAGCTCTGCAGAGAGGTGACGGCACCCCAATCGGTAAACGGAAGCCCAGAGAGGGGAAGACACCTGTCCAGGGTCACACAGCCCCGGAAGAGCTCAGCTTCGGGTCCCGGAAGCCCACAGTCCCCGCCTCTACCCTGACCGGAGCCCAGGACAGTCAGACTTCCAGTCAGCTCTGCCAACCCCACGGCCCTGATTTTCCAGGTCGTTCCTGGTTTCGTAACCATCCATCCTTCTCTCATCTCGAACCACCGACGTGTCCCAGAAATTGTCACGTGTCGGCAGTTTCTCACACCCAGGGGCAGCCCAGAACCTCTGCCAGGCTGCATGGCCCAGTTTCTGGTTTGGAGCATAAAGCTGGATGGAAAAGGAGGAGGAGGGGCAATGCCCTGTCCCAACCCAATCTTTTCTGGATCTTTCCGTCAAAAGATGCAAAGAAAAACACACACACGACTGACGGAGTCCGCGGCGAAGAGCCGTGTGCCTCAGACGAGGCGTCAACTCTCTCTAAGGGATGAACCCCCGATTTCCTCCTCTGGAAATGGGGAGAATAGCAGCATTGGGGTGAACCATTTAAAATTACCCAATGTCAGCCGTTTCGTGGGATTCGACCTCACACGCGGCTCGCCTGTCCGTCCTTCGCACACGGCGGTGGCCGTTATTGTTATTGCTAATCAGACAGGAACAGGCCCTGGCTGAGGATCACTGTTCCCTGACGCACGGCGCTAACGCCTCGGGGTCCGACCGTGTCAGGGGTCGCATATGCCAGGGCCAGGGGGCGCGGTCCTCACCACGGCCCCACGGGCTGGCGTTTTCCACCCGTTTTAAGGATCAGAGCTCCGAGGCTCCGAGGGGTTTTAAGAGGAATTTAACGGCTGTGTTGGACACCAGCATCCGGGCTCCTTTCACCAGGGAAAGTACCGACAGAGAGGAGAATACGAAAAAATGCATGAAGTGGGAACACGTGGGTGGCCGTTGGTGAAGGGACACGTATTGGGAGGCTCCTGGGACCCTGGACTCCTGGGACAGATCCTAGAAAGGTTGGGCACCGTCACTGTGGATTGCTCCAGCTACAAGCCCAGCATCCTCCTCATGGCCGGGCAAAGTCGTAGACATTCTGCACGGCCCCTTCTTCCAGGAAGTCCTCCCTGATTGCCCCCAGCCAGCCGGCGTCTCTCTCCTGGATGCCTGACCCGTCATGGGGGGCCGGAGGGGGATCCAGGTCTAACTCCAGGTTATTTCCCTCTGCCCTTCAGGCCACGACCATCGCTGCCACTCACTTCCCAAGTTCCACCGTTTCGCGTGACCTCATTGAGCCCATTGCCTTCCCCTTTTCGGGGTCTACCTGTGGCTGCCACCTTCTCAGAGAAAAGCCTGAGTCCTCGCTGTCCGGCCTCGTTCCCCTCCCCCATCCCCACTCACTGAGCTGCGGCCACAAAGCCTCTTTCTAAGCCCAGGAGAACAGCTCACCCCAGGGCCTTTGCATCGGCCGGTCCCTCCGCCTGGGGCACTGTCCCCAGACACCGCCGTGGCTCCCGCTTCCCCCGCAGCCCTTCCTCGAGGGTCACCTTCCCCTGGAGGCCTCCCCTGACCGCCCTACTTAAACAACCGCTCCCGTGGAGACATTCCTGCCCCCTCCTCTCCCGCCTGGCTGTCCTCCTTAGCGGCCACCTATTTAATTTGTCCAGGGTCCGTCTCCCACTCACGGGCTCGGGGACCCTGCGCCGTTCACTGCCACAGCCCCAGGACCTGGCGCGTCCCAGGCCTTACTGGAAGGGAAGTGGGAGGTCTGAGAAGGGAAGAAGTGGGGGTGCTGAGCTGCTGGGGGGCGGGGGGCTCACCTCCTGCAGCTCTTCATAGGTGATAAACAGGAAGTTCTCTTTGCCCTGCATCCGAATCCAGCCTTTAATGTGGTCGAACCAGGAGCCGAACTGCACTGCGGGCGGAGGGGCGGAGGGGTGAGGGCCAGGCGGCAGGGCGCCCTGCGGGGGCGGAGAGGGGTCTCGCCAGCCCACATGGCCTCCCGGGCCCAGGCCCTCTGAGCCGGACGCCTCCCCTCCCCCGCCCCTGCATTGGTGCCTCATCGCCCTCTGTCTCTTTGACTCTGTCTCTGTCTCTGTCTCCTTCTCCATTTATTTCTTCGTCTGTATCTCTCATCGTCTTTCGATTTCTCTCTCAGCCTCTTAGCCTCTCTCGCTCCCTCTGTCTCTCTCACTGTCCCTCTCGGTCCCCTCTCTGTCTCTGTGGCTCTTTGTGACGCCCTGGATCTCTGCCTCCCTCTCTCTCCTTCTCGTCCTCCCTCCGTCTCTCTTCCGTCTGGATCCACTAGGGCTGCCGCTGTCCTCACCTTCGCCTTTGAGGAAGTTCTGCAGGAATTGGTCGGGTGTGCCGGGGTCCTTCAACTGCCCGGCGATCTTGGAGTAATGGTAGAGGGACACCGCCACATCGCGGGGGTTCCGGCCCATGTAGATCACCTGTGCGTGTGGTGGGGGGGAGAAAGTGTCAGACACGGCCGGGGACCCCAGGCCCTGAGGCTGCGCACCTCGAGCCCCATCTTCTGGCCCCGCAACAGGAAGGACTCGGGGTAGACTTCTCAGGGGCTCCCCCCGCTAACGTTAGCTCAGAGCATCTCGCCTCGTCCCAGAGGCCAGGGAGGAGAGAGGGGCTGTTTCTGGAGTGGGTGGAGGGACAGTTCGCATCAGGGAATAGAGAGGGGAGGAGGAAGGCGTGGGGGTCAGGACGCGGGGGATCGGGGTGAGAGGCGTTGACCAAAACTGAAGAGAAGCCGCCCCTCCTTCCTGTTCCCAGAGCCGAGGGTGCAGCCAGCCTCACCCCTTCCTGCCTGGACCCTCACTCCAGCCTCTTCCATGGCTTCCCAACCCCCACACATTACTGACCCTGCTGGCCTTAGCTCTCCAGCTCCCCAGGATAGAGTCCTAGCCCCTGAGCCTGGAAATCAAGGCCCCAAGTGCCTGGCTCCGATATATGTACCAGGTTTATCCCACAACCAACCCCTCTCCAGCCCCATCAGATACGTCCTTCCCCGGGAACCATCTTCTTCCCCAAGACCGAGGTCAGCCACGTGGCGGTCAGCCATGTCTACGTGGCTAACCTGCAACGAAAACCCTGGACGCCAAGGCTCGGGTGAGCGTCCCTGGTGGGTGAAACTCCGTGCCTGTTGTCACACATCGTTGCCGGGAGGGTTAAACGCTGTCCGTGTGACCCCACTGGGAGAGACCGTGGAAGCTGGGGCCTGGTCTCTTCCTGCCCCCCCTGCCTCTTCCCTTCGCTGATTTTAATCTGTATCCGTTCAGTGTAATAAACCGTAACCGTGAGTCTAACGGCTTTGCCGAGTTCTGAGGCCTTCGAGGGAACCATGGAGCCTGAGGGTGGTCCTGGGGACTCCTGGGTTGAGATCCCCATCTTGTCTTTATCTACAGTCACTTCCTTGGTGACCGCACCAGCCTCCTGGATTTAATGACTATCTATCTATGTATCTACCTATCATCTATCTATCCGTCTATCTACCATCTATCTATCCATCCATCCCTCCATCCATCCAGCTATCATCTATCTATCATCTATCTATCTATCTATCTATCTATCTATCATCTATCTATCTATCTATCATCATCATCTATGCATCCAGTAACAAATTGCAAATATATGTGCTCAGCCCGGATCTCTCCTGTCAAATCCAGATTTGTCTCTCTCGCTGCCAACCTGCACCTGGATGTCGGTGGGCCACAGCAGAGCGCCCCATCTTCCCCGCAAACCTCTCCTCCCTGTCCTCCCCATCTCAACTGATGACAGGCCCACCCTCCCACTTTCTGAAGCCGAACACCCTGGAGACACCCTTGACTCATCAGTTGCTCTCGCACCCACATACAATCTGTCAACAAATCCTCCTGATTCCACCTTCAAAATACACTCCAAACCCGGCCCTTTTTCTTCCCCTCACGGCCACCACCCCGGTGGGCTCCGTCGCCACCTCCCACCCGGGCTCCCTCTCAGGGTCGCCTCCTGCCTGCTTCTGCCCTCGCCGCGCCACGCCGTTCCCCACCTCGCCACCAGAGGGCGCCAGGGAAACCCCAAATCGGCTCCGGTCTCTCCCCCGCCCAGAGCCCGCCGCTGACCCCGTCCTGCTCAGGGGACACGCCAAGTCCTCGCAACGGCCACCACGGCTCTGCACATCTTGGCCCCTGTGACCTCCCTGACCTCGTCCCCACGCCTCTCCGCTCTCACTTGGCTCCGGCCACCGAGGGACATCACACCCACCCGAAG
>NW_006430464.1:2054481-2063248 GCF_000325575.1 Pteropus alecto
CACACATCTCTTCCCTCGCCTCCCACCCAGGTCTTTCCTCAAGTGGGGCGTTCTCACTGGGGCTTCCCTTGACCACCTTATTCCCGATTGCAACCCCCAGCCCTAACTCTAACCCTCACCCTTTCCTTCGGGATGTGAATTTATCGCCTTGGATGTATTGAATTTCCTCCTTATTTATTCCATCCCTTCTCTGCCTGTACCCCCTTTAGAATGTGGGCTCGCGTTGTGTTTATTTACCGCTGTTCTAGGTCGGGGCCAGGGCTCTGAAAGGTCCTTAATAAATACGCGCCAAGTTCATCGGTTAGTTACTCCCCCCTCCCCCCCCCACCCCCTAGCTCGCGCTCCCGCCGCACCTTGGCCTTGGAGTTGAAGAAGGCCTTCGTGAAGAGCTGGATGGGGAGGTGGGAACTCATGAGGCGGGGGCTGGACTGGTCCGAGAGGCTGAAGGCACCCATGATGGTCTCACACCAGGGTGCCCGCTTCCAAATGGGCACGGAGTGAATCCAGGAGGGATCCCCGTCCTTCAGAATTAAGCTAAGGATCTCGATCATCCAGTTGGTGCCTGGCGGGAGAAATGGGACAAATGAATCTGAGGTGGACGAGGGCGAACGGGGCATAGCATCGGATTGATTGATTGATTGATTGATTGATTATTAGTTAATTTTTTTTAAGCATCGGATTTAGAAACGGCTGCGTTTACTGCACAATTGGCTAGGTATCTTATTGCACGGATTCCTCACGACCGGCGGGAGAGGTGGGGTTGGCTTTATTTTTCAGAGCAGGAAACTGAGGCCCAGAGAAACAAGGTCGCTGGCCCGGGTGGCAGAGCTGGGAAGTGGAGCGTGGCGGAGACTGGCTAGCTGTCCACCCAACCCCATTTCGCTTTCCTACCCGCAGTAGGACGGGACTACATTCTTCTAGCCTCCCCTGCAGCCGCGCGGGGGCCACGTGACTGAGGTCTGGCTGGGGAAGTACAGGTGTCAGCGATATGCAGCCCTTTCCAGGCCTGGCCCATAAACTCTCCCCACGTGACCCCCACTCTGTCTCTCCCCGGTCTGCTGGTTGGATGCAGAGATGCCAGTGGAAACTGGGGCTCCCGGGGCTGCCTGAGACTGCCGGATTCGCCCCACTTCCCTCCAGCCATCCCGCACTGCTTGGAGTTTATAGGATGAGAAATAAACTCTCGGGTCCAGCTTTCTGAGCTGCTGGGGCTTATGCGTTAGGACAGAAGCACTGCGCTAATACATATGGAGAAGTTGGCATTGGATCCAGGCGTCTGGACTTAAGATCTCAGCTCTTTTCGCTGCCCTGATTTTGTGGGGAGCCACAAACAACATGTAGAAGTGAGGGACCTCATCGATGACCCGGTTCCAGCAGACTACAGGCGAGTCGGACGGGAAATAATATATTCACGTTAGTGAGCAGCTGATATTAGTATCGTGTTGCCTTGGGTGACAGCAACCAGCCTGTGCCAGTTCTCAGTGTATTGCGTCTGGGCTCCAGAGCCACGCTTGGTTGCCCTGTTCTGTGATGGTGGAGCTTGGACCCTGCCAACATGGGGGTTTTTTTGTTGTTTTTGGGTTTTTTTTTTGCCAGCTAGCTCAATGCCAAGCTCTGTCAGTAGAGGGCGCTGCAGGCGCCCCGCAGGAGGACGGTGTTTCTGCTCCCGGTTTTGATGGGCTGCTCTCCGCCCGCCCCTGTGATGGACAGCGGCCCCCCCTAGCTCCGCGGCAAATTCCATTGGGCGCTCTGCTTCAGCCCCAGAGAGGGTGGCTGCTCCCCGTCTCAGCAATTCCTGTGTCCGTTGGGGGTCTCTTTAACCCTTGGTAGTTGAACCCCCCGTTACTAGTTCATAATTGTTTTCTTCTGGGTGTGCGGTGAAAGGTAGAGAACATAAAATTGACCACTTTAACCCTTTTTAAGTGTCCAGTTTAGTGGCGTTAAGCTGTGCAACCATCACTTCCGCCCGTGCCCCGAGCTATTTCCAACGCAGCCTGCTGTTCCCAGAACGGATTTCTGCAGCTTCTTCGAAGGAGGGAAATTTGACTATGTCCATCAGAACTGCAAATGCGTGGATGCTTTGACCATACCTAAGAGTTTAGTCTACATAATAGATAAACGCAGGTGCAAACGCATAGGCGTGTCAACGATACCTGTACCAAATGGGCCACTGTGTCTGGAGTTTATATTGTGCATAAAGGCAAAGCGTTGGAGGCTAGTCGATGCTAATTGCTAAGGAGCTGGTTAAGACAAATCTTGAAAATACTATGCTGAGTGAAAGAAGCCGGTTACAGAAGGCCATGTAGTGTAGGATTCGTTTCCACGAAATGCCCAGAACAGGCAAATCCATAGAGACAGGAAGTAGATTAGTGGTTGCCAAGGGCTGGGGGACCCGGATGTGGGGTTCGGGAGGTGACGGCTAATGCGTGATGGCGGGATTTCTTGCTGGGCTGATGAAAATATCCTAAAATTGATAGTGATGATGGTTGTACAACTGATGAAAATTATAGTGATGACGGTCGTACAACTCTGTGAATGTACTACAGCCATAGAATTGTCCGCTTTAAAACGGGCGAATTGTGTGGTATGTGAATTATGTGTCAAAGCTCTTACCAAAAAAAAAAAAAAAAGAAAAGACGACCTCATAGAACTCCATGCCGAAAGGGTGAAAGTCATATTTTGAAAAATTTCAACACTGTTTTGTAAAACAAAGTCAACCCCATCATTTTAGAGAAGAAAAAGCTGACGTCTGTCCTTCCTCTCACTAAAACCTCCCCAAGGGACTCTGATTAAAGTCACCGCAGACCCTCCCAACCTTCCTTCCACAAAGATTTCCTGAATAATTAGGACGTGCCAGGCGTTGTTTTAGGCTGGAAGAACACAGCAGTGAACGAGACAAACGGAATTATCTGCCCTGTTGGAGCTCATGGTTGAATGGGGGAAACCAGAGACTAAGTCGACACAGAAATATACATCGTACAGCGGCTGGTAGTTGATTCATGAAGAAAAGGACGTGGTTATTTCAGGGCATAGAGAGGGACGCTATTTTAGCCAAGGAGGTCAGGGCCCCCGCCCTGGAGATGTGGGAGCTGATCCGGGGCAGGAGAAGGGTCTGGAGGAAGGATGCTGGGGGGCAGGGGGGGACTCTCCAGTACAAAGGCCAAGGTCACCCCAGTTCCGAACAGCCCCAGCCCTCCGTTCTGCTTCCCGTTGCCCTCAGGGCGCGCTTCCCAGCCTCTGTCCCACGCATGCGCCCCCCCCCACCAGCCCAGCGCAGCGAGTACCTGACTTGGGGTAGGTGATGATGAAGATGTCGTCGTCCTCCACCTCGGCGTTCTCCGTGATGCTGATGCTCTCGGGTGAGTAGATGCCGACTGGGAAGGGTATGCCTTTGTACCGGAAGTATTCTCCTGACAGCTTCTGGCTGTAGGAGGAGGGGACACCATGAGGACCGGGAGGAGGCCAGGACACAGGTCACCCGGAGTTGGGGTGAGGGCCAGGGGCCTGCCCTGCTTCCAGCTTTACAGCTGAGGCCTCCAGGACACATAGTGGCCGAAAAGTCACAGAGGAATCTCAGGAGAGGAGGGCGGGCTGGCCCACAAATGGGTGAAGGGCACCCCACTCGCTCGCGGGACCCTGGCAAGGAACGTTCTCTGCACCTTGCTTTTTTCACCTGCCAACTGAAGATAGTTTACCGAAAGCCCACGACAATCCTCTGAGATGACAATGCTTCTTCTCCCCATTTTATGGGCAAAGAAAGCGAGGCACAGAGAGCTCGAGCGACTTGCCCAAAGCCACACAGCCGGTGGGACGTGGAGCACTTTACGTCTGCGAAGTGGGGCTAACCGTGTTTCACACATTTACTCTTCACCCCCAACTCTCGAGGAAGACGCTAAGTCACCACCCCGTTGGACCGATGAGGAAACCGAGGCCAAAGAAGTCGGGGGCGCTGCCCGCCCCTCCCCGGCCACAGGGTGGAGAGGCAGAGGCCACGGGCTAAGCCGGACATGGAGCCTGCTTTCCAAATCCCCCGCCATGTGTTCACACAGCCAGACACGGAAACAAAACGGTCTGAAATGAGATGTTTTAAGAGCAACCCTTTTGATCTACTGTCTCTCTCTGTCTCCCTCTCCCCCGGGGTCTCCTGTTCATGGTGTGGGACAGTGGTGGGTATCTGGGGGGCCCGGCTAAGGCCACATCGAATTGGAGACGCATTTCATGGGGCGTTTGTGGGATATTGATAAAGTTCAAAGTCACGTCTGTGTCTGTTACAGCAAGCCAGCTGGCTGCAGGACGTGGACGTAATGACATGAAAACTCGGGGGCAGAAGTCGGATCACAATATCACGCCTTCGAGGGCACCGGGCCCCAAAAGTAGGTGGTGGGAGAGGAGATTTAGGTTTGAAGTGTGCGAACCCGGAAGCTAGTGTATTATTTTTCTGGAATGTTGCGAGTATTTCGTCAGCTTTGAACGAAGCGAGTTGCTGTGATGTCTTTTCTCTCTCTAAATAAACATTTCCTCTACCTGGGGTTGTCGCCACCTGCCTTGATTCATTTTCTTAAGGAGAATTCCCTCAAAACAATACGAGCTTCGGCCCCCACAAAACCCAAAGCTGCCCAGGCTTAGGTGCCACGCTTCACGACCTTCCACGTATGTCTGCATAGTTAGTACACCTGGGACAATGAACTGGGAGGAAAAAATGTAGGTAGGTTATGTCGTCTGTGGATTTCATTTCAAGGTCGTGAGGAGGATGTTTCCAACCTTGGTATATAGAGGGTTGGGCTCCAACTGCACAGACAAAACTCAGAAACTTAATGTTGGATGAAGGCTGAGGGATGCAAGAGCATCCAGATCCCAGGATTCCAATTATGAGACAGTCGAACACATTTTTTAACAGTAGGGATAGTGGGAGGGTTTCATGTGTCAATACTAGTAAACATGATTGGCTGATGGTCCGCGTTTCATAAATCCGGGCTAAAATTATTATTAATACAGTGACAGAGGCAACTGGACATTGAGCCCAGAGGAGGGACTGCTTAGCACAGCACTTGGCACACAGTAGGTCCTCAGCACACAGTAATGACTTTCTTGTTCGGGGATGTCATCGGGTACGCCGATGGTGGAGGGTGGGTGATGGTTTTAGTGATGTCATGACTCTGGGAGCTGTGAGGTCATCAGTTACCAGGCAGATTAGCATAGCAGTTAAGCGCCTAGAACTCGGCTGTCTCTGTGCCTCGGACAACGGTTGCGCCTCTCCGAGCCTCAGTTTCCTCTTCTGTCACTTGAGGATAACGGTAACATCTACCTCAGCGTAGATATTTCATCTCTTTTACTCCTACCCGAGGATTAAAAGGGATGAAATATGCAAAGCGCCTGGCTCCTGATACACGCTCAGGAAACTAAAGCTCCCGTTTGGTTTGGTGTCGGCTTTATCTCTGTCTTTGATCTCGGGACGGTTCCTCGGGGAGATGTTTCCTCTGGGTTTACAGGAGAGGAAAACGTGGACAAGGGAAAGGCCCTGGGCCCTCGGCAGTCCCTGGATAGTCCCTGGATGCCTAAGTGAACACTCGTCATCTCCAGATGGGGTCCCACCTGCAACCCAGGCAGCCAGGGTGGGGTCCGCAAGGCCGAGACGTCGCTGGTGCTCAGGCGCGTAGATGCACGAGTGTGCGATGCACGCGTGTGAGATGCACACGCGTGTGATGCACGAGGGGGTTTACCAGGAAAGAGAGAAGGAACATCAAGGAGCAGTGGTTATGCTCTCCACCTGCCTCCGAGGCTCCCAGCCCTGGCCCTTTAGAATTCCCCATGGGGCCTTCGGGGCACCCAAAGCCTGGCCTCTCCCCAGGCCAGCGGAGCCCAGACCACTGCTCCCCGGGAGCCCAGAACGGCCAGTGGCTCAACAAATAACCGAGCACCGATGTTCACCAAGCGCGAATGCGGGGAGCTGGGATCCCCTCGCGTTTACAATGCTACGAGTGAGAAAATGGGGGTGCAGGGAAGGGGAGCGATCGGGCCAAGGCCACACGCGAGCACCAGGCAGAGGTGGGATCGGAACCTCAGCCCCGTGGACAGTTTCTGTGCCGGCCCCTCCTTCTCCTGGGATCCCACACTCCAGCTCAGGTCCCCAAGGCCCTGAGCGCTGTTCCCACCCCCAGGCCTTTGGAGCTGCTGCTCCTCCGGCTGGCGACCAGTCCCCTACCAGCTCTGAGCTTGAGCACGGAGGCCGGGGAGGCCCCCACCTGGGCCCCCGCCTGGCTGAGTCGCACGCACGGCGTGTCCTGAAACAGGTGCTGTGCGCCTTCTCCCTCACCTCAAAAACCCAGTCTGGCCCCAAGCGGACCTTTCCTCGCCCTGGGTCACAAGCCCGTTCTGTCTCCAGGCCACATCCAGGACCTGGCCTGCGGCTGTCGCTCGTCAGGGCAGAGGAATGAGGATGACAGTCCACCAGGGTCGGAGGCTGCCACAGGAGGAACCGGCACACACGACAGGACCTGCTTGAACTCCTGGAAGGTGCCTGGCCCGCCCTGCTCCGAAAGACCCCAGGACTCGAGACTCTCAGAATGGTCCAACACGTGGACTCTCCTGCCTCCCGCCCCCCACAGTCCACCAGCCCTGGTCCTCTCATTCTGTCCCCACGGCCCTGGTCTAGCTCAGGTCTCCTCCTTGCCCCCCGGACCTCCACTGCTTGGCTGCGGCTCTTCGGTCCGAAACTCAGGGCCCCCCCTCTGGCCTCCTCAGACCTCCAAGACCCTGTTGGAGTTTCCTTCGCAGGAAATTCTATGTCAAGGACATGTGTTATCGCGGACTCTTCCCAGAACCCTGCGGGGTGGAGACTGAGAGCACCGCTTTATAACGGGAGAAACGGAGGCCCAGAGAGGTTAATGTATTTCCCCAAGATCACACAGCAGTCTTCAAAGGAGCACTCAGCAAATCCCTGTCGCCGAGCCTCCACCCTTCCCTCTGCTACTAAGACACAGTGTGTTTGTTTCATTTCGTGTTTTCTCCCCAGGGCCTGGCACGCAACAGGTGTGCAGTAAAGATCCCCTGGGGGTGGGGGCTGTCACCCATCCAGAGGCAGCCCAGCCGACGCAGGGGAGAATGAAGACGGGCCAAAGTTAGATTTGGATTTGAACCCAGGCTCTGCTACCAACTAGCTGTGTGATCCTGAATACATGGCTTAACCCCTCTGGGCCTCAGTTTCCTCACCTGGAGACAGAGAATCGGAAGGAAGGCCTCCCTCGAAGGGACTGGGTCAGGATTAAAAGCTGCTGTCACCGCTGGCCCGGACTATCATGGTCGCCCCCTTACTGACCTCTCTGCTTCCGCCCCGGCCCCCGACAGTCTGTCCTCCCCACACGGCTGCCAGGAGGATCGGGGTAGAGCCTGAGAGGACTTCTGTCCCTCCTGCGCCCCAAAGCCTCCCATCTCCCTCGCCGTGACCACAGGGCCCAGCACCATCGGCTCCGGCCCCTCTCAGCCTCCTCTCCCCGCCACCCTGGCCCACTTGGCTCCGGCCACACTGGTCTCGCTGCTACGCTCCGGGCCGGGCCCTGCCTCAGGGCCTTTGCGCGGCCTGTTCTCTCTGTCATTCCGGCCTGTGACTGGCACCCTCGCCTCCTGCGAGTCTTCGCTCCCACGTCACCGCCTGTCAGCGAGACCTCCCATGAAGCTCTGTGTACAAGCGAACCCACCCTCCTCAGCCACGTGCTTGCTTTCCCATGGCACTTGTCACCTTGGAGAAGCTCTAACTGTTTGCACATTAAATTGATTGTTTGCCTTGCTTCTCCAGGTTGCATACAAACTCCATGATGTCAGAGGTTTGGCTGCCAGTGTATCCAAAACATTGGCATACACAGAGGGTATATAAAAATTTGTTGAAAAATAAAAATACCACGGAGAGCGCTCCCTGGCACAGTAATCCCCATTACACCACGTCCCTCCACGGGTTTATTTCCTCAAGAACCCCAGAAGGCGACTGCTATTACTATTCTGTGTTACAAACAACGACATCGAAGCACAGAGAGGCAGAGTCGCTTGGCTAATGTCACACAGCTGCAGAGGGCAGAGCTAGGGTTTGAACCCAGGCGAAGTGGCCCCACGGTTTGTACCCCTAACCACTGGTGCCGTGGCGCAGAGTCCCCCGGCCTCCCCAGCCCCCCTGACACATTCTGTGAAGGCTGTAGGGGGGTGGGGGTGGAGGGTGGTCGAGAAGACGCGGGTTTGATCCCAGGCGACTCACATCACCTTTCTGAGTCTCGGGCTCTACCTCTCCCACCCCCTGTCGTGGTCACATGAGTATTTAACTCCAATAATATAACAATGTATTATTGTTATATTGTATTATATACACATTGTATATTATATGCCTCAGTGAAATATCATAACATAAGCAGAGATTTTAAAACAGAGTCTCGCCCAAGAGAGACGAAAACTTCCATTCACGCCCAACATCATACTCGCATGTTTGTAGTCACACTATTTATAATCGCTCCAAACAAAGCACGACCCAAATGTCCTTCAGCAGGTGAATGGGTAAACAGTGGGACCTGCGCACACGCGACCCTACTAGGCAATGACAAGAAAGAGACCTGCAGCCACACAAAGCAGTCTCGAAGGCATGGTACTGAGCGAAAGAAGCGGATTCAGAAGGTTTACAGTCTAATCCCATCTGCATGGCTACGGTGGGCTGAAAAACAGCCCCAAAGAGGTCACGTCCCCAACCCCCAAACGCGAGGAGTATACTACGCTGCACGGTGAACGGGGT
>NW_006430464.1:2063267-2070301 GCF_000325575.1 Pteropus alecto
GGATGTAGAGATGGGGGGTAGGGCCCGACGTAAGCTAAAGCGGGGATGGGGTGGGGTGGGATGGGGGTGTGGGGGTGCATCAGGGCTGGAGTCAGAGAAAGAGCAACGAACGACAGAAGCCGAGTTCAGAGAACAGAGCCGGGAGGATGCCACACAGTGGCTCGGATGGTGGAAGGAGGGACCCAGGTGTGCAGGTGGCCTCTAGAAGCTGGGAAAGGCGCAGAAGGACACGGATTCTCCCCAAGAGCCTCGGAGGGGGTGAGGGGAGGCGGGGGGAGCCGGCCCTGTCGACACTCTGATTTTAGCCCAGGGACGTTGATCTCAGACTAGCGACCTCCAGAAGTGGACGCGAACACATTTGTGTTGTTTTAAGCCACCCCGTTCGCGGCCATTGGTTGAAGCAGCCATAGGAAACCGATACAATGACATTTTCGAAAAGACGTCACTGTACGGACAGAGAATAGACCCAAGCGGCAGGGGTCGGGGTGTGGGGAGAGAGCAGGTAGGGATGGGGGTGGATGGGAGTACGAAGGGGTGATGGGACCGTCCTGTGCCCTGTGGTCCTTACACAAATCTATGCAGGTATTAAAAATCATAGAACTATGCAGTCCCACACAAAAAAAATCAATTTTACTGTATGATTTTTAAAAAGAACCTCATCGTATAAATGCTGACTGCCCATTAGCTGTTATTATAACTAATCACCCAGTCGGCTATTGTCCGCCTTGGCCACATGGGGACATAGCCAAGCGAGTTCCGCCTCCGTTATAGGCCTGACTTGGATTTGCTGTGTGACCTGAGGCCACCCTCAAACCCTCTCTGGTCCCATCGGGAGAATGAGCAGTGGCAGGGCGTGACGGAGGCCTCGTTTCCAGGGACCTCCCAGTCTGATGTCCAACGAGAGCTCCCAGGAGCTTTACGCATTTTTTTTTTTTTTTTTGCCTGAGATGGGGCAAGTTCATTCATTCAGCCCACAGATATTTACTGAGCACCTATTATGTGCCAGGCGCTTGGGGGATACAACAGGGAGTGAGACTGGCCAAAAAACAAACAAACAAACAAAAAAAACAACAAAACTAGGTGCTTGGGGGATACAACAGGGAGTGACACTGGCCAAAAACAAAACAAAACAAAAAAAAAACAACAAAAAAATCTATTGGGGCTTATGTTCGAATGAAGGATAGAATGAACTCAAAATGTTTCAAATGGAGTAGTATATGGAACAGATGGTGATGGGGAAAAGTTGAAGCAGGTCGTGGAGAGGGAGAGTCTGGCGGGGGGAGGGGGTTGCAATTTTAAAAGGATGGAGGCTGGGGAGGGCCCTCTGAGGAGGTGACTTGCGGCGCGTGGGAGCCGGGGGCAGAGCGCACAGGCCGTGAGCGCGCGGGCTGCTGGGATTCCGGGGCCTGCGTGGGGCTGGACCCGCGTCCCCCTCCCTGCGGATGCCATCAGGCCCACGATGACTTTGTCAGCAGCCCCGATGTCCTGCTGAGTCACCCCTGGAGTCAACTTGCCTTTCTCTGGGGAGCGTGGCCAAGACTCCGGAACCCGAGCCGGGCTCAGCATGCCTCGTTTCCAGAACACGCTGCGTGGCGTCCAGCCGCCCGGCCTGACAGCAGCGCCCTCCCTCACCTCCTGAAATCCCACTGGGTGACCACCGTCTGGGCCAGTGTCCCTGGCTCCTCTGGGCCCCTTCGCTGGCAAAACGACTCCCGCCAGAGAGCAGAGAAAGAACCCGTCTGTTCTGTCAACGGAGGGAGCGGGAGTAGAGTGACCTCTTCCAGATCATTTGGTGGCACAGACCACCTCGGCCAGAGCGGGAGACTCCCACTGACGGATGCGTTATCGTCCCTCTCAGCATCCTGCTGGCTTCTTGCACAGCCCTTTTAATACTTAGTAACTATTTTCTTTGTCTATGCACTTTTAAAAATCCATCCAGTCTTCTGCACTAGTAAGGAACAGAAATTCTCCCTCTTCCCTGTCCCACCTCCAAAGAACAGGCATCTGCCATGCGGGCCACACGCCATTGTATTTTTTTTTTTTTTTTGGATGCACAAATGAACGTGACCCCCAGAAGTGTATGGAATAGAGAGGGGGTCCTGGAGGAAAATGCCCAGTGAAATATACCCCAGGATGTTAATTATCACATTATTTATAAGAGGTACCGGAACAATAGGCAGACTGGATCAATAGATCAGAACAAGATAAACATATCAGGGCCCCACAAATATTGGAACCCGGCCGCTCAGAAGGAGCTATGTCTCCACAGGGACTTGAGTAGCACACATATTTCTCAGAACTGGCACACTTCAGATCCACGCAGTCTATTGGACGTAAACATCGTCTATTAAACGAAAAACCCACCAACAAATATCAAAAAGTCTATTTAACGAGAGGCAGCCTGGAACACTTAGGGTGAGATGTTCTAATCCTGTCTGCAACTTCCTTTGAAATGCATCACAAATAGGAAGGATTTATGGATGGATAGAAGGTTGCAGGATGCACAGATATAATAAAATAATAAAACATAGTAAAAATTTTAGTGGTGTTCACTGGATAATTCTTCCAACGTTTTTATATGTTTTGAAATTTTCACAATAAAAGGTGGGCGGAGTGAAGAGGTGGCAATTATTTGGCTAGATGTCTGAGATGCTACAAACAGGGACAAGGCCAGGACAGAGCCACATATGAAGTAATACCTGATTGACGTTTAAAAAATAAGTAAAAACGAGATACACGCATAAAGAGACATTTTCTGGCAGGCAACCGTGTTAAAAGTGGTCACTCCGGGGGGTGGGGGGTGGGGGGTGGGAACTAGGATTTCCCACTTCATTCATGCCTTTCTGTACATCCCGAATCCCGAGCTGCGAACACAGTGACAGTAACTCTGCATGCTTGCCCTCTGTCTGCTTGGCCGGTGGGACCAGAGCCGTCTCGGGGGACTTGGGAATCGCGGGTGAAGGATGGCAGAGCGTAACCAGGGGAGCCCACCGTGCAGCTGGGAAGCTGCGGAATTTGGGGGACTATGTCTGTTACATCTGCTAAACTGCCTTAATACGGCACGTGTGTATGTTTCTTTATAGTTACCTATGAAAATAAATTCTTGGCTCTTATCTCTATAGCTAGTGATCATCTGGGACTATTAATAAATATATATATCGTCATCTGGGTTTGTTAATGAGTTCATGGTCCCCAACAACTCTGCCGTCCCAGCCCGGAGGATCCCAGTACTACCAGTGTGGGGTGTCATCCAACCGGGCTTGCAGAAGCACACGCACGCGTGCTCACAGCGAGGGGGGCTCAGATGCCTCCTCCCCACCTTCCTCCTCTCTCTCCCTTCCCGCTAAACAATTCCGATCACACCCCCGCCCTACTCTGCGCCCTGCTTACTTTTCAGTTAATACGTCATGAGAATCTTTTCAGGTCCGACCCCGGCCATCTCATTCTTTTTAAAAACAGCTGCAAGATGGTCCACTTCCGTCCTCTTAACATTATTTTCCTTTTGAGGACACGCACTTAATCTTAAGTGGATCGTGACACACGCACAGGACACCCGACCCGGATACAGAGCCGTCCGCCACCCCAGAGAGGTTCCCCGTGCCTCTTCCTGAGTGGTCCCCTCCCCGGTCCCAGAGGCCAGTGCTGTTCTGAGTCATCCCACCATAAATTCAATTGGCTGGTCTTGGGTGTTCTCAGACCGTCATCTTCTAGAATGTACTCTGGCATCTGGCTTCTTCTGCTCGGCAAACATCCTTGACATTCCCCCGTGTTGGTGTGCATGTTAGACTTTGTTCTTTTTCATGGCTGAGTAGAATTCTACCGTCTGAGCGAATCACAGTGTGTTTATCTGTTGGCCTGTTCCCGGCTGCTCCCTGGTTGGGCTAGTTTGCCTAAAGCCACCGGATGGGGCCACCGTGTTTGAATGTTAGTGACCTTACAGTAGTTTCTAAGGTCTTACGGGGTAAATTCTCCCTTCCCTTCCTGCCCACCCCTGCCCCTGGCAATTCTTGCATATTTAAAAGCTATGCAGATTTTTAAATGATTAAACAAAGACTAGGTGAGACATATCACGTTGATGTGTTACTTTTATGGTGATAATAATAATAGGCGAAAATCTAGCTAAAGAAATCAATCTCTCTCTTCAAATTCTCAGGGTCTGCTGTCCTGCGTCTCCAGCTGTGCCCCCTCGAAGCCTGGCCGACTCATCGTCCCCCTGGGGCCCCGCCTCCCCTGGGTCCCCACGCCAGCACGGCCGGTGTTGTTCTGTCCCCACCGCCAGGTTCTACCTGTTCCCGACACACTCCCCGCTCCACCACACCGGGCTCTCTGCTTGTGCCCTGCATTTAGCCCGAAGGCGCTTCTAGACTATTCTCTCTCTTTCTCTCTCTCCTTCCCAATAGACATGTAGGAAGCTCCTACTGTGTGCCTCTCCCTGCCTTTGGGGCACTGCAGACAGGAGCCTTGTCGTCCCCCAGAACTCTTGGTGACCATGGCCATTCTGAGCCACATGCGGCCGCTGAGCCCTTGAAATGTGACGGGTGCCACTGGGGATCCGGACTCTTCATTGTATTTAATGATTACTGATTTCAACGGAAACACCGGCCCTGGAGCCAATTATTGGAAAACTTTCGAGGCAGGTTTGGATTAACTGGGGCCTGGAGATCGACTCTCAGGCCCCTCGGCGATGAGGTCTGAATACAGACAGAGTCGCCTGATGGGAGGTTAGCGGCCGAGCTGGGAAAACACGCACAGTGTTTCGGAGGCTCGGGGTGAGACGCAGAGTGAAAAATTGATCGTTGATCATTTCGGCTGTCGATTGATTACAGGCTGAAATGATAGTATTTCAGAGATATCGGGTCAAATAAGGTATACAATTAAAATGAATTTCACCTGCGTCTCTTACTTTTTTGCAATGTGCCTACCAGAAAATGTTTATTTAGGGGGCTCCCCTGACGCATCTGTGGGTCAGCGTTGGTTTGGAGCGTGGACCGCAGATCCCACAGACCCTGCGATGGATTGCGTGTTGGGGGTTAGCCTCCTGTGCAGGTTATGGCCACAGGGGTCCCTTTCTCTAGGGTGGCGCTTAGGAGCGAGGTCTCTGGAGCAAATCTCAGATGTACGGTTTCTCTCTGGGCCTCAGTTTTCCCATCTGCGAATCGGGAATGTCGGCATCGGCCGCCTCACCGGGAGGCCTCGTAACAAGAGGCTGAAAGGCCGAACCCTTCGCAAAGCCCTCGGAACCGGCCGGAGCCCGGCGCACGCTCAGAAAGGACCTAATTACCACCGTTCTTCGCCCCGGCCCCACCCTTCCCGCTCAGGCACCGGCGCTCCTGGCTCCAGAGGAGTCACAGGTGTCACGGGAATTAGAGGAGGAGGAGGAGGAAGAGGAAGGGAGAGACGTGCACACCTGACTCGGCAGTGCGCGGCCAGCCCTGCCCCAGGCGTCGCTCACCGCGCCCACTTCGCAGATG
This sequence comes from Pteropus alecto, assembly GCF_000325575.1. Classification (NCBI taxonomy): domain Eukaryota; kingdom Metazoa; phylum Chordata; class Mammalia; order Chiroptera; family Pteropodidae; genus Pteropus; species Pteropus alecto. The sequence goes on from NW_006430464.1 coordinate 2,068,739, forward strand.
CGCAGCTTCGCAGCTCCCAGAGCCTTGTCCCTGGCAGGGCCTTGGACACGGGTGCGACACGGGCGGGGCTGGAACTCAGGGCTGCCTGGCCGCGAGGGCTCCTGGCCTGCAGTGGCAGGGTCCTGGGGGTCCTGGTTCACGGCCTGGTCTGCGGGTCCCCGTCTCCCCACCTGCAGAGTCTCCCTTCATCAAACTGGGCAGCTTGGTTTGTCCCAGGTGGGGAGTGGCTGGTCCCGCTTCCTGGTCCCCACGCAGGACCAGCAGGCACACGTCGCCCCCACACCCCCAGCTCTTCTCACACATTTTAAGATTCTTAGCCATCACAGGTAGTCACCTCATGGCACCTCTGGCTTCAAACCTGTCCCGTGATGCCCAACCGCTGACCTGTCCACAGGTAGGGACAGCGTGGGCACCACCGCTGTGGTCCTCGGCTCAGGCTCAGGGGGCTCACGACGCCTCTGAGAGCAGCAAGTGGGAACAGAAACACACTTCGCTCCACTCGGGTCCCTCGCGGGGGGTGGCGGGGCGAGGGGAAGGGGGGCCGTGAGCATCTTTTTCTAACTCTCGGGCAAGGCGCCTTATTTACTTGGTGGCCCAGAACGCTCTCCTCTCTGCCTGCCCACATTCCACCTGGGCGGCGAGGGCCAACGTCTTATTATTTATTGCTTAAAATCTAAAATGCAGCTCTGTGGCCGGTAGGGCTGTAGCCATAAAATTATTCGAGTGGCTCGGGCCCTCCCCCAGGAAGGAGGGGCTGGTTGTAAAACCAGGTGCACAGGACCTCGGCTGCAGAGAGGCCAAGATCAGAGGGGGCCTGCACCCCGAGATCAAAGGAGGGGAGCAGCGGTAACCTCGGGTCCAGAGGCCAGCGTGGCTTCTCCCGTTGACCCTCCGCAGAGTGGGCTGGGAAAGGCGTAGCCCAGCGCAGCGGATGCCCCGGATGTCCCGGATGTCCCGGATGCCCCCGGATGCCCCGGATGCCCCCGGATGCCCCCGGATGCCCCCGGATGTCCCGGATGCCCCCGGATGCCCCGGATGCCCCCATGCCCCCGGATGCCCCGGATGCCCCCGGATGCCCCCGGATGCCCCGGATGCCCCGGATGCCCCCGGATGCCCCGGATGTCCCGGGAAACGCAGAGGCCGCCCACTGAGCCTCCTGGATCCCGCCCCTCCCTCATCTTGCTCATCCTCTAATTCCTTACGCACCTGCCCATCCCGTTCAGGGCGTGAGAGAGTCAGGCTGCCTCAGTTCGAATCCCGGCTCCACCCCACTTGGCAGCTGTGTGACCTTGGACAAGCCACCCAACCTCTCTGGGCCTCGGGCGCCTCGGTTATAAAGGGGAAGATAATAGTTATCACGAACGGTCATCCTTGTGAGGATGGAAAGAGGTCATCCGAGCCAGGCGCTCGCCCACAGCGAGCCCTGGAAATGGAGATGACTGTCCCCTGGGCCCACCTCCCCCCTGGAAATGGGGATGACTGTCCCCTGGGCCCGCCTCCCGTTGGCTCCACCGCCTGTGAACCGACTGCAACTCCATGTCCTGCCTACATCCTGCTTCTCAC